>NW_026067955.1:3121180-3307530 GCF_014885135.2 Alexandromys fortis
TCTACTGGACCTAGTGGTTTTGTGGGAGCCTAGGCAGTTTCGTGGATGCTCACCTTACTAGACCTGGATGGAGGTGGGTGGTCCTTGGACTTCCCACAGGGCAGAGAACCCTGATTGCTTTTTGGGCTGACGAGGGAGGGGGGCTTGGTTGGGGGAGGGGGAGGGAAAGGGGAGACGGCGGTGGGGAAGAGACAGAAATGTTTAATAAATAAATAAATTAATTAAAAAAAAAAAAAAAAAAAAAACTGCAGGAGACTATGGGTCTCAAGTTGCCAGCACGCCTGTAGGTTTTGTGAGTTGGCCAAGGAAGGCACTGCTCCTGAGCTAAGGGGTGTGCTGGACACCTAAAGAAGTTTTGGGAAGAGGCTACTTCGATAGCCAGAAACCAACCCTTCTCAAGTCAGTTGATAACTAGCAAAATGGCCTCTCTTTTTAGGTTGCTGGGAAACCATGTTGGCACCGTAGGTGAGGGCACTTGCTTTCCTCTTTGCTATAGCTCAATCATAAACAAACAACCAAACAAACAAAATTAACCTGGAACTGGTTGGTCAAAGAGGGGTCTGTTTGTCTTCATCCCTGGCCCCTCATACTGGGGTTACAGACATATACAGCCATATTCATGGATCTGGAGATTTGAACTCAGGTCCTCAAGTTTGAGTGACAAACACTTTCCTGACTGAGTCATTTCCCCAACCTGAAATCATACTTTTCTGTTGTTTTACAACTTTATTCAACAGTAAGATGTTTAACATATTGAAAGCCTGGCATGATCACCTGCCCATTACAACTAATTCTCTTGAGAAAAGAACATGCAGGATTTGACTCTGCCTTCCTCTCAGAACTAGCACACATTAGGTGGTAATAATTCTTGAATCAAGTACAGTTCTTAAGGCTACAACTTAACTTCCATCCAGTTCACAGAATGTCTTATTTCAAGAATAAAGAGATATGAGTTTAGATCATTGTGGGATTGAACTTACTGAATTTAGATTTGTGTTGCAAATGGACAATATAATAATAATATTAATAATAGACAATCGAAATATAAAGGAACAGTGGGGGTTGTACAGGGATGGGCTAAGTGCAATTGCTCTTCTACTAACGTTTCATCATCTTTGCAAGAGTCTACGAGGCAACAATTATTTTTTCCCTATTTCACTTTTAGTTAAAGAACCAAACTAGAGTTCCCAGCACCAGTAACAGGTGGCTCCCCACTGCCTGCAACTCCAGCCTCAGGGGATCCAATGCCCTCTTCTGGCCTCTGTGGCACCCATACTCACTAGCATATATCCTTACCACCCCCGCCCCTCATATATATATAAATATTATATATATAATTCAAAATGAAAACTTGAAGTATTTAAAATGGGTATCTATTTCATAGGTTTTCAAGAACCAAATGTGAAAATTCATCAAGTGCCAACATTGAAAACGTTCAAATATAAACACCCGGTAAACATGAATTCCCTCATTGTTGGGGTTGTGATTATTACCCTGCCCGTATCTCTAGCTCAACACCGTTGCTCTGTAACAATCAGGGAAAGAATACATGTACTAATTCTGTGCAATCTCTGCACATCATGGTTTCTGAAGGCCCTTTTTCGCTGAGAACTTCATTCATGCGTGTAATGTGTTTTGATCAAGTCCATCCCATTCCTTCCCCTCCAATTCCTTCCCCATCTCCCCAATCCCTCTCTTCCATTGTCATGTGCTATCTCCTGTTTGCTTTGTTTCAGATCCAGAGACCACTTAGTGCTGCCAGTATGTGCATGGACACAGGAGCATCTGCTGGAGCCGGGCAGCAATGCAGGGCCACACCCCTGAAGGAAACCCACTATCCTCATCCCGGCCGCCATCGGGTGCCCACAGCCATCAGGTGCCAGCAGCTCCTTGGCTAGGGGTGGTCTTCCCGGCCACCTTCCCCTTCCATTATGAGTGTTTTCTGGCTTCATCCTGCACAGGTCTTGTGCATGATGTCCCAGGCCCTGTCAGTTCATATGTGCAACTGCCCCATGTGTCTGAAAAACAGCTTTAGTACAGTCCCCTGCCTCTGGTTCTCATAACCCCTCTCCTTCTCTTCCTCTGAGCCATAGGTGGAGGGACATGATGGAGATGCCCCACTGACTTGCTATTAATTAAACCATTTGGTAACTAAGCCATGCTTTCCAACCAAGCAACCATGGGTTTCCTACAGAGAAAGACCAAAGAGAAAATACATTCAATTCTTTTGCTTTCTAGTAGAGCATGGTTGTGAACTGATCCATTTTTAATCTCACAGACAACTGAGTTGTTATCTTCAAGACTATCTTCTCTCATGATTACTTTCCCCAGATAGATTTTCATTTTCCAAGGTGCCTCAGACAAAGTGTTTGTGTGTGTGTGTGTCCGTCCCCATATTCCCACCCAATAAATCTCCTGTTTGACAGAGAATGTTGTTAGCTTTCATGAAAGAGTCCTTTTGTCCGCTTCTATCTAAGAAGCTTTTTCATTACAAGCCTGGAAGTCAAGGTAAGTGCGGTGTGGAGTCAAGGACCCCTTGGCTCTTCTCCCACGTCCAAATTATCTCCCGGGAAAATGCGGACCTCTGTGCTGCAGTCAGCTAGCAGGAGTGACAGCTCAGAGAGCTTCAAGCCTGGCCTTAATTAATGGGCTGTGCACAAAGGTGATCAGAGCACAGTTTCTGTAAAGAAGGGGCTTTAAATAGCACTGAATGCCTGTGAGCACAAGGCCATGCGATGGCAGGAAGTATCTGACCATCTTAATGGGATCGGGCTTTTGTGCTCAAACAATGGTGAGCAAACCACAGCCCGGCAGAAAGCCATTAGGATGGTTTTCATTTGTGGTGGTGTGGAGAGGCCCTTAAAGAGCCACTAATCAGAAAAGAGAAAAAGAATGGAGCGATTCAAGCGCTGTAATGCGGGGTGTCCTCATGAGAGACCCCACATAGGTGACGGTCCAGCTTACATGGGGTGGGCACTCCCTTCCACCCTGCTGTTGCCCTGAGCATGGCAGTTAGCCTTTTCCTTCGAGACACTCTGCCTCTGACCTCTGAAGTGAATTTTACTCTCTTGTTTTAACATCTCCTTTCTTCCACTTGCTTCTTCTTTCCTGTCAGTGAGACTGTTTCTGAGTTCCCTCTCCAATCAGGGTCCTTGGTCTGAGCAGAACCCCTTCCAAATCACATGGGGATTTAAGAATGTCACTTGTCCAGGGACTTAAGAGATGGCTTATTGGACCACATGCCCACCACACAAGCCTGAAGACCTGAGTTCAGATCCCCAGAACCCACACAAAAAGCTAGGCATGGCCACACATACCTGCAATCGTAGCATAGGAGAGGTAGAAATGGGAGGAGCCCTGAAGCTCACTAGCCATTCAGTTTAGTCAGTCAGTGAGATCCTGGCTCAGAGAGAAACCATGTCTCAAAAAGACATTCAGAAGTGATTGAGGAAGACGTGATGTTGACCTTTGGCCCCAAATGAATGAAGATATCACATACAACGCACACACACTCACACACATTTACATACACACATTCACACATACACTGGTGCACATACATTTACATACATACACTCAAATACACACACCCACACACATTCAAACACACGCACACACACACACATTCACATACATACACTCAAACATACTCACACACACTCAAACACATTCACACATACTCTTAACACATGCATCCACATTACACACACACACACACACACACACACACCCAAGCACACTCACATGCTCTGCTCTCAAGGGACACCGAACAACTCATCCTCATCGCTGCAGCGGCTTCCATGGGCTGAGCACCCTGGGTGTCCTTCAAGGTGCTTCACACCCCCCACTCCGTGCTCTTCACGGCCCAGTGAGGCAGTTCCTCT
This sequence comes from Alexandromys fortis, assembly GCF_014885135.2. Taxonomy (NCBI): domain Eukaryota; kingdom Metazoa; phylum Chordata; class Mammalia; order Rodentia; family Cricetidae; genus Alexandromys; species Alexandromys fortis. The sequence continues at coordinate 3,125,065 of NW_026067955.1, forward strand.
GGGTCCTTATTTGACAGTTGACAAAACTTAGTTTTGCACAGAAGAGCCAAGGGGGGAGGGACTTTCCCAAGCGAGGGAGCTCGTACGCAGCACAGCCAGGACTGGAGTGGGGTCATGAGTCCGGTCTCATGCTCCCACCCATCACGCTTCTCGGAGTCTCCTCTCAGCCGCTTACTGCCCAGTCCAGCAGAGGGGAAGACACACCAGTGCAGACGCATTGCTTGTTAGATACCCCATTGGGAAACTGCAGTGCACAATAATCATAAAGCTAGACGGCCGAGGACTCAGAACTCGCCCCATCGAAAGCAATACTGCTGCCGATGCCACACGCTCTCACTTAAATGTGGAAGTGAAGATTAATCTCAGAGGATGAAAGAGTAGAAGAGTGGCTGCCAGAGCCTGAATGGGGAGGACAATGGAGAAAGGGAGAGAGGAAGAAAGGTGGATAGTATACACACAGATGCAGTTGCTTGGGAGGGACAATTTCCTTTTTAATAAGACATCATCATCATCATCATCATCAATATTTGGTTTTTCAAGACAGGGTTGCTCTGTGTAGCTCTGGATCCTGTAGACACGAATTCACAGAGATCCACCTGCCTCTGCCTCTCGAGTGCTAGAATTAATGGTGTGTGCCACCATTGCCTGGCAAAAAGACTTTATTTTTATCATTTTTAATCATGTATCTGTTTTTCTGCATGTAGTTTGTGCATATGAGTGAGATGCCTGCAGAGGTCAGAAGAGGGCAGCCCTGGAGCTGGAGTTACAGGTAGTAACGAGCCCTCGAGTGTGTGTGGACGCATGTGTTTGTGCCGGAAGTCATTGTCAGGTGTCGTCTTAGGTTGTTCTTCATCTTCACTGCACTTGGAGTTCACTCATTTGGCTAGTCTGACTGGAGAGTGAGCCCCAAGTATTCGTCCATTTCCCCCCAACTCTCACCCTCAAGTGTCAGGTCTACAGACTCTACCTTGCCTGACTTTTAAGTAGGATTTGAACCCATGCTTGCCCAGTGGGCACTTTACCAACTGAGCCATTGCCTCGGGCCATTTGTCCTTTATGTCTCTCTTCTTCTATGTTCTCTTTTCTTTCCTGTCCCAACTTCACTTTCAAATGAAGGGCAAGTTGCCAAGTAAGATGTCAAACTGTGGAGACCTGAGGAAAACGACCATTGCACGAGACAGCTGCCTCACACACAGCCGGCTGTTCGTGGGCTTGTGGCAGGGAGAGGCTCAGACAAGAGCAGAAAGAACCCTGACTTCAGCTTCCCCTCACTCACAAACTAGCCTTCATCATCTGCCTCTGCGTCACCAGGAAAAAAAATCTCATGTGGAAGCTGCTTGAGAAGTTGTCTTGCTAGTGTAAATAAACAGGGTCCGGCAGGAGAGAAATTCATCAGGACCAGGCAACGCTTCCAAACCACGCCTAATACTTGCCAGGAAAACCAAACTTTGTATTTAAAACATAACATGGGGAAAGAAAGTGCATCATTTTCATCCAAAACACATAAACCATGGACAGGGAAGTCCATTTGACCAACACTCAGAGTTGTTTGAAAGCAAACATGCATTCAGAACCCGGGCATGGGAAGCCAATCAGCTAATCACCACTCTCTGGTCATGGGAACCACAGCTAACAATTCCAGCATGCTGGGGGACCACAGAAGTGCCTATGAATCTGTTCTGACCACATGGCATTTGGATTTTAGCATGTTGGTTGCAGAAAAGCTCAGGAAATGGACAAGTCACCTGGACAAAGGTCATTTGAGTGGCAGAGAAAGGTAGACATCCTAGGAAGGATGACTGGTGGCCAAGACCAAGCAATGCCAACAGAGGCAGAAAGGGGAGGCAGACAGTCAGAAACCATTTCCATGGAACACAGAACAGGACTTTTTGATCTCTGCATGTCAGATCCCAAGAATAACTAGTGGTAGCAGCTGATGTCCCTTGAGCCACGGCCTCTGGCCTCCGTGCTTGGCAGGGGTTATCTTACTGAATTCTTTGTCAGCTCGGAGGTAGGTCTGATGATTTCTCACTTGATAGACGGGAAAACTGAGGCCCAGTGAGGTCAAGTCATTCATTTCCCTAAGCCATTTCAGTTAATTAGACACAAATACAGAAACTAAATGCACCATCTCCCTGTGATAGCAGAAATAACAGTGTGAAATGGTCACACATTTTGTAGCTTAGGGCCCTAGGTGCTATGATTGGAAACCTAGAAACCAGAATGCTAAAGCATCTTATTTGCTTGGTTTCTCTTATTAGCATGAACCTTACATATCAAAGAGGTAGACAGCGGGCTGTCACAAGATGCCCAAGACTATTCTCCTATTCTCTCTCTCTCTCTCTCTCTCTCTCTCTCTCTCTCTCTCTCTCTCTCTCTCTGTGTGTGTGTGTGTGCATGGATGCATGTGCCAGGCATACTTGTGGAGGGAAGATGGCAATCTTGAATGTCTCAGATCTTGTTGAGACAGGGTCTCTCCTTGGCCTGGAACTTGCTGATTGCACTAGGCTGGCCAGCAAGCCCCAGGGATCCACCCGTCTGCACTTCTCTTGAGTTGGGTTTACAAGCGCACATCACTGCACTGAGATTTTCAACATGGAGATTGAGCTCAGGTTCTCTGCCTTACACAGCAAGCTCTTCACTGACTGAGCTGCTGCCTTTCCTAATTCCCAGCTAACTAGAACCACAGGAACCAAGAAGGGCTGACTGCTACACCGCTCCCTCTGGCCCTATCTCTGCCTGTTTTTCTTCCCAGAGCTTCCAAGTCTCAGTCCCTAAGACCCTTTCTTCCCCTTAAGGAACTCTCTTCTCACAGACTGGTTGTTCTTTGCTTCCTGCTGCTGTTATAAACACCATGACGAAAAACAACCTGGGGAGAAAAGGGTTTATTTCATCTTAGAGGCTCCACTCCACCATCAACGGAAGTTGGAGCAGGAGTTCAAGATGGCAGGAACCTGGAGGTAGAAACTGAAACAGCAACCACAGAGGAGTGCTGTCTCCCAGCCTAGGGATGGTACTGCCCACAGTGGGCTGGGCCATCTTACACCAATTAACAATAGTGAGAAATGCCCCCATGGACATGCCCGCAGGCCAACATGATGAAGGCAATTTCTCAGGTGAGTTTCCCCATTCCAGGTGACTCTAGGTTTGTGTTAAGTCAACAGCTGGAGCTAAGTGCCACACTGTATATGGGGTGTCACCCAGAAGTCACCACAGCTCTTCTTTCACTGATACCCTAGAATTAAAACTAAAGCACAGGCCTTCTTCATCCCCTGCGTTCTACCAGCCACTAAGCTAGGCCATGAAAAGACACACAGGCATTTGGTAAGGCTGTTTGTCGCTCTTTCTTTCCCTTCCCTTTCTGACTCCCAAGCCCAGGGAGGCCATGTAGTCACCCTCCTTCTCCCAGAGGTCTTTCTCTGCCTTGAATATATGCTAGAACCATCTTGGCAGGAGGAGCTTTGAAGGTGATGGGTACTCAACTCTTGGTCCCAAGATAGCCTTACTCGGCCCTGTGCACGCCTGCCCCTGGTGACCAGTTCAGTGTTCTTCGGGACATCATGGTGTATGCCCACTGCTCTGGCCATCAGACTCTTCCCCTTCTGCCAGGAGCTCCTTATGCAAGCCTGTCCGGTGCAGTAGCTCTTCACTGGAGGAAGTCTGCTCACCCCAGGCGACATTTGGAAGTGTCTAGAGATAATTTTGATCCTACAACCGGCAGCAAGTGAGGATATGCTATCGGCATCTGGTGGACAGTGGCTGTGGGTGAAGGTAGAGGCTGCAGATGCTGCTGAGCATCCTCCAATGCACAGGGCTGCTCTGTGGCAAAGGATGGTTTACTATTGAGAAGTCACTGTTGAGTTCCGATTGCCCAGGGGATCCAAGGGCCCTGCTTAGGGGCCTTAGTCTTTGTGAGGCTCTTTCTTGCCTGGGTATCCTAGGCTGATGCTACCCTTCCTTTTTTTCCCCCTTGGGCATGCAGCGCAAGACACACACCATGGAGCTGCATTCCCAACCTCCTGTGGCTATTCCCTAAACAATGCAGTAGAAGCCAATTAATTGGCCATGTCCTACGGCTTCCACACTTGAGAGGGTGGGGCGAAGCAGCTTACGACTTCAGACCAGGGACCCCAACTTCACATTCTCCCGCGCAGCCATGCTCAGAGTGCTCACACCTCTTTAATCACACAAAGAAAGTTCTCAGGGAAAGCATGACAAGAAACAAGAACCCTGAAATTGTGGGTAAAATATAAACAAATGTTTTGGCTGATGGAGCGCACATTTTTTAATCACACAGCGTGTTTTCAGAGTGCACTGAGCTCTGCCTAGAATGGCTCAAATTAAAGATCAAAGGCGGTGCCGTGACAAGACAGAGTGGTGCTCCCGGCCGACTTAGCATGCCTGCTTCCCCTCCCGCAAACAGCCATGTGGTCATCCGTTTCCCTGCGAAGGGTTCGTCTGAAGCCCCCATCAAGACAGCGAGAACTGATTAAAGGGTGACTTATTTATTTATTTACTTCTGGTCTGTTTAGTTTCTGTTTTATGGTGTGTATGTGTGGGGGGGGGTTCTTCAGAGTACAGTTAGATAGCAACACATTTAAATAAGAGGACAATTGTGATAGAAACGGAGCCAGCTTTCAAAGGCATATACGCCTGGAGCCTGCAGCGTGGAAACTATCCAGACGTTCAAACTTACGGCAGGAGATAGATACTGGCCAAGGGTGGACAGAGGCCGTGGATGAGTACATGGGAGACCTGGCCACATGTGCAAAGGTGCCTCCCTAGACCCTAAGGCCCAGATGCTCCTACTCTGTTGTGTGGGCAAAGCACAGAGGAAATAAAGGCAGCAGGTACCCGGGCTGTGGTCAGCACATCTGAAGGGTGCGCTGGCTGCTGCGGGTAACACGGATTTGATCTGGATGGGACAGGGCACATGAAAAGCAAAGAGAAGCTTACAGAGAGGCTGAAAACTGGGGGTTTGGGATATGGAGTGAGGGTGTGGGGGAAGGAAGCATGTCAATCAATATCAGAAAGGAATAACTGGGGGTATCTATGAATCATGCTATGCTTCATGTCCAGACTAACATGGTTAGAGGAGGTAAGAACCCCACAATATGACCCTAGCATCCAGAAGTGGGGGTAGAAAGATCTAAGGTCACCCTCAAATACATTGTCAGTTTGAGGCCAGGCAGACCTCATGAGACCCTGCCTCAAAAACAGCTGGGAAGATAGCTCAGCAGTTAAAACACTTGCCAGGGAAGCGTGAAGACAGGGTTTGGACTTGCTGCAGCAGGTACCAAAGGGCCTTGCTTTTCTTCCCAATTGAATGCTAAGAACAGCCTCCTGCTCACTAGAGAACTCAGTTAACATGGGCAGAATGGCTAGCGGCTCATCCATATCTCCATCACTGTGGCCCCCTCCTCATTCCTAGGGAGGCCCCTCTCACCCCTAGCAGGACAAGCAGCTCACGGGGTCAATGTGGGGATCGCCCACAACTGTAGGAACATGGGGCCAACTCTCACTGTTTTCTCATGTGCAACTGGCCTAGTTAGGCCAGCTACTGCTGCAAATGAAGCATTATGACCAAAGCAAGTTTGGGAGGAAGGGGTTTATTTGGTTTACATATTGTAGTCCATCACTGAAAGAAGTCAGAACAGGAACTCAACGGCTGGAATCTGGAGGCTTCTTAGCTTAACCTGGCCTAAGTTAGTTTTTTGATCTCAGGCATTTTCATACTTACAACGGGGATGAAAACTCACAGGGCTGTAACACAGTATTAAAGGGGCCACAGTCACACAACTACCCAGGTTAGAATGTGGGGTACTGAAAGACCTAGTGAATATCTGTCTGTTTAGCTCTGTGTGGTCCCCTCTAAAATACCGACTCCCTGAGGGTGCAGAATGCCCGTGGTTCCGGCTTGTCTTCCATTTCAAAGTCAAAACCAATATTCTACCTAGAACCAGGAGATGAACCTTTGGAAACCCCCAGACACTCCCTCTCCCCAGAAGAGAAAGACACAGATCAATGGGAAAAACCTTTGTTTTGAACCCAAGGCCACTTCCTGCTGGGGCACAGCACACTCCACTGGCAATGCTTTATAATCCTCATTCAGTGGGGACTTCTTTTATGTTAAGAAGATATGTAACATAGTCCTCAGAACCATTCCCAGCCAGGCTTCAACAGGTGGTCCTCATAATAGACTTCCTGACTCCTTACAGTTTCTAGCAAGCTCTTTGGGGAGACTGTTATGAGCTATGCGGTATCTATCTCCTTCTAAAACCTAATCTTCTGGTTTAGTGATAGGCTGCCATTTGCAGCTGAGAGCAAAGAAAGACAGCCTAAGCACAGAGCAACTTGGATTTTCTTCAAAGAAGTCATTTCTGAAGCACTGGCCCTTGGTGGCCTAGGGATCAAGAAAAGCCAGGGGCAGAGCCAAGAGTCATTGTCACAGTCACAGGTAAAGATGTCCGTGAATTTCCGCTACACAGACCCACAGAAGTTGCCTCTCAGGAACCCTTCGCTGGGACAAGCGGATTCCCTGATGAGAGAAGGGACATCTAGGCCCCCCTTCACAGAAACACATATTCTGCCGGCCCAGTAATGGGGTGCTCTCCGTCAGGAGCAGCAGGGATACTGGTTATTATCTCGTAACCCCCAGGTGGGTCTTTTTCTTTCCTTCAGCGCTCACCTAAATAAAACGAGAGCTAGAGCCAACAGACAGAAAGCTTGAGCAGACCAATACTCATGAGACACTAGTCATCTAATGCCACAGCTTGCTCTTCTCAAATACCAGATTCAACTACGGAGAAAGAAAGTGGATGGGGCAGATGGCACAGTTGGTGACGGGGTTGCCTTGCGACTCTAAGTGCTGAGGTTTTCCATGGGTGCTGAAGTCATTCCCCAGCAACCACTAAGAAACAAACAGAGAGCCGGGCATGGCGGTATGTAATCCCAGCCCTGGGGAGCTAGAGACAGGAGGTTTCTTGGAGTTCACTAACCAGACAGCATAGCTGAATCACTGCGCACCGAGCCAGCTAGATACTATGTCCCAACAAAGTGGATAGTGACCGAGCAATGACACTCAAGGCTAACCTCTGACTTCCACACTCATGTGAACACACACACACACACCTGCATAACATCAACATGAACATATGTGTATGTGCATAGAAAAGATTCCCATTGGTGTGGCTGGGATATAAAGTGCCACTCCTCCTGGTTCATGTGTTGACAGCTTGGTCCTAGGGTAGAAGTGCTCAGGTGAAGCCTCTGGAAATGACTGGATCAGGAGGGTTTGGATGTCACCAAGGGAGTCACACATTTACCAATAGATAACCCCTTTGGGGAGTCGTAGATTAATGAACTATTGGAAGGTTATGAGCACGCAGACTGTGACATAGAGCACCACTGTTTATGCTTTTGATTGGTCACCCAAACAATAGCATCTCCACTCTTCGAATCAGTCGGAGAGTACTATGATGCTGCAGGACATAGCTGCCAAACTCTGAGGTGTTTTATATAACCAACAGTTAGAGGATATACAATAAAATGTTCCTCCAAAAAGCAGTGAACAGTATGAAGTATCTAGAAATCAGCTCATGGACAGTGGATAATATCTTTATGTGAAACGGTACAAAAGTCTTGTCATAGGATAAAAAGACCTAAGTTAGAGAGATTTGCCAAAATTTTAAGGGGAAAAAAAAAACCACACTGGATTTGCCTATTTCCAATCCTGCTGAGTCCTTCAGACTACCTTCATGAAGCCCCGCCCCTTCTCCAAGTGGAGCCCAGGGACTGTCAATTTGTGCCATCCTAATCCCATGTCCTTCTACCTCTTAACTCTGTCCTCCTGACGGTGAGCACCCTGCAGGCAGACACTGAATCTTCCTCATTTTGTACTTCAAGTGTCTTGTTTAGGAATTTAGTTACTGCTCAATTAATTCTCATTGCATACATGGATAAAAGAGACAGATTCATATTTGCACATTCCTGCTTATAGGCTACCCATCAAGATAAACACAGGGCCATTTTCACCTAAGAGTACTGGATAAGGAATGAAAATAAGTAAAATAGAGATCTCTGAGGATTAGAGACTTCATAGAACCCTGAGTAGTCTCGAGTTTCTAATGCCATCCTGACCTTTCCTGTTGTCCCCTCATTTGGTTGTGGTGTTTCAAACAGCTACCATCGTTTCTTTTATCTCTACACAGTTACTTCCTACTTCCTCCTCTCTCCTCTCTGCACAGTACTTCCTACTTCCTCCTCTCTGCACAGTACTTCCTCCTCTCTCCTCTCTGCACAGTACTTCCTCCTCTCTCCTCTCTGCACAGTACTTCCTACTTCCTCCTCTCTACACAGTTACTTCCTACTCCCTCCTCTCTCATCTCTATACTGTACTTCCTACTTCCCCTAAGATGATCTTTCCTATTGAGCTCACCTATGAGGGGATTTCCACTCTGAAGACTCCCTTGAATAGACTGACTCATCAAAGGTGTTCACTGGCCACGAGAAAAGGGTTCTCACTCAGGTAACCCAGATCACAGGGCAGCCAACATTCAGTGACTGCTTGGTGGAGGGGTAAGCCCTGGCACTTTGCCTTGCTGTCACTGGGACCCTCTGAAAGGCCACCTTGGCTCTTGAACTCAGAAGTATCGGCCGAGGTCTCTGTTGTGCCTCCCCATGACTGGTGGGGCTGTCCCTGACGCTGTCCTCAAAGATGCTCAAATATCTGCAATGTCAAAGTCTGTTTCCTGAGGGACCCAATTAATGACACCTGTCTGGCCTGCAAATATTTCACCATTATAGATTTTATTTTCTGCTTATTTATTAAATACCTAGGATGGAATACAGAGATCTTTCCTTAAAAATTTCAAAGTACCGAGGCTAGTGATAGGCAAAATAAATATTGGCCAGTTCTCATGTCTGTCTTCCAAAATGTTCCTGATGTTATCATATGGCTTAGGTCAAGATCCTAGGGCTTACTTAGGGGAAAACATGTAACTGAAATCCCTGGAAAATGGGATTCAAGTAAAACATTTTAAATTACATAGAACTTTCCATTGGAGGGTCAGGGAGGACTTCCTGGAGGGAAGAATTGGAAACGGGCAAGTCACGTGTGGTTTTGAATGTGAAGAACTATTGATTTGGATAAAATAGCTTTTCTCTCTTCAAATAATCCATATAAAGCACAGGGCATGGCGGTCACAGATGCAGTGAATGAGCTGCCAGCCATGGCGCCCCCTGGTGTCACGTCGGTGGCAGCCTTACTTTTCATAGTTCTCTTCTCTCCTTGGGTTTTTTCCCCATTTTGTTTTCCTTACAATAATTCTTTCTGATGATCCCAAATTCATTTCCTAAGGCATAGGGTCATTTTATTTTTCTTCCACTTAACATTATTCAGGGACTTGATGACCCAGGCTGTGACAAACAGGCACCCATGTTCTGCCTCCCTGTTCTGGTATAGTTTGGATTGCTCCACCCTACTTTCTTTTTCATTCCAGAATCTTCTCAGTTAGATGCAGGCCCAGCAACCTCACTGCCTCTCAGTTTAATTACATATCTGATCCTGCCCTGAGCCTTTACTTCCACCAACATTTTCCTACATTCCCAATACTGTGTGATCAAAGACTTCCATAAAGGTCTAGCTTTTCTTCTGGTCATAATTGAGTTTATGAAGAAAGATGGAGTGGAGAGAGGATCCGGTGGTTAAGAGCCGTTGTTGCCACGGAGAGGACCTGGGTTTAGTCCCCACCACCCACATGGCAATTCACAACCACCTCTAAGTCCAGTTCCTGGGGATCCAATGCCCTCTTCTGACTTCAGCAAAAACACTCATACACATAAGTCAGTCTAAAGACAGATTTTAGAAAGGGTTCTCTTGATGAGTTCTTCATTAGAAGAACTTCCTGAGAATGAACATCTCTGTCCTGAGGCCCAGATTAAGTACTTGCACACCATTAAAACTGGAAAAAGGATGGAAATAAAATATAGAGTGGACATCTCAAAAAAGAAGAAGAAGAGGAGGAGGAGGAGGAGGAGGAGGAGGAGGCAGAGGAGAAAAGAAGAGGAAAGAAAGTAAAGATTTAGAACATGTTAGGGAGAAAAAGTGACTCCTACCCATAAATAACCCATCAGACCAAATGCCGAGCTGGGGTGAGGTAAGAAGACAGATGGAATTTGTCTAAAGGGAGTCAACTGGTTTCCAGATTCAGGGACTGATGCCTCCGAGCGACTGTTGCCGGTGGAGACTCCAGCTTGAGAACAGCACATGAGGCAGTACCAGCAGTCAACAGTTCACAGCTCTCTAAACCGTCTCCAGTAGGAAAGGCTTAATTAAGCCTGACAGGAACTATCTAGCAGCTTTTATAAGTAATTGCTATTGCCCAAAATAGGACTGACTCATAATTTGCATGATTTCAGAAATGATGAATCAATAAAAGTGTTTATAGAAATAGCCTTTTGATTAATTCCTTCAGACTAAAATCTGTGGGGCATGTGATAAAGTGAGATTTCTACCGTCAATTAGGAAGACTTCGAAATCAAACCCAGCCCTCCAGCGCAGCCCTTGGGATAACTGATCCCAGATTTTGGCAGTGGGGATGATTTGGAAGCAGCCTCTCCAAAATCAACCACATCACACCTCCGGTCTCTATTCTTGAGACGGTCAGCTCAAAATCACATGAATTTACAGCCACACTAACAGCCAAGTGGGAATCTGCCATAATGGGTCGAGGTCACTAAGAAGGCCTGAGAAATCTAGCAACACAGTCTTGGGAAGACATACAACTTCTTGTCCTGCCTGTATGCACACCCACAAGGAAAAAAAAACATCAGCCATTACAGCAAAGCAGGAATTAACATGGAAGTACAATCTCCTCAGAGCACCAATAAACCTATGCTTGCTATATAGTGCTATGTTCACAGAAAATGGCTCTTGAGCTTCCATAATAATCTACAAGAATTTTTAACGTGGTGTGTGTGTGTGTGTGTGTGAGCATGCGTGTGCGTGGGTGCATGCTCAGGTGTGTGCATGTGACTGCAGGTATGCACATGCCATGATCCATGGCTGCTGCTCAGAGGGTAGGTGACCTTGGATGCTGCTCTTTGCTTCTCACCTTGGAGGCAAGGTCTCTTGTTTGCTGCTGCATATACTGGGCTAGTTGGCCCGTGAGCTTTGGGGGAGTCTCCTGCCTCTGCCTCCTATCTCACCACAGGGATGCCGGATGATTGCACCTCTAGCGCCTCATCTGCTTCACTTCTAAAGCCATCTCTTCACTCCTAAAGGAACTTTTAAACCATCAACAGATGTGTGATTATTTTTCTGCCAGTTACAGTAGATAAGTGTATCTATTTAAAAGCAATCCCTGTATCAGGACTTGAACAGCACCGGGCTAGTCAGAATGTCAGTAAATACTGCAGTGAAAATGCATGTGTACAGAAGTATTGGGCTGTTACATCCTTCTGGTTTTCTACCCCCAAATGCTTCATAGTTAGTGAACAAGTAAACAGAAGAACATTAAGGACCTAAAAGAAAGTTTGCATGTCATAACATTTCAAGTTTGCACACACACATGTACACGCACGCACGCACACGCGCGCACACACACACACATCCTGAAAGCACTTTATACAGTATCTTTAATGTTTTGGCAGTAGCTTGTCACTTGAAGCTGGATGTAGGATCTTTCACTTGTGATGGCCTACTGACGCTCCAATTGTCCATATTTGAGAGCACTTAGGGTTTGGAATAGTTCGGTTTGGCTATTTTGGTCTGTATTAACAACTACTTATTAAAAGCTGTCCCTGAAGTGGAAAAGTGTCTGTGTTGTTAGTTTGTACATCCTGCCTGGGACCACACATGTCAAGTCCTAAAGTACCAAGCTAGAGGCAATGGAAATTTTAACTTATTTTTATCATCAAGCAGGAACAACACTTTGCAGCACTTAAGCTGAGTGTGATCAAGACTTACGGCATTCCACAGAAAGCGTGGATGGCTTTAGGAGCCGGCCGCTGGAGGAGAACCATGAGTCACTCAGATGTGACTCTCCTGGTCCTTCTGTCCTCTCTGAGACTGGAGATGCAGCTTGTTTCCACAGATGCCACCTCATCCTGCTCTGGGTGTTTTCATCTTCTCTGTATGTGAATGCTAGTCTGACGTTATACTGAATTTACAAAATATGTGATGATATAGAAAAGTATTAAAAAGTTATATTGAAGGGCCCACTAATTTAGTTTATGTTTACATTTGCTTAAAATAGCCTAGTTTATTTATTTAGTTTACAGCTATGTATGTATGTATGAATTATACGTGTGCACACATATGTACATGTATGTACATGTATGCCACTGTGTGCAGGTAAAGGTCAGAGGACAACTTACAGGATCTCGTTTTCGATGTCTCACTAGCCCCAAGGTATTTTCTTTTTTTAAGGAGACATCTCAGCACTAATATTGAACCTTCTGGATGCTTCTCCACTGCTTCCTGCCCCCAGAGGAGGCTTGGGAACCTAGGGTATGTATCTGTGCTCTCAAATGGATGTTTTGCATTTTCCTGAAAGCTTGCATAATGGTCCTGTATCTCTCAGAGCATTCATCCCTTTATGTTGCTTTGAGATCTATCCATGTCCACACATGTGCATCTGGTTTATTCATAGCTGCTGTGAGGTGAAGTATATGTGAGTATATGTGTGCGATCACGGGGGGGGGGTCCTGAAAAGTACAGCGGAAAGTAGGCCTGTTGCTGTGAGCCTGTGCACAGCTTCACTTCACCTGTAAGTTCTCTGTCTTTAAGCTTTGCTTATCAGCTCACACTGTCTCTACATCTAAATAATTCTTGTTCAACCTTCTAGGGTAGGCTAGTTGGGTTAAGTCAGCACCATAATTGTCTTCAGAAGGCTACGCTGGACACTTAGGGCTTTTAGACCCCTTCACAACCAAGCTTGCTTCCACGCTTTGGGCTAGAACTGGGTATGGACAATAGGGAGCCTTGTTGTTCAGAGGTGTGGGCTGACTGTTTGGGGTCTTTGAACATTGACTGGTGCCGGCTGGGTAGGACTTGGTAAATGTCTCCTTTGAGGAAAAAGACAAACAGAAATAAAGAAATTCCAGTGCTAAGTGGGAAACTGTTTTCATAATTCAATTTTGTTTTACATAACCTTGCTCCCCAAATGTTAGCAATTTAGCCCCGTGAGCTGTTGGTGCTATTAAATAGTCACCAAATGTTGCAGAGACAGCTCAGCAAAACTCGCAAACAGACAAGCCGTTTTATGACCATTGTCTCACCTCGAGGGTGGCTCGCTACGTTCTGTTCCAGGTCCCTAGGGCCCCACGCTAATAACATCTGTATTTTTTAAGACCAGCTTTGTACCACACCTGTGTATCAATCCCCCCTTTTGACTTCTGCCTCTAAACGAAAGCCAAATGTTTGGCTGCACATCTGGTTTCCGGGCTCCAGTGAGTTTCGAAGACAGGAGCTTCAACACTTTGCCACCCCCCCCCCACTTTAAGCGATGCTAATTGAGTTCTGGGAAGGTTTAAATTTTTAAGTTCTTAGAGGAAAAAGAGATGAAAGGAATGAAAGGAAGCAAAAAGAAGAAAAGGAGCAGGCAGTGAGAAACTGTGACCAAAACAGAAGTTGAAGCTAAATGATGGTGGGTGGAAACACTTCAAACAAATGAGTTCAGAAAAATTATTACACTTCCATTTCATGTGCTTCCCTTAATTTATTTCTGGACGGCGTGTGATTTCATTTAGAAGATAGAAGATTGCTGCTAACTGTTCTAGAAACAACTGTAGGAGAGAAGGTTGCGGAATTAGTTCATGATGGTTGAGTTGGCAACAGAGATCGCTACTGCCATTTGCCACAACAACACACCACACAATGTGACTAAGTAATGCGTCAGTTTCTAATAATCAGAAGTGACCACAGACTGGCCAATACCTGGTGACAGGAAGCTCCTTTCCAAGTCCTTGATATAGTCTGGGTAGCTATGAACAGTAGGCCTTAATTTGGAAAGGTTCCTTGTGTATTTAATCCTATTCATGATGAACAAGGTGGAACAGTCACGGATGCTGGGCACCGTGGACCACCCGGTCCACGTTTTTTCCCTACTGCAGCAACCCTATCTGCACCTCCTTATGAGGCCTGACAGCTGCCTTCTAGAACATTTGCAGCGATGGGATCTCTTTGCATCTGGAGACAATTCTATTTTCTAGAAAATTTTCCTCCAGGTGGACTGAATGCCTCCCATTACTTCAACTCATTAGTCAAGTTCTGCCACCGAAAGTTACACACAGCAGCAAGTTCTTCCTTTCCAGAGCAGTAGAGAAGTGAGGCTGCCTCCTCCTGCCAGCCTGCGCCTGTCCTCCTCCGGGGCAAGCCGTGCCATCTCTCTCCCTCCTGTGCTCTGTTTTTCCTTTGAAGTGGAGTTGGAGCTTATTAAAAAAGGATTCTTAGCATAGATTAAGGCACGAGGATTAATAAAATGAAAGGCACTTGGGGAAAAATAGGCCACAAATAAGAGTCAGAGTGGACTTCTCAAGGGAGAGTTACTTCTACTCTAGCACAGTGGTCCTATGCCACTGCTACGGTTTTGTTCAAGCTGAGCACAGCCTACCCTAAAATAAGCTTCCAAGAACAGAATGCCCATGAACTGACAAGACAAACCAAGAGAGATTGCTTAAGACTCCCGTTTCTATGAATGCAATACAAAACTAGATTTTCCTTTAACATTTCATGGTACTACTGGCCTTTCACAGCTCAGTCTGAGATGAGCTGCGGAGTTCTAGACCTAAAAGGAAGCTACTGTGAATCTTAGCTACCTGGAGCTCTTGACCTAGGACCATCTTGTGTTTTAAAGATGTTGACATTTGTCTGGCTCTCCCCCAGCTCCTTGGTAGCTACCATATTTACACTGTACATCTCTTCAGGACAATAATCAATTCCTTTTAATCCCTTTAATCTTCAGAGCAGTTCACTAGCCTTGTGAGGTCTGAACATTCATTCTGTTACAGGCATTTTGACCTTAAACTCAAGATTCCCCACACCACAAACACATTTTGCCCTGGTCTTGGTCCGGCTTCCCTGTTTATTCGTGGGCCGACAAGGCATCAAAACTGGGCTGGAGAGGGCTTAGTCAGTCAAGTATTTGCTACACAAGCAAGAGGACTTGAATTTGGGTCCTCAGCACCTGAGGAAAAGTCAGGTACATCCGTGTATGTCTGCAATACCAGCGCTAGGGAGTGAGGGCAGGTAGACCTCTGAAGCGCAGTGGACAGCCAGCCTAGCCAAATCCAGGAGCTGACACTCACTGAGAGCCTAATTTCAAACATTAAGGTGGAGAGATTGGGGAAAGCACAACAGCCAGCTCTGTCCTCCATGTGTCCACAGACAAGCACCAACAGGCACACAGACACACCCCAACAGGCAAACACACACACCCCAATAGGAACACGCACAAGTCATGAAGAATCTAGAATCCTTTCCCACACGAGTCTTTCTGTGTCCATCAGGGTACACAGTCCCCTTCCGTTCAACATAATCACCCTGTGGAAGCCCGAGTTCACAGTCTCAGTTTCTTCGGGAGTTTCCATCCTTCCCCTATTCTCAGTGATGTTCTCCATCATGGGAGAGTGACCTGAACTGAGGGGTTTTGCTTGGTTAGTTTGTTGTCTTAATTTACTTACTATCCTAACCTACATTTCATGTTCAATCCTTCATCTGGAGCATCCGTGTCCCTTTGGAGTTTCTGATCACCTGACCCTCTTTCAGAAAAACAGAAAAACAAAACAAAACAAAAAACCCACCAAAACCCCCAAAGCAAAGAGAGTCTACACATCCCAGAAATCTCACTTCCATCTTTTTACCTTAAATATAACAGGGTAGTGAACAAGCCCTCGGGGAAGACGTGGAAAGCCAGGGAGCACGGGACAATCGTGTCACAAAGGCGAATCCACTTGTGCAGTCTACACAGACGGTGGTATGAGCTGGGAACCATCCCAAACACCGGCCCTCCCTCAGATGCTGTTTTTGAACACCGTCAGGCTCTCTTGTGGCAGAGAGCATGGCCTTCCTCTTGCCGGGACACTTCAGATACAGGCATCTCCGTTGCTTGTGAGAACTTGGAGAGGAAAAATGTCCAGTATTGCACCCAGCTTCAGACTTGTACCTGGGGTGGTGGGAGCTTGCCCACATTCTTGTGAGTTCCTCTCCCTTTGCCCTTGAGGCTAGCCCACTGCCTTCTTCCTTAGAAGGTGGGAGAAATGGTCCCATGATTCCTTGTCCTAGAGAAAGAAAATCTACATGTAGTATATACATCCCCCCACCAGGTTGTGCTGTGTCTTTGGGTCTTTCTGCAATTATTCTATTCAACACTCATCTCTTTTCTTCTCACGAAGGCCCTGAGGAGGCAGAAGAGGCTAGTGTGTGAAAAGTGGTACCTGGCACAGACAGTGTCCCGTGTCCTTGGGAATACTGGGATGGGTAACAGAAGAAATAAGCGGTGGCGAGGGAGGGGGAAGTGGTTCAGTTCTCCTCGCACACTTTTGGGAAGAGCTTATTTGGAGAAGAGAGAGAACTATTTAGTCAGAATGGTTAAAAATTACCTGCTGGGTTTGGGAAAGGATAAAATAGGGCACCTTAGGGAGTAACCGACCTCCTGTGCCAAACAGAGAACATTGGTGTCTGGTGGTGGTGTCTAGGTTTAAAAACTGAATTGACAAACAATACCTGGATTGATAGGAGGAGGGAGAAAATGGTCTATTTCTTCATGTGGTCATGATCTAGTCTGTAGGCTGCAACTCCATTCAGACTACAGATGAATACACACACACACACACACACACACACACACACACACACACACACACGGCCAGAAGAGCCACACCACAAATAAGAGGAGGGACATGAGATATCTGGGAGTTTGGTCTGAATGTGATGTACTTCCTCCAATTAAGGCTGCTTTACTAACATTTGCTGGTTTAGGAGAGATAGGCTCTTAGGTATAGGCAAAAGCAGCCCATTAGAAGTCAGTCCCGGGGAATCTGGGTTCATGGGCAGGCTGAAGGGGAAAGCACAGAGATGTGGGCAGAGTCCTTTCATTTGGGTGGGTATAGGGAGTCTAGGTGGCAGAGGGATTTGGATAGAGAGATTGTAATCAATTTTATATATGTGACTACATATATATCTATATATATCTATATATATCTATATATATCTATATATATCTATCTATATCTATATCTATCTATCTATCTATCTATCTATCTATCTATCTATCTATCTATCTATCTATATATATTAGCTAAAGATGGCTTACCACTGTTAAAAGTGAGGAGAGCTGGGAAGATAGTTCTATTTGACTGGCTCCAGGTCCCAGTGAAGGACCTTGTCTGAAGGCAGAACAAGGAGCGGAGAGGTGGCTCAATGGTTGAGAATTCTTCCAGAGGACCTGGGTTTGATTCCTAGCATCCACATGGCAGTAAAAATCATCTCAACTCCAGTCCCAGGGGATATGATGCCTTCTTCTCACCTGCATAGGTACTGACACATATGCACATCTATATGCATAAATAAAAATTAAAAACAAAACAAAATAAAAGCAAAGCTGGGTAGCTCCTGGGGGGTGACACTCAAGGCTGTTCCCTGGCCTCTACATGCATGCACGCATAACACACAACTATACACACATGAATACACACACATACACATATGCACCCACACACAAAAGAAGAGGTTAAGAAAACACAACTGATAAAGAAATGGGGTCTATTGCGAAAGCTCCTTAATTCTTCAAATGAGCATTTCCTAAGTCATTCTGAATCTGTGGGATCTAGAAGAGGATGCTGAAACAGAAATGAACAAACTCTACAAGAGCTAGTTCCAGGACAGGCTCCAAAGCTACAGAGAAAACCTGTCTCGAAAAAAAAAAAAAAAAAAAAAGAACAAATAACGGTTCAAGGATATGTTTGGGAAATGGTAAATTCTAAACCAACCAAATTTCCTTGATAGCCTAGTGTTCAGTGTGCCAGCAAACCTTATAAAACTCCTAGGAGGGGCACACAATTCACCGCATTGCTTGAATTTATTTGTGTATAAGACTCTTCCTGTGCAGGACTCTCCTGGGACATACGGTCCTGGGAAGCTTACAGACCATTCTTCACCAGCCCTGCCTGTTGTGATGTCATGCCCTTGGCTGTGGTGGTTGGCACATGGAAGTGCATTTGATTCTCCAAGAGTTAAAGTGCGCGTCATGTGGCTTCACAACAGAAGCAGCAGACTCCACAGATCCTTTACTCTGACTATATGTGTGGCCATATGTGTGGTCATGCGACAAAAGCCTGTGCACCACAGTCTCTCTCAAGACAGGATAACTGTCTGAAGCACAACGTCTGGGAGTCACAGCAAACCATTCTGTCTCCAGCAGCATTTAACAACCTTCAGAAACATCAAGCTAAAAGCATTCATTGCTCTGAGTTCTCCAGAGGGCCCTGGATTGAGCCTCTGAAACACTTCAAGGCATAGACTATGTTGGAAAACAATTCATAGCTGGGTCCTTTCAGGCATGTGACCCTTTCAGCTGTCACATTTAGAAGGCATAACAGACACAAGCTGAACGGCGTCTCTCCCGCTCCAGCCCCATCGCTCACTGCCCCACTTGAGTTGAAAGAGTTGCATTTCCCTTTGCCTCTGTCAACAGCCACCTCCACGGAACTTGGTCCCTTACCTGAGTATCTGTCTAGAAAATATACTCTGAGATCACACACCAACATTACAGAACCCGGAACACTGTTCCAGCGTCTTCTCCCTTGCTTTTTGAATTCTATATCTTCTACCTCCTTGTAACCATCTTCACTCTGACATGCATTCAGGGATCCTCCTATACCTGACCCACAGCACACGAGGGTTTTCCTGAAGCCTGGCATCATTCACACTGGACTGCTGAGTGCAAACCATGAGCGCATCTGGATCAAGGTTGTGTTAGCTCTTCTACTCCCCTTTAGCAATCACGCCCACAAGGGCACAAGGTGCATGCCGTTCATGACCCATTTCCAAGGGTCTCATAGGGCTCTTGGCTCCTCTTACACAAATTACAAAATCCCAAGTCCTTAAGTGCTGTCCATTTCCAGGGACATGACTAAGAGGAGATGTCTTTCAAAGGACTCGGTACTTCGGGAATCCAATGTGTCTGGGCCACAGGTGCCGCGTAACGTCCACTCCTTTAAATGCCTGAACACAGAAGGAGTTCTTGGCAAAGGGCGCTTACTCAGCTGCCAGTTCAAAGTCAGCAAGACCTGCCTTGCCTTATTTCCCTCCTACTTACAGTCACTTTCTTACTCTCCCTCCCAACTTGCATCCCTATCCAGCATTCCCAGGGATATAGGCATTCTGGATTCTTCCCTGTTCCTGAATCTACTGCAAACACCTCTGACTCCAGCCTTTACTCGTGCTTTGGGAAACAAACAGTATTTTGCATGCTCATATGGAAATACCATTCCCTCTGAGGTTTCCACTGGCCCAAATTCCTAAAGTAGGGTTCATCCTTCTCCCTAAACCACACAGAGCATATGCTGATTACCGTCAGCGTAGGCATTAAGTCAGCTTTCCTGTAAGTGTAGGCTGTGGACGTGGGCAATAGCAAAATGGAAAGGATGGCCTTCCCTTATTCCTAACCCATGCCTAGAGGGGAAATGACAATAGTTGTCCAATGAAACGCCTGGTGCCCTCCAAATGCCTGCTGCAGAAAAGAGATCAGCATGGTGACACTAAGAAGCACAGCAGAGATCTGCTCCCTGGAACCCACCCAGGCTGACATTTGCATCTTATCAGTCAATTGAACATTTAGCCACATGGCATAATTGAAGACAGGCCAGTGTGCTGATCATAAATCCGTGTGGTAGTGCACACCTTTAATCCCAGCACTTGGGAGGCAGAGGCAGGCGGATCTCTATGAGTTTGAAGCCACCCTGACCTACATAGTGAGTTCCAGGACAGTCAGAGCTATGTAGAGAGAACTTGTCACACACACACACACACACACACACACACACACACACACACAATTCTTTTAAAATGATTTGCACACTAGGCTGGGAGACAACTTGGCAGTTGAAAGCATTCCTGCTCTTGCAAAGGACCCTGGTTCAGTTCTCAGCACCCACACAAAGGCTTATAACTGTTTGTAATTCTAGATCCATGGAGTCCCCATGCTACCTTCTGCCTCTGAAGATACTAGGTACACACATGGTCCACGAGCATACATGCAGGCAAAACACTCATATACATGAAATAATGAATACATCTTTAAAACATGTCTGTATATAGTTGTATACTAAAACTTGGGGTTAGTACAGTATTTATTCACGTGGTCTCCTCAGTACCCCAATCTTTCTCCTGCCCACATACATACAAACATATTTATGAAGGTGAACATATACACGTGACTCTGGGTGATGATGACACACTTACATACCAAATCACCTCAGGTTTCTCTCTAATTACCCCATTCTTATGGTGGAACGCCTCCTGTGTTTTCTCCAATCTGCACTTGAGGAATGAGCCTCAGAGAACTACCTTCCAGTGTGTAAGCAGTGTAAATATGAACATTTTATACAATGCAGGGAAGGGGAAATCTAGTAAACGCATGAGCAAGCTATAACATAAACATGCATAAATGCATTACAGTCACGTACACTTGAGGGCTGGTGAAGCACTGGAATCAGGAGCGCCCTGCACGTCTGACACTACAAGAACCCTCCTCCACAGGAGCCTCGCCTTGGCGACAGGACACTCTCAAAGCCAAGAGTCCCCTTGCTAATCGAAGTCCGGTTGCACAGGATTTCCTTTTAAAATAAAATTCCCATTGCTCTGTGTAGGCTCTAGGTTCTTCCACTGGACGATGCTGGCTGTCACCATTCACCTCACTTATAACATGACATGGCGTCCTTCCTGACAGGAGCAAGGAGTGCAAAACTCATGGGGGATGTGGGGCGGTCAGGAGATGCCCTGTGTCGAGAGAGGTGTCCCCACTGGGATCTCTGCCATTCTGCACCGTGTATGTCCTCTGAGACTGCAAGGAGTTGGCATCATGGCCCGCCTGATGCTCCCCCTTCTTTAATAGCACTGTGTTTGTAAGTCAGGGGAGAAATGCACACGACTGTGTTCCGAATGGATTATTCAGCTCTGATTGGAAGCAGTTTTCACCTCTTCACTGTAGATAATGGTCTTGGACATTTTGCCACGGAGCCTGTATTTAATTTGCTTTGCTTACTGGGCCCTGAGCACACCAGAGGGAGTTACTTTCCCTAATTGGATGACATACAGTAAGCACTCAGTAACAGCCGCTCTGGCTATTATCCTCACACACTCTCCTGTGTGTGACCAAGTGACATTGCTAACCTCTCTTGGTCTTAAAGGAGAAAAACAAATCCACACAACCAGTATGGCTGGACTTAAACCCCGAGGTGACCTCAGACCCTGGAAGAGCATGACCTCTGACCTCCAGGTCCAAAACATAGAAGAGGTGTGGGAGGAGCCAGAGACTCGGTTGAGTGAGCCAGAACACAACTTCACCCCTAGGAATGACCCTGTCTGCAGTTAGGAGCCACTCCACTGTTTATAAAGTGCTGCAGCAGGTGGCCTTTGTCGACGGGTTTGTGTGGACTCACGAAATGTCGCTTGTTATTGGTAAGTGACTCACACCTTACTCTTCTGGTCTTTGTTGTTTCTTTCTCTCCACAGAGCCGGCCTTCAGCTCATGAATGCTCCGGAGAATGATGTGTCCCTCAAGACTTCCTGAGCATCAGTACTGGTGAAGGGTCTTGAAATCTCCACCCACTTCAGATAAGCCGGCATCACGGTGTGCATGCTGGGGTTCTGGATTTTATATCATCTTCCCAGACCCCACAGACCCCAAATCCTTCAGGACTCTGTCACTTCACCCAACAGTGACGCCTTTACCGAGTCAGTCAAGACCAGACCATTGTTCTGTCTCTACCCGGAACAGGCATGCCGTGTGAGACAGGTGAACGCCTATACTGGCCTCGCTTTCATTACCTGTGAACTGGGGGCATGACTGGCTATTTGACCACTCAATGCATGGGAACATAAAGGGGGATTAGGGCCTGTTGAATTTTGAACTCTCTCACTTTTGTAGAGTTCTATGGTGATTTGCTGTTAGTTGCAGCATAGGTTGTAAGAACTTTTTGGAAGGAGGATATTGGGTATCACTCTGCCTTATTCCTTTATGCAAAGAAAGGCAGGGTCTCTCCATTAATCTGGGTTTGTGTTTTTTGGCTAGGCTGGCAGTCAGCTAGCCCCAGTAGTCCTTCTGTCTCTATCCAGTTAGTGCTGGGGTTACAGACACACACGGGACCATGCCTGGCTAACTGTGTGTGTGTGTGTGTGTCTTAAAACTCTGGTCTTCATGCCTATATAGCAAGGCCTCTCACGAGATGAGGCAGACTTCCAGGCTCAAAAAACAGTAATATGGAAGAATCGGTCATTAAGGTAAGGAACAGAAGGGTGATGGAGATTTGAGCAGTAACAGAAAGGGTGCTAACAAGAGAGAGTCATTTTCTTCTTTGTTTCACAAGTTTTCCTATGAGGAGTGTGCATTTTTAAAGATAGAAAGGTCACAAATCAGTGGAAACAAAACTTTAGGAAAGGGCTCGCCATGCTATAGCCATATACCAACTCCTGGCTCCTCTCTCAGCTACTTTTCTTACTAAGTTACTGATATTTGGCCCTGTACTTTCTTCCTGTCCACTCTACTCTCTTCCAGGTCCCATAAATTTCCAAAATTCTCAATTTTTCTTCTTCCCAGAGTCTTTCATGCTGTTCTACACATCTGGTATGTTCCATGCTATCCCACACACTCTGGTATGTTCCATGCTATCCCACACACTCTGGTATGTTCCATGCTATTCCCGACACTCTGGTGTGTCCCCATGCTATTCCAGACACTCTGGTGTGTCCCCATGCTATTCCAGACACTCTGGTGTGTCCCCATGCTATTCCAGACACTCTGGTGTGTCCCCATGCTATTCCATACACTCTGGTGTGTTCCCATGCTTAAAAACTACAGGGCCCTTATATTTACCTGGTCATGGCCATATTTTAAGGAGGAAGGTACATCATACCTGTACTAAGACAAGACAGATGTTGTCTCCATTGGGTTCTTGAGAACATCCTCCTCACTCCCAATGTGGTACCAGTGATGACCTCACACTTTGGTTTCTCCAGGATGATAGCAAACTACAGCATATGTGCACACAGCACTTTCTTCACCTGTGAGTTCTCGGTGGGGGCCAAGACATTTGGGTCTGAGCAGTTAAGTCATATGAGAATAGGAATGCAAGGCTCCTCTCCCAACCTGTGACTTACTGCTCCCAGCTCTCTGTTCTGGCATTCACAAATGTCATCCATCCCTGCCTTTGAATGCCCTGCATGCTGAGATATCATCATGATGGTCCCACCTTATCCCATATTCCCAAGATGGACATGTTCCTTTCTCTGATCTTTGTAACGGCTCCTAAAATCCCACTCAGCTACGGAATAGGACCCCCTCTAGCACTTCCCCGTCTAGGGAGAGCATCCATCTTCACCCACATGGGCTCTCTGGTCTCTGGCAGAGCATCCCCCCCATAAGAGCTCCCCACCATCTTTCTGTGCAGTCCCCTGAGTTCACATCTGTCAGCACATCCCTGCGGGTGCTGCTCGGGTGTACTCTTTCTTTTCCTCTCTGTGTCCCAAGCATCCAAGCTGTCATCCAGACCCACCTGCTCCTTAGATCATCTCCTCATGCTCCAGATGACCACATTACAGGCTTCATTTGAAAAGGATTACCTCTGGGAGGTCTGTTCCTTTGAGTGCTTTATCTCGTTTCTTTGCTGGAGTTTGAAGCGCCCCAACTGCACTGCCCTCTGTACCAGAAGCTTAAGTGGCAGGGAATACAAAATGAATGATCATACTGCTACTCAGTGATCCTCCCAAAAGAGCCAGGCACTGACAGGAGAGAACACAACTTCTGGGTTTGCCACTCAGCCACAGAGCAAGTCATGTAGGAACAGG
Source organism: Alexandromys fortis (assembly GCF_014885135.2). Lineage (NCBI taxonomy): Eukaryota > Metazoa > Chordata > Mammalia > Rodentia > Cricetidae > Alexandromys > Alexandromys fortis. Next base: position 3,149,132 of record NW_026067955.1, read on the forward strand.
GTCTTCTTTTGCCTTTGTCTTTCCATCAGGATGATGGAGACGGTTTGAGATTAGGAAAAGAGCACTCAGACATGCAAGGAAAGGAACATTTTCTCCGGAACTCGCTGTAGCTGGTTGCCTGCCCTCACTGTTCAGTCATTTCTGTTGTCAATGTTATGATGACACGAGGTTACTAACTCCAACCACCAGGGCGGAATATTCATTTTACCTATCAAGAATATGGGACACAGCAGGTTACACTTGCCTCCTTGAGATACTTTCTTCAGTTAGCTTCCAGAATGGCATAATGTCTTAGAAGGCAGGCCTGCCTGCATCCCCTCCTTCCCTTTCTCCCTCCCTCCTTCCTCCATTTTCTGAACTTTAACTACTGGAGAACCCCAGGTTCAGTCTTTTGGCCCCCTCTCCCCTCTGTCTACACCTGGTAATCCTATCCCGTCTCTCAACATGAAATATCACATTCCTATCTCCATGCCCTAGCCTCACCCTGAACAATGTCCTACTCACTGGCTCTACAGCATCTCTGCTGAGGGGTCCAAAAGGCCCTGCAAATGTCACAGCCAAACTCTACCTCCTCTCTTCCCCTCCCAAATCCTTTCCTCCTAGTCGTCCCCATTTTGGTGGCTGGATGGGAGTCTCTCAATTGTTGAGGGTATTTTCACCCAGGAGGCCAGCTCCTATGACTGTTTCAAGGTAGCAAGGAGAAAAGTCTCAGACATGAGGGCTTAGGAAAAATTCATATCTATCTTTTTCTATCTAAGGGGAAAAAATAAGGAAACACACATGCTTTCTGATGCTAACTTTCTTTTACTTCATCATAAAAATGCTCTCTGAGAATCTCCCTGTCTCCACACAGCCCCATTCTTTACATACAGCTCCACAGATCTCTTTATGTACATACATCTCTTTCCTACACAGCCATACATCTCTATACACAGTCGCGTCTATTTTCACATGGCTACATACATTTCTCTCCTACATCTCCTTTCTATACAGTGCCATTGTCCTTGTCTCCACACAGTTACACATCTCATTTACACAGCTCTGTTCCCATACAGCACTTTACACAGTTTGCAACAGCTCCTTCACACAGCTCTCTCTCTCTCTCTCTCTCTCTCTCTCTCTCTCTCTCTCTCTCTCTCTCTCACACCCCCCCCCCCCCCCCCCCCCCCCACTCACTCACTCACTCACTCACTCACTCACTCACTNCCCATGCTATTCCATACACTCTGGTGTGTTCCCATGCTTAAAAACTACAGGGCCCTTATATTTACCTGGTCATGGCCATATTTTAAGGAGGAAGGTACATCATACCTGTACTAAGACAAGACAGATGTTGTCTCCATTGGGTTCTTGAGAACATCCTCCTCACTCCCAATGTGGTACCAGTGATGACCTCACACTTTGGTTTCTCCAGGATGATAGCAAACTACAGCATATGTGCACACAGCACTTTCTTCACCTGTGAGTTCTCGGTGGGGGCCAAGACATTTGGGTCTGAGCAGTTAAGTCATATGAGAATAGGAATGCAAGGCTCCTCTCCCAACCTGTGACTTACTGCTCCCAGCTCTCTGTTCTGGCATTCACAAATGTCATCCATCCCTGCCTTTGAATGCCCTGCATGCTGAGATATCATCATGATGGTCCCACCTTATCCCATATTCCCAAGATGGACATGTTCCTTTCTCTGATCTTTGTAACGGCTCCTAAAATCCCACTCAGCTACGGAATAGGACCCCCTCTAGCACTTCCCCGTCTAGGGAGAGCATCCATCTTCACCCACATGGGCTCTCTGGTCTCTGGCAGAGCATCCCCCCCATAAGAGCTCCCCACCATCTTTCTGTGCAGTCCCCTGAGTTCACATCTGTCAGCACATCCCTGCGGGTGCTGCTCGGGTGTACTCTTTCTTTTCCTCTCTGTGTCCCAAGCATCCAAGCTGTCATCCAGACCCACCTGCTCCTTAGATCATCTCCTCATGCTCCAGATGACCACATTACAGGCTTCATTTGAAAAGGATTACCTCTGGGAGGTCTGTTCCTTTGAGTGCTTTATCTCGTTTCTTTGCTGGAGTTTGAAGCGCCCCAACTGCACTGCCCTCTGTACCAGAAGCTTAAGTGGCAGGGAATACAAAATGAATGATCATACTGCTACTCAGTGATCCTCCCAAAAGAGCCAGGCACTGACAGGAGAGAACACAACTTCTGGGTTTGCCACTCAGCCACAGAGCAAGTCATGTAGGAACAGGGTCTTCTTTTGCCTTTGTCTTTCCATCAGGATGATGGAGACGGTTTGAGATTAGGAAAAGAGCACTCAGACATGCAAGGAAAGGAACATTTTCTCCGGAACTCGCTGTAGCTGGTTGCCTGCCCTCACTGTTCAGTCATTTCTGTTGTCAATGTTATGATGACACGAGGTTACTAACTCCAACCACCAGGGCGGAATATTCATTTTACCTATCAAGAATATGGGACACAGCAGGTTACACTTGCCTCCTTGAGATACTTTCTTCAGTTAGCTTCCAGAATGGCATAATGTCTTAGAAGGCAGGCCTGCCTGCATCCCCTCCTTCCCTTTCTCCCTCCCTCCTTCCTCCATTTTCTGAACTTTAACTACTGGAGAACCCCAGGTTCAGTCTTTTGGCCCCCTCTCCCCTCTGTCTACACCTGGTAATCCTATCCCGTCTCTCAACATGAAATATCACATTCCTATCTCCATGCCCTAGCCTCACCCTGAACAATGTCCTACTCACTGGCTCTACAGCATCTCTGCTGAGGGGTCCAAAAGGCCCTGCAAATGTCACAGCCAAACTCTACCTCCTCTCTTCCCCTCCCAAATCCTTTCCTCCTAGTCGTCCCCATTTTGGTGGCTGGATGGGAGTCTCTCAATTGTTGAGGGTATTTTCACCCAGGAGGCCAGCTCCTATGACTGTTTCAAGGTAGCAAGGAGAAAAGTCTCAGACATGAGGGCTTAGGAAAAATTCATATCTATCTTTTTCTATCTAAGGGGAAAAAATAAGGAAACACACATGCTTTCTGATGCTAACTTTCTTTTACTTCATCATAAAAATGCTCTCTGAGAATCTCCCTGTCTCCACACAGCCCCATTCTTTACATACAGCTCCACAGATCTCTTTATGTACATACATCTCTTTCCTACACAGCCATACATCTCTATACACAGTCGCGTCTATTTTCACATGGCTACATACATTTCTCTCCTACATCTCCTTTCTATACAGTGCCATTGTCCTTGTCTCCACACAGTTACACATCTCATTTACACAGCTCTGTTCCCATACAGCACTTTACACAGTTTGCAACAGCTCCTTCACACCTCTCTCTCTCTCTCTCTCTCTCTCTCTCTCTCTCTCTCTCTCTCTCTCTCTCTCTCATAACACACCCCTTCTACACCACTCACTCACTCACTCACTCACTCACTCACTCACTCACTCTTTGCTCACTCACTCATTCCCTTTCACACTTTACTCACACTTCTTCATCTGCCACATTCCTCTCTCTATCCCCCAGCTCTCTCCACACCAGTTCTCCACATAGCTCTCCACAGCAACCTTCTGCACAGCTCCGCAGGCTTCTCTCAGGCTAGGGATGTCACATTGAGCAGCCAGTGAATTATGCTTGGCCAAGCATGTATCTCTAAGTTGTTGAGGGTTCCCAGACAGAAAATGGCATTGAAATTCAAGACTTAACAATAACAATTAGCTGGCTGGACCTGAAGTGGTAGGGAGTAGGTGCAGAAAGTCCATTACTGCATGAGGTTTATGTCTACCAATGTTGCCTCAAGCCTGACCTAGAACCAGCAACAAAAACTCGGGAAATTGACCTCATGTCTTTGTCTCTAGGGGCAACCAGATATTCATCTCCAGGGGCAACAAGTTTGCTTTCAATCTGTTCTAAAGTCTTAAAATTAGCTGTCTTTGTGACTGAAAAAACTATTTATTCCTTTCCTTTGTCAGTTTGAATAATGAAAGATGTCCTAGTATTATTTCTATTCATCAGAGTTATACATATTAAGCAGAAATCATCTTCCTGACCATCCACAGCTATATGTGTACCCAATAGACAAGATATTTTTCACAAGATAAACACACAAGCAGTGGGAATACACCCATAGCTGTTATTAGGGAAGGAATGTAGTGGCATTTGAGAAATTACAGACAGGAGCAATGGGTCATTTACTGGTAGTAACTCCACAGCTTTGCTAAGTGGGGCTCTCCATCAGAGTCATTCATCTGGTGGGTCGACCTGAACACTAGCTGTTACCTGTTGTACACTCCCACAGAAGCTCTCAGCATGAGGGCAAGGATGATGTCATCCTGTGGTCCAAGTATCCTTCCCCCATCCCTTGGGTTTGCCCAATAGTCAGCTCACCAGTGACTGGCTCTCCTGTGTCCATTAGAATAATCAGTGGCAGAAACCCCAGGGGCTCTATCTTGATATGTAGAAAGGCCCTAGTATAGTGTATTCTCGGGGTGATGCTAAACCTCTTAATCCAAATTCTTCCAAGAATAAAATAATGGCTAGACAACAAGCATAAATTTGAGTCACTCAGGGCCAACAAGGTTTTCATCCTTCCCACAATGCCCTTACAACTTGGCCCTATCAATATCAGATCATCATCTTTATGTCCTTTGGTCCTTCTGCTCTAGCCACACACTGGTTCACCTGCTGACTTTAATAGACATTATTCAATGGGGTGCTGGTGGCAGTGGTATACCTTGCATCCAAATACTCAGGCCCCTTCTGATTTCTCCTTTTGAAATTCCTATGTCATTCACCTGAGATCATCCTTAGAATTAAGTACATTTGAACTGGGATTCTCAGATGACCAAAGGAATGCTAGAATAAGTCCAACTACATGGTTTCATAAAGCAATGAGTAATTAAAAGATGTCAACACAACCTGGTAAGCACCAAATGCTATAAACACGAACTTGGTGGCCAGCATGACTATGCTTCCAGGGCTCTTCTTGGTAGCATGGGCAGAGATTTTTGCCTTCCTGAGGTAGAAGCAGGGAAAAGGCTATACTTGCCTGGGTGAGGGCCTGGGAGAATCTGATCATGCTCCAGGCCACTACCTCAGTGTTATTAAGTCCCTAAACTTCCATAGCCATCTTCCCAAACAGGTCCCTGTTATTGCTTTACAGCCACCCTTAGGATTTCTGTTTCTTGTCTTCCATCCTGGAAACCCAGGTTTAAAAAGAAAGAAACATGCGTGTTCCACAATTCCTCCTCTCCATCTTCTGTGGCCCACGTTGGTCTAACAGAGCCCCTGAGATGCATTTCATTGTCTATAGTTTCAGTTACCCCTTATCAACCCAAATCTCAAAATATTAAAGTGGAAAATTCCAAAACTGAACAGTCCATAAGTTTTTTTTTTCTTGAGACAGGATTTCTCTGTAGCTTTAGAGCCTGTCCTGGAAATAGCTCTTGTAGACCAGGCAGCCCTTGAACTCACAGAGATCTGCCTGCCTCTGCCTCCTGAGTGCTGGGATTAAAGGCGTGCACCACCACTGCCTGGCAGTCCCTAAGTTTTAAATCACATTTCTTCATGTGTTATAATAGTTTTTATTTTATTACTATTTTATCACTAGTTAATGTTAATCTAGTATGGTACCCAATTTACAGATTAAACTTTATCACAGGTATATACATATAAGAAACCAACATCGTTTAGGAGTTGATACTGTGGGAAAGAGAGCCTGTTCCCTGCAGGGAACGGATGTGTGTGTAAACTGTAATTCCTTCATCTAACTGTTATTTGTTTTCAGCCTGTCTGTCCAATTTCATTGTCAAATGTATAAACTAACTCTTCTCCACTGACACCTAATGGTCTTGGGTGTTCTCTTTGTTCTCTCCTATTTTCTCACCACCCCACCCTTCCTGCGCCACCAGAACCATATGACTATAATCTCTTAATAAAACAGCACCGGGAGGGTAAAGAATTTTGAGCCCTTCATAACCTGGCTCTTTCCCACCAACTCTACCTACTGCAGGGACGGGAAGCATTTCCCCACCAGGATGGCTCAGCTAGTCCCTGAACATGTCTCTCCTCTTCAGAGCCGATATCCTGTGTGTTCCCTACAGCTCACAGACTCGTCATGTGACCTGCGACCCCTGCTCTCCATTGCAGCTGCCAGTCAGCACTGCGGCATTTCACTCTTTGCCCAACAGTTTGCAGCCAGCCTTCTTGTTAATTAAGCCCTCATAGGTCGCAAAGGACAAAAAGCAAGACAATATAGGGGAGAAGCCAGGAAACCCTGGGCTCAAAGCCCAGTCTGCCTACTTGCCCACCAGCTTCATGCTTCTGAGGGCAGGTCTTTGGGTCACAGCCCCTCCCTATTACTCTGACACAGTTCACATACCATACAAGTTACCCTTTGAAAGTGTGTAATTCGTCAGTGAATTCAGAGAGATATAACCGTTGTCACTAGCCCCGTTACAGAGCAAAAGCAACCCTACGGCCATCAGCAGTGGCTCACATCCCTGCTCCTCTCGAAATCACAATCTCCTGGGATTTCTCCTCCTGGGGATCACAATTAGCTGCCCATCTTTACAGAACTGAAGATAAACTTGCATCCGGGATGGCTGCAAGGATGCTTCCCAAAGCTTGCAGCCAAGAATTTGGCATCTAAGAGGATTTCAGTAGAATGTTAATTATTCTGAAGGCCTCTTCCTACTCCCCAGATGATACCCTTAAGTCCAGATGCTCATCCTCTTCACCCACCCCCCACACTCCTCTCTGCTCTGTGGATGGCTGTCTCTCTACTCCTGACTGAGACCCACCTCCTGCATAGAAAGCTCTGGAGTGACTGCCTCACACGTGGCTATAGTTTTAAGCTACTATGGATGAAGGGAATGTACTTTGAGCTTAACTTTAAATATTTCCTACAATGAGATTCTGGTGGCGACTCTGGGATAACTTGTGTTTATTCTAGATTGTTTTGTGACATATACAAGACAACATGGACACACACAGATACACACACACACATATATGCCCACATTATACATACACACACATATATACACATGCACATGTGCACATATATACACAGAAGCACAATATGCAAATGCACACACATACACAAAAGTACATACACACACATATATATACATGCATATACATACTCACACACATAAGCACATACACACATACACATGCATACATATGCACACATATACACAAGCATATGCACACACAGCTGCTTTGTTACAATAAAGAAAAAGAATGTTACGGGGAGGTTTTTTCTGATCTTGTAACCAAATTTTCAGGACAAGATGGTGCAGAAGCAGCAGCCAGTTGTGTTTCAGCGGCCCTTACCCCGCGGCAGCATCTTCCCACGTTCTGACTCGCCAGTGCAGAGCCACTGAAGATCATAACCTTTTCAGAATTTATTTGGTCTTGGAAACTTTTAAAGATGAGTTTGACATTTTTATTAGGCTCAAAGTCATTGACCAAAGCCTGTTGCAATTACAGCCACTTATAAAGTACCCAACATGAAAAGGGGCCTGGCAGACTCATAGCAATGCCTGGTCCAGGCAGGCAGCCTGGAATGTTCCTTGGTTTAAAGTTCCTTAGTTTGGGAAGCATGGAGACCCAAGGCAATCAATCCCTAGGGGCTGGGGGAAGTCAGGTGACTATCAGTCTTGTTCTTCTCAGCAGCCAAATGTTTTCATCTTGACCCGAGTTTACAAATGCCATCACCCCATCCCCATAGCCCTAGCCCTCGAGGGACTAAAGAGACAATTCACAGGCAGCCTTTGCGATACCAGAATGGCTGGTGGCTCTCGTTTTGTAGTCAATGGTCTGCCTCCAGCCTTCGCTTCAAACATGCCGCTGTTTTTAGTGATCTCATGGATTCAGGACTGGTCTCTCTGAAAGTAAAGTGAGAGTCTCAAAAACAAGGTGGATCGCGCCCAAGGAATCACTGGCTGAGGTGGACTTCCAGCTTCCGTGTTTGTTCACACGTGGGCACCGCCACACACCCCTTACATATCCCCCAAACAAAAGAGAGCTAATGGAAAGAGTTCCCAGAGATGGGCAAACAAAGCCCTCTGGAAACTGAGAAGGCAAGTACCCAGAGAAATCCAGGAAGGAGGTAGCTGGAGAAATGCAGGAAGGGGGTAGCTGGAGAAATGCAGGAAGGAGGTAGCTGGAGAAATGCAGGAAGGGGGTAGCTCTCCAAACACTAAAGCAGTAAGATTTGACCTCGTGAGATCAGCGGCACGGCAGAAGGAGACCAATATCCCAAATAGGGACAGAACTCGCTGTGTGAGTGACAGCGTCGCATGGAATCCTCTAACCCACACTACGGGCTGGAACTAATTAGGGGTATTTTCCAAGGCCACACTGCTGTAACCTCTTAATTGCTATGCCGGTCTTTAAGAAAATGCTTTTGTTGCTTGAATCCGCCACTTTGGAAGAGAAACTAGTCAGCTTTCATCGGATGGAGCCACAACAGAAAGATGACTCTTAGCCTGACGCTTCAGAAACTGAGCCAGGAGTTTGCAGGCCAACAGAGGGAGGCACATCTATGGTCCAGTGCTGACGAGGAGTGTCCCATCACGGGAAGACACTGGGGCTTTGTGCTACCCCTGGGTCTTTTAGGTACAAAGCCGGTTCCACACAGTGGGGGAGGTGACACTTGCCCTTGGATTTGCACACATGTACTCCTCTGGGCCACCAGCCAGGGTCCACTAGGGAACTGCGTGGCTGAATGGAACCGCCCTAAGGGAGCGCATACCGCTGGCCTAGGGAGCGGAATGAGGCTGCTTTACGATCTGGGCAGGCTCCAGGGGGCCTCTCCACTCCTGGAGATGCTGCAATGCATTTCTGTGACCTTGCAGGTGGCAGGGGCATTTGTAGGACTCAGAGCTGCGAGTTTAGGAGCACAGAGAAAGCAAATGCAATGATCCTGGCAGGGGCCCGATCTGTGTTTTGTCAGTGCAAATCAATAAAGTGACAGGAATTGGGCTCTCGGCTCAGAAGACTGGCACCCTCCTGAAGGGACAGTCATCTGCATTTCTATTTGAACATCGGCCACAAATCAACCAATCAATCCTTGTTCTGGACAAGCTGTTCAGTCAGCCTCCCATCATGCTAGATTCTGAAGGCATCTAAAATGCTGTTTCTAGTGGTGAAGGTTTATAGCTAGGAAAGCAAGATGGAGTCACATGACATACTCACACACAGTACCATTAGGGTTTCCTGGGGTGTCCAGGTGGGCCTTACTATGAATAATGATCAGCATACATGGAGTTCAGAGAGGAAAGAGACACAAGTAGACCGAGTAGTTGAAAGGTGTAATGACGGGCTCCGGACATAAAGTGGCCTTCTGCCTAAGGCATGCTTCATTATCAACATCCAAACCAGTTCCTCTGTGTATGAGAGTATGTGTCCCTGTATGTGTGAGGCCAGAGTGCAACCTAGTGTGTTACCCCAGAGAACCACCCACCTTGTTTTTGAGACAGAGCCGCTCCCTAATTTGAAGCTCACCAAGTAGTTGACTAGTGAGCTCCAGGGACCTGCCTATCTCCACCTCCCTAGGACACTGGAATTACAAGCACACTCCATGCATGGGTATTTATTTGTTCTAAATCTGGGTTATGGGGATTGAACTTACGCCCTTATGCCTGCAAAACAAGCACTCCACAGACTGAGCTATCAATCCAGCCCCCCCCCCCCAAAAGCAGTTTCTAAGAAGGAAATTAGGTTTTATCATTTTTTAAACCTAGAAATCTTGTAAGGCTATGGTTTTATGACATGGGGTTTGGTTGAATCAAAGGTGAGGCAGGATTTGACCCAAAGCTGTTTTTGAACCTTACCCAATATAATCCAACTTTCCCAAGCTTTTTTCTCACCCCAGGAATTATAAAATAATGTGGTTCTTTCTGAAACACTTTCAAAATAACATGGCTTTTCTGGATCCTGCATTTCCAGAGCTGGAAGGGACGGGGAATAAAAACAGTTTTTGACAGAACTGAGCTGTTGTCCAGGGCACACTAAATTAGAGTTCACGAAGCAGTGACACGCCACACCTGAGAGAATGATTATGAGAATACAGCTCTTGGCTTTGGCTTGGGGACTCTGCCATCTTTAAGAGTACTGACAATTCAACACACAGAGGTTAGCAAGGTTTACGAGGCATAGAGCTGCTTCCTCACAGAGCATGGTGAGATTTTTCTCAAACATACCCAAAAGTCCCATTGGTTCCTGCCTTAAAAAAACATCTATTTTTTTAGAATATTTTTTATTTTATGTGTCTGAATGTTTCACCTGCATGTATGTCTGTACACCACCTGCATGCGGTGCCCACAGAGGCCAGAAAAGGGCATCAGATCCCCGGAATTGGAGTTACAGATGCTTGTGAGCTGTCAAGTGGGAGCTGGGAATCCAACCCAGGTCCTCTGGAAAAGTACTAAATGTTCTTAAACGCTGAGCCATCTCTCCAGCCCTCAAAAGAATATCCTAATGCGTGTTAGCATCCTTGAGTCCCTGAGGGTGAGTTGAGACTCCAGCAGAAAATGTTAGGTAGGGGACAGAAAGGAAAGTAGCAGGTCATAGGGAAGTGGACACAAAATCTGTGACTCTGTCCCTCACTTTCAGTCAAACCTTAGTCTGTATAATAGATTCTCTAGTGTTTTTATACTGGAGGTCCTTCATAACCTCTGGCCCCTTTCTTCTCTATGTGTCCAGATTAAAGTTGAGGCTCTTGGCCTTGGGGATGACACAGACACACCAATCCAGTTAGCCTTTGCCAAGAGCCAGGGTCAAGTTCTTCTGCTCTTAGTTCTTGCTCCTCTGACCAGTAAGGCTCTTTTCGCTCATTCTCCTGGTGAGTTGTGTGTTTAATGTGGTGGGTGTTTGGTGTGTGTACATATGTGTGTGTGTATGGGTGCATATGCTTGTCGAGGCCAGAGGATGACCCTGGATGTCTCCCTCTGTCACTTTCTATTTTTAGAGATAGGGTTTCACGCTGAACCTTTCCAGAGCTGGTTCAGCAGGCCAAGTTCCCAGGATCCATCTATCTGAACCTTCTCAACACTGGGGTTACAGAAACATGCAGCCATGCCTAGATTATATACATGGGTGCTGGGGAGTCACGGCTCATGCTGTGCAGCAGGTGTTCGTACCTACTGGCCATCTCTTCAGCTTCCAGTCTCATCCTTAGAATGGTTTCTGTCATTAGGGTCTTTGCAGTATGTATCGTCCATGACTAGACACTATATAAATACTCTGTATTAGAAAGTCAAGAAGGGCTGTGTCTCACCCCCCACACACGTGCGCTCATGTGCCTGCTTTAGCATGTCATGTATATTCTATTTAGCAACTCTTGAGACACTTGCAAACATTGTCAGTTTTATCCAGGCTGACTTTACACAGTCTCGTCTAGCAGAGAAAGGAGAGTCCAGTGGTGTCAAGGAAAGTTTCTGATAGGCAGCACACACAGGAATTTGAGAAATTTGATGCTACAATTTCAAAATAATCTAAATAGTCTTTGGGTCCACCCAAAGACACAAGATTAAAAGCACAATATTGTTGGAACAATAAGAAAAGAAACAACTTCAAAGCTCGACTTTCAAGCAAAGAATTCAAGCTGAAAGCAAAAAGTGAAATCTAGTTAAATATTTTGGTTTAGCAAGAGTTCTTTGCTTTGCCCAGCCCTGTTCCCTAAAACTGTGGCTCCAATGTTCCTTGGCTTCTTTCCTTGGTCCCCACCCCCAAACCCTGGCTGTAGCTTCTAAACAACAGCATTCCAAAGCTGGAGGGCCGGGGTCACCCCAGGGGCCAACAAGGCAGAGACAGGACGGGTACCTCTTTTTGTTCTTGTGGGGGTTCTGCCTGACCCTCAACATAGCAATGCACACCCTCCCATAGGAAACCTGCAGAATTCCAACCCCACCAGGCAGCAGGGGAAACAAACAGAAAATGGTTTCATCGCTGACAGCTTGGCCAAACTGAGTCTGAAGCACTTCATCCAAACACCCATCAGCCTAGAACTCAACACCAGGGGACTCAAGCCTTCAAAGAATTGCCCAAACTGAATCAAACTGGAGGAAGCAGACACAGCTAAATATCTTCGCGGTCCTCATGGAGCCAGCCTTAGTTTGACATGACAGACAATCTCAACGACTCACACTTTCCTCAGCACAGAGCTCCTAGCCAATGGTCCCACCATGCCGTCTAGAAGATAGACATTGGATTTACCGCATTAGAGAAACAGATGGCCGTTTCTGGAATGCGCGGTAAGACGGTCATAAGAAACGAGCTTTTGGATAATGATCATGTGTTTGTCCTCAGTGAACACAGAGAGATGCCCCAGTGATGTCACGGTGTTGAGTACACACCCGCCCCCAGCAGGGTGGCACAGTGTGGTGTTGTTTATGGAAGGCTACTCTCCACTTATACCAGTCAGCAAAACAGAAGTAGCACCATCTCACGCATAGCCGCAGACAGGGCCGTGTGCCACAGATGCGGCTTTCACAGAGGAATAGTCATACGGAACCCGAGCCCAGGAAAGGAGACCTCAAGGACATTCTGGTTGTGATTTCACAGAACACAAGACAAGCAGAGTTTGGCTGGAATGAAAACAACAGTGAGGAGGTTGGACATGCTTGACGGATTGGATGGAAAAGCTGTGCCTTCTACCTCAGCCAGAGCCATGTGTCCTGCCATGCAAAATGACTCAGACCCTTTGGTAACTTATGCAGACTTGGCTAAGTTCTGTAGGTTCTTTGGCTTCTGTCTCCTCATCTACAGAATGACATAAGAGGATTTGACCATTTCTAACTGGAGAGCATTGAATTTACAGAATCTAGAGCAATGGAACCTTCTAGTAATTCAAGGAAGACTCGTTTGCACAGAAAGTTATTTGCAGTTAGTCATGAAATACAAAGACTAGGCACGGATGCATCTTGTTCCTCCGGATGTACATCCCAACACAAGCAGTTTGGGGATCTTCGCACTGCGAAAGCTCTGGCTCTGTCGCTTGTTTAAATATTGCTAGAATCCATGGACTGCTATCTGGACCTTTCTGCCCCAAATGACTTTCCCACACTGCCCTCTCCCTCTACACAGTCTAATCACAGCTTGGTTAAAGAGGGAAGCCCATGCATTTAGTTTAGGAAAAACACCACCCAGCTTTCAAACTTGGTTTATCTTTGTCTTCTACACCAAACTTCTTCCATTTCTCCACACTTGCCTACTCAGTTCCTAGCTCTGGGATCACCTAGTCCCTGACGTAACTGTGAATCCATGCTCCTCTGTCAAGCTAAGATGCCACTTCCTAAGAAGTCATCTCCAGTTCTCCTAAGAAAGATTGGGCTACTCACTCTCTCCCGTTCCAGGCTCTCTGAAGATCCTTAGTGCTTAAAACAAACTCTGGGTTCATCACTCTCTCTCTCAACTATAAATTCCTCCAGACTAACATAGCATGCTGTTTTCCTTCACGCTGTAACATACCACAAGAGACTAAAATGAGGATGTTCCCACTGGCATCCTAGAGCTATGCTGGAACTCAGGGAAGGTTTAGCCACCACTTGCCTTGGTACCTGGTTTGTGTGGCAACTGTCTAAATGCCAGTTCTCTTTCTTCTTAGTCAGTATTCCCAGTACCCCAATGCTCAGTCTTCTTCTAGTGTTGCAGATGGGTTAGGACCCAACTCTTTAGTTGGGAGCCAAACTACAAACACTTCCCTCAGACAGTGTTTGGATATCCAGACCCACCCAGGAAAGCCATGCTGGTCCATAGTGGATTCTGTCATTGCTCTGCTGATGAAAAACTGTCAAGGAGGATACGGTTTCCATGGGGACGTCTGTTATGAATTATAACCTATGAAGTCAGGCACACCTCCACAGTGAGGTGACTGCTGAGCATTGGGCTAGTAGCATAAGTGACCAAAAACACACCTGAGTGTCAGGAAGGGACTGGGGGAGCTTCTGCCACCCTCCTTCCCTGTATCACTCTGTCCTGTAGCTAGCTGTCTATCTGTCAGGTACTTGACCACTGTGTGGGAACTTCAAGTCCAGGGCAGTCCTCTCAATAATCATCTGCTCAAGGACCTTAAATGGCTTCTTTTGGGAAAGATGGAAAGGTCTGAGGTTCCCGAGAGCCTGCTTGCCTCGTGACAATCACACACTGGCTTCTAAAACACACTCTTTCCTCTTTCAACCCTGTCACTGAGTGATACAGAGAAAACACTGGGGCTGTGGACTGAAACCCCAGTTCCGATCCTGGCTAAGACACACAGTAGCAGCAGTGACCTTGGACACACAAGGAAATGTCTTAGCTCCCTTTGCTTCAACTCCTGCCTCCTGGGAGAGTCTGGTAAACAAAACAAAGCAGCTTGAGATAACGCTTCTTATAATTCATAGTTCCTGTCAGATATTAGATCCACAGTTTTTTCTTTCATTATTTATAAGGTCAACATCATTTAATTTCTTGACTCCTTGTTTAACACCTACTTTTTTTGTTGGTTAGAAATAGATGATATCTTGGTTATCTCCCCTAAGAAAAGCGTCTGCCCCTAGTCTAAAATCTACACTTGTCTACAGACTGGTTGCAAACATTCTCGCATTAGGTTGTCCTGGGATCCATGCGTCCAAACAGCAGCCGCTGGACGTCCCCTGAAACTCCGGCCACATGAGCCCACCAGGTGTGTGCAGTGCCAAAGGACCTCAGGTGGCATTCCGCAGATGCTGGCCACATGATTTTAGTTGTTTTTAGTTTCAGACAAGTCTTTCACTGGCCTGGAACTCATCAAGTAGGCCAGGGTGGCTAGCCGGGAAGCCCCAGGGACCCGCCTGTCTTCACCTCCCCAGCACCGAGACTAAAAGTGTGCTGGCCACAGCTGTATTCGCTGGGTGTCCGATGTGATGACTGGCTTTCTGGGGTTAATAAGAAGCAACTGCAGTGAGAAGGCACACGGAGCAAGGATGTTCCTGTCTTGAAAAGCTCTTCCATACTGCACAGCAGCATCCTTACAGGCTTCGTGAACACTCGTAGACGGGAATGGCCTCTTCCAACCCCTCAAGGCCACTACTGCAAGTCTCCACACCAGGAGCATACTGGCCCACAAACAACCCGTGATTCTGTTCTACACAACTCTTTTGTTTGTTTTCTTGAAACAGGGCTTTTCTCTGTTGCCCTGGCTGTCCTGGAATTCACTCGTAGACCAGGCTAGCCTCCAACTCACAGAGATCCACTTGTCTCAGACTTCTGAGTACGGGCATTAAATGCGCCACCACTGCCCGGCTCTGTTTGACATAACCACAGACACTTGTGTTCTGGTTACCAGACTTCTGATGACTGAAGAGCTGGGGCTGAATCCTTGCTCCTAACCCCATCCCTCTCTCCCCTCATCAGACAGGACCATTGTCCTTAATGTGACATTATCATTTTCAAACATAGTTATATCTCCGCTAGTATACATATATCTATACATAATTTTGTATTGTTTCTTTTTTTCTTTTTCTTTTTCTTTTTTTGGTTTTTCAAGGCAGGGTTTCTCTGTTGTTTCAACTTTTAAAAGTATATGCAAATCATACAATAGTACATGTATAAGTCAGAAACAATTTTTAAAATTGATCTTCCGGGTTTTTTTGGTCCCTGTTGCTACATATGGATCTAGTTTTGTCTGTGTTTTTTAGTGTGACTCTGAACTTCATTACACGCATAACTTACAACTTATTTATCTGTTCTCTTGAGGAAGGACACTGAGAAGTGTGTTTTTAGTTACCAGTGATTATCAACAGCACTGCTAAGCCACATTACTGAACTTGTCTCTGTATACAGATACGCTAGACTTCCTTTGGACAGCGTGTATTTTCCCAGCGTCTTTGACTAACTCCCATGGTCTACTCCACACAAAACAAAATACGTATGCACACAGGCACAACCTGGAGCTGTTTTAAGAAATAAGATATTGCTTTTACTGCGTCCCGTGTCCTTTAATTCACCCCATCCCATTTGAGTTTGTATTTTAAATGTCAGTAAAAGCCCACTGAACTCATTTTGTGATGCATTAACAAGCCTCAGGTATCTACCAAGGCCTGCAATTACAGGAAGGATAGGGGTCTATGCTGGGTAAAGCCCAGCCTGCCTATGACAGAAAGCTACTTGAAATCACTCTGCAACTCACAGACAAAACCCAGGTCCATAATGCATACAACCTTCCAGCAAAGTCCCAGAAGGACCTCTCTCACTAGCCTCCCCATGACTCAGCCACCTCCCTGAACACCTGTCAACACTCACCAATTAGCAGGTCACCCCCTGCCCCCACAACACCCTTTGTTTGTCCTTCCCATTTCTCAAGCAGAGTTCCCCACCTTCCGGTTCTTTTCTCTCCCTTTCTAGATACTTGGTACTCATTTCCCCAAGTGTAGCCATCCTACCCCAGCCCCGTGCTGCCCTTCAGCTCCAGATAAAACATTTCTAGCCTATTTCTGACTGTCAATGCTGTCTTGCTTTTTGCAGTGACAAGATTCTTTTAAAAATGTTTACTATGACTCTTGAAATTTTTTCTCTTGTATTTCATTTTATGTGTCTGAGTGTTTGCCTGCACGTTATGTCTACGGCCACATGAATGCAGTGCCCAGAGGCAGAAGAGGGCACCAGATCCCTTGGATGTGAAGGAACTAATGGTTGTGAACCCCCAGGTGGGTGCTATGCACTTAATGAGTCCCCTGCAGGAGCAGCAGCTGCTCTTGACCACTCAGCCATCTCTCCAGCTCCAAGTGATATGATTATTTTGTGTGTGTGGGAGGGGAGTGTTAAAGACAGAAAGTCTCAGGGTAGCCCTGGCTGCCCTGGGACTATTTCTGTAGACCAGGCTGGCCTCAGATTCATAGAGATCTCCCTGCCTCTGCCTCCCAAGTTCTGGGCTTAAAGGTGTGAGCCACAACAATCAGTTTTCAAGTGAGGGACAGTTCCTGCCTTAGAGATGTGAGGTAACATTCTTGAGCTGAAATTCCCACAACCCAGCTACTGTGTTTGTTCTCTGGTTTTTCTTTTTAGCTATTTAGAGCTCCTATTTTCTCATTTATGAAAATAAAAATGTGGTTTAAAAGTTTTAAACCATATTGTTTAATTCTTGTGTGCTGTGTGTGTCTTATGGTACATGTACAGTCAAAAGGCACTTTCAGGAGTTGGCTCTCCTCCCATCATGTAGTTCTTGGGGAATCTAGCTCAGACTCTCGGACTTAGCAAAAAGGATCTTTACCTGCTGAACTATTTTACCATCCTTGAAAATGTGGAAGGCAGAAAACAACATTAACGACAACAACAACAACAACAACAACAACAGACAATAACAACAACAAAAGTAACTTCCTAGAAGCTTTGGTACCCGAGGAGAAGGTTGTGAAATCCTGAAGGAACTTAGTTCCAAAAAGGATGCTTTCAGAAGATCCTGTGGTCCTATATGGGCAGCTTAGTCTTCCTATGGACTGAGCTGCAGCTTTTTTTCCATGACACCATCAAAAGAAACTAATGAGGCACCAGTAACCTACGTGTCACTTTTATGTCACCTTGGCACAAGCTAGAGTCATTTGGGAAGATAGAACCTCAAATGAAAAAAATGCCACCACCATGCTGACCTATAGGCAAGACAGCAGTGCATTTTCTTAGTGACTGATGTGGGTGGCACCAGCTCATTGTTGGTGGCACCATCCCTGGCAGGTGGTCCTGGGTGCTATAGAAGAGCAGGGATGAGCAAACCTTGGGGAACAAACCTGTAAGTAGCATTCCTTCACGGCTCTGCATCAGCTCCTGTCTCCAAGGTTCCTGCCTTGAGTTCCTGCCCTGACTTTTCTGGATGATGGACTGTGCACTAAGATGAAATAAACCCTTTCTTTCCCAAGATGCTTTTGGTCATGGTGTTCTGCCACAGCAGGAGAAACCCTAATGGAGTCACCTGACTCGTGAACTTTCGAAAGAGCATAGACTGTCAGCTAGATGACATCCGGAAAATAATACGTGAAAAGTGCCAAGTTTAGAAACAGAGGCCTTAGGAGAGAATATCACAGAGTTGAAAAATTCAGTTATTGAACTTTAAAAAATGAATTTCAATAATAGAAAACAGAGCAGATAAACCAGAGGACTAAAAGCCTGGTCATTTGAAATGATCATTCAGAGAAACAAAAATTTAAAAACCAGGAATAATTAAGAAAAAATTTAGAAAATAGAGAAACAAAAAAAAAAATCCAAAAACCAAGAAAGCCTAAAGGGATTGGAGCTTCATCTTAACCTGTGAACTATGGGACCCCACAAGGAGGAGAGAGAGAGAGAGAGAGAGAGAGAGAGAGAGAGAGAGAGAGAGAGAGAGAGAGAGATTAGTTAAGGGCATAATACTAAAGAGATGTAGTGTCTCATGCATCATAGTTTACAAAGCCCTTTTTTTCATTTTGAAAACTTCCCACAACACATTCATTCCACCTCCAGGAAGGGGAAATGGTCATTTATCACCTTCCACAGAGGCTGGCAAGCCGAGCTGTCACGCCCAGCATCAGAGAACCTGGGAACGAGCATCAGAGAACCTGGGAACGACAGAGGCAGATGTCTCTGTGAATTTGCCTACCCTTTATTGTTGGGTAAGATGGATTTGTTTTTAAAGACAAGGTCTCACTATCTAGCCTTGGCTAGCCAGGAATGTGCTATGTAGACCAGGCTGGCTTGAACTCACAGATCTAACTGCCTCTGCCTGCTGTGCCACCATGTCCTGAACTAAGAAATATAAAAGAAAAAAATACTATCTAATGTTTACTACAATTTCATACATTATATAATTCTAACACCACAAAAATAATAGAAAGGGTATGAACGCAGAGTAAGAGGTAACTGTATATAGTCTGGTGAGACTGCAACAGTCTTCATTATGACCCTTGCTCAGGCCCGGGGCCAGAGCCTCTGACTTACACTGTAAGGACCTTGAAGGCAAGGATGGTCCTATACAGTAACTGCTTCCTGTCTTTCTTCATGGTTTTGTCAAATGCTTGAACATACAGTCCATGTAAAAGAGATAAATGTCTTATATTGAAGAGGAGTCATGCATAAATTTTTCCACAGGGGGCTGGAGACATGGTATGGTGGTTAAGAGCACTTGGGGCTCTTGAAGAGGACCAGAGTCTGTTCCTGGCACCCATAGGGTAGCTCACAACCTTCAATAACTCCAGAGTAACTGACACCCTCCTCTGGCCTCTGAGAGCACCACACACACACACACACACACACACACACACACACACACTCATATACACACATGGTCCACATATATATACACAGGCAAAACGTTCATATGTGTAATTATAAAAATAAAATCTTAAAATTCCCATAGCCCTATAGAATGAACCCATGTAATCAGATCCATTTTAGAGATGAAAACAAGACAGTGTCAACTAGTGGTGACGAGGGTAACTCTAGGCTTCCACATACAATTTCAAAATACAAAACTTTCTAGAACAAGGGCAATTTAGTAGGCGTGCAGGACTGTCAATATAGCCTATTAAAAACAAAATAAGCGACCCATCTTGGTTCTCAGTACAGAGGCTTTCATTTTCCTTGTTCATTTTATTCTGTGATAATTCTTTTCCTACAAAGGTTAACACAAAGAGCCAGAACCACTCCACATGTAAGAAATAAGAGACCACAGACTGTTCGGTCTGAAATATGACATCTGTACCTCACTCCTCCTTCCAAGGCTTGGGGATCTTTGTGGAAAACAAGGAGGAAAGATGGAAAGAGCCAGAGATGCTGGTGTCTACACGGGGCACAGCAGAACACACAGGAACTTAAGACAGCAAGCAGAAGACCTGGGCAAGCTCAAGCCAGACAAAAATCTCAGCAGGGAGAGGGGAGGCAGGCAGGATGTCCCAGCTTTTGACACTTGATAGCTGCCAGGAGAAAGAGAGTTGGTTTTCTTTAAGGGTGTGACCGGTGGTCGGTTGACCAAGCTCCAGGGCCGGCCCCACACCCAAGAGTATTTGGGAAAACACAAATCGGACTGAATAGGTAGAGAGAGAGGCAAGGGGCTGGGGGCGGAGGGGCATGCATCAGGTGGGATGGTCAGTGAGGGTGGAACTGGGAGGCATGGGGGGGCTGTCAATATAATCAAACTCAAATTCTCAAAGAATTAACCAGAACGTTTTTAAAAAATAGATTTGAGACAGTTGACAAAAGTATACAGTTTGATAGAAGAAGACTTAAAGGAAATAGGCGGGAGAGCTATTGAAATCAGCAAGAGGCTAAAACCAGTACAAGCCACACCTCCCAAGTCTTCCTACTTGGTGACCAGACCTGAAGTTTCCCAGCAAACAACCTGAAAGCACACCAGTGGGGTGGGAAGGAGACTCAGCTGATAAAGGAGGCACTGCTGCCTTGGCTCAGACATGAACTGCACTTCCTGTTAGCCAGGGTGACTGCATGGCTGCTCAGCACAGTGGGTGCGCACTGATGGCCTACTGTGTACCCTGGCGGTAGAAGGGAGCAAAGGGTTTTGCACATTTCCAGTAAGTCTGCGCTTGCCTGACCCACAGAGATTCTCTCTGTTTCCTAAGAGTCCCCGAAGGAGCGTTTTTAAAGCACGGAAAGTCCTTCACGGAGCAGGCATTTATTAGGCACCTTGCTCGTTCCAGGCTTCTAGTAGGACCTGGGGACACCGTGAAAATCAAAGGTAATCAAAGCCACACAATTAGTATTAAGTTTCTAAATGAAGTCACAACTCGTGAGACCACAAGAGATCAATCAGGCCTCATACTGACATTTATTATGGGCCATAATCCTTCAGAAACAGTTGATTCATAACCGACCCCCACGGCAAGGGCACTCACGTGAATGAACATATTGTAGAAGGGAAATTAGATTATCCAATTCCCTAGAGAGTCATTAATTTATACAGTGGGTTTCAGGAAATATTTTTACATTGAAACAGTATGGTGTTTAACTTATTTCACAGGTGGCATTTGAGGGAAGAAGGAACCCATTGACTAGAACCAAACTATGCAATTCACAAAGCAGAGATTAAAGTTTAGAAGGGTCTAGAAACATTCCATTGGCCACTCCGCTCCTACAGTCGAATTCCTTCTCAAAAGCACACTCTAGTTTCTGTTCTTGGCTTAAGAAAAAGAATAAAAGTAGAGTGTGCTGGGTAGCTGGCTTTAAAAACCAGCTAGTCTCATCCGCGCCCTTCCTAAATGTCCTCTCGTGGGGTCTCTGCCTTCCGCTCTCATTGCACTGTCTCTGGCATTTTCAGCCTGGATTCCCACAACAGCTTCTTTAACATGTAGCAAATACTGAGCATCTGGTGTGTATCAGGCACTGGGGTTTGTAGCCAACCGAAGTTACAATTCCTGTGCTCCTAAGACTCAGAGTCCTCACCTACCCATCATCTCCAGAAACTCTATTCTCCCGCTTTTGTTACCCATTGCAGCTCATAGATGCCACGGTGAACTTAGGTTCTAGCTCCAGGTCAGGCCTCCACTGGCAGCTCCACACGGTACGACTGTACCATGTCCTTGAGAAGAAGCTATCCTCTTCAATGTAGCATCGAAGGCCTCGTGGTGTCTGTCTCCAGCAAAATTCCCAGTGGCGCTCTAGTCGTATCTTCACAGGCATCCTGGTACACACCCAGGCCAGCTGGGTTCCCCTGTTGGGTTGTTAGTCTTTCCTTCGGCAGCCCCTCCCTTCTCTGCCCACTTCATTTTATCTTTAAATAACTAGATTGAGGTGATGGATCTGATTTAGTTGATGAAGTGCTTGTCTTGCAAGCATGAGGACCTCAGTTTGATTTCCCATAACCCATATGAAAAAAGCTGGGTGTATTTGCAATGCCAGTGCTGGGGAGATGGAGAGAGGCGGATCCCTGGGGCTCATGGGCGGGCTAACTTAGTCTACCTGTGAGTTCCAATCAGGCAAGGGATGCTGTTTTACAAACAAAGGTGGATTGCATCTGAGGATTGCCCCATGGTCTCTACATAGTCATGCATGTGTATATTTACTTACATATATACGCATTCTTTACACATGTGTTACCTACACACATGAATACACACACACACACACACACACACACACACACACACACACACACACCGTCTTTCTTGGGGATCTCTCTCCCTTTGATGTCATTTCCAAACAGTACCCCTTAGTACCCTGTGACACTGAGGTGGCCTTCAGAGTTCAGAATTGTTTATAGGCATGACACATTCTTAGTACCAGGGCTCCCATCATTCTCCCCAAAGCTAAGCCAGTATTTCCATTTCCCTAGGCTTAGAGCCAGCCTAATGCCTAGTGTGCACCGTATATTCTGGGTGTGGCCAGCATGCAGCAGTGGCTGACTTGAAGGTGGGTCTGAAGTAAAAAGGTGGAAACTTAGCACATAGAAAGGTGTTAAAATAATGACCTCATTCATCTTACTGATATACAGCTCTTGACAGTTCAGTGACTTGGGATAATTGTCCACAGTATCATATAGCTATTATCTTCCAAATGCAAATTCACGTAATTGGCAAGTATTGAGGATAAATCACCAAGGACAAGCAGACACTTTTAGGTTATTATCTGTGTATGTGTATGGTTTGCATGGAAGGGTTTGTGCTTCTGCATGCAAGGCTGCCAGTGGAAGATGCTGAGGAGTGTCAGGCCCTCCTTTAGTCCTGTCTCTCGTTGAACATGGAGGTAGGTTGGATGCCAACATGACCCAGTGATGCGCCTGGCTCTCTTCAAGACTCCCAGTGGTTGGATTAGAGGGGCACACATAGTCATGCTGGCTTTAACAGACATATTTCGTATCTATCTATCTATCTATCTATCTATCTATCTATCTATCTATCTATTTGTTTGGGAGGGGGAGGACACATGTGATAAAGAACATGTGTGAAGGTCAAAGGACACTCACAGGACTTGGCTCTCCCTCCCACTTGTGAGTTCTGGGGAATAAACTCAAGCCATTGGGCTTGGCAAGTACCTTATTGGCTGAGCCTTCCTTCCGGCCCTGACAACATACTTTTATAAATCCAAAATGCTAATAGCAGGAGCAGGAGGGATAGCTCAGCTCAGCACTTATGGGCACCAACTGTTCTTACAGAGGGCCCTGGTTCAATTCCTAGCACCCACATGGTGGCTTACAACCTTTTGTAATTCCAGTTCCAGCAAGTGATGCCCCCTCTGGCTTCCATGGGTACCAAAACCAGCCATACACATACAATTTTAAAAAAGTAAAAATACTAACATCAGTAAGCTTATTGAAGTGGGACTTTATCTGACTTCATTATAATATTCTAAATTCCCCCACATCGGGTCTGTTCCTTTCTGTTTCTCTGTCTCTTTTTCTCAACAATAACTAAAAGTTATGGTTATAATAAAAGTCAAATATCCAAAAAGGAAGGGCAAGTTAGACTGGCAAAGATGGTCTAAAAAAAAGTCTACTCTGCTAAGCTGCTGAGGAAAGCAATTGAGAGACACCACCTAGGTTGTTCCTGGACGTCATGGTAGCTAATGAGATGAATTGCTATGGTCACCCAGGCAGCAGGCTGTACTGCCATCATCAAGGTAGACAGACGGCCTTGTAAAAGTGTAATATTGTAGGGAGATGGCTCAGTTGGTAAAGTGCTTGCTGAACAAGCATGAGGACCCGAGTTCAGATCCCCAACACCCATGTTATAAAACGGCTAGGCTCAGGGGCATCCATCTATAATCCCTGAGCTGAGGCAGAGACAGGAGGATCCCAAGTGTCCTGATCAGTCACTCTAGCTCCATCAGTGAAGTCCAGGTTCAGTGAAAGAGGAGGTCTCAAAAAATGTAGAGTTGATAAAGGAAGACACAATATTGAGCTCTGAGCATCATTCATTTGTGTTCACACAGAGCCCCCCTTCATGTCTAAGCACATGGAGATAAAAGGACACGAATACACACCTAGACACATGAGTGCAATATTGTATATTATAGAAACACGCACACATACACACAGAAGTGTAATATAGAAACATATACACAAATGCAATTATTATACAGTGTAGAAAGACACACATATACACACAAGTGCAATACTGTGTAGTCCAGAAAGACACAAATACGTACACACAAGTGCAATACTGTGTAGTATAGAGAGAGACACACACACACATTCACACACAAGTGCAGCATTAAACAGTATGGAAAGACCAGCACATACGGAAGACAAGAGTGTCTATAGACCATCGTGGAAATGTCTACAGTTTCTTCTGCAACCTTTGCAAAGATATTCATCTCCATTTCTCCTGCAGGGCTATGGGAAGATCCTGTTCACCATAAGTACTCAAAATGTCTTCTAGGGGATAAATACAGCTTAAAAAGAAAACCAAACCAAACCTACCAGACAGCTGAGAATTTGGTGAGGTGACCTTCCCTCACTGCAATGGGAACATGGAAATCACATTTTGAAATACAAGCCTGGGATCTTTTTTTCCATTAAATAAGGAATTTCTTGGGATTTGTTAAACATTTCTGTTTTATTCAATACAGAAACTTTAAGGCACAAGGGGTGCCAGAAACAAACCTGGAGCCTTAAGCCTAGGATGGGGTTTGTTTATTTGGGCACAGGAAACCAGCACACAGCGTTCTGCACCCCTGCTCCCCCCAGGGAAGCCCTTCCACAGAGGCACAGAGGAGAAAGCAAGCTGTGTGCATGGGTCCCTGGGCTCGGAGCGTTTATTTTTTTTATTTTTTGTTGAATTCTACACCAGGTCTGATTCTAGTGTTGGAGCTCTCCACTTTGACTCTTGCTCAAATAATCCATGCAAGATGAGGCATCCATCAAGTGGCAGCAAAATATGTCCTGTGGGTGCTGTGGAAACACCCTGTGCAGCACCTGGACTCACGGGGAGTCCTGGCTTCTCTCAGCCTGTAAGACTCGGCTGCCTTGGCCCCAAGCAGGCTGAGGCGATGGAGACGGCTGAGTGACCCAGACACTCTGAGTCCTACTGTGGAATAATTTCTAATGTGAAAATAACTCAGAACACCCTGGAGTGTAGCCTGGGAAACCTCCTGGAGCCACCGAGACACTAGGCTGTAGCAGCCGGATGAATCTTCCGAGGTAAGTTATCAACACTCTGAACAGCTGAAGAGGGGGCAGCTCTGAGAAGAGAAGGGACTTGCCCGGCCCTACAGCCAGCTAATGACAGACCTAGGAATGGACTCCCAAAGCCACATGTTTCTATTTATAGCACCAGGGACTTGCTACCTGTCATGGCTACTATCGAGTGTTGTCTTGACTAGATCTAGAGTCCCCCGGGAGACACCTTTGGGTGTGTCTGTGAGGGACTTTCTAGACTGAGTTAATTGAGGTGGTGAGATCCAAGCTAATTGTGGGTGTAGCCAGTGCATTGGTGGGGGTTCTAGGAGGAATAAAAAGGAGAAAACAAGCCGAGTTCCAGCATTTGTCTCTCTCTGCTTCCTGAGTGGATCTTGCCTCAACACTTCCCAGCTATGGTGGACTGTCGCCCCCAAACTGTGAGCCAAATAAGCCCTCCCACCATGAGCCACTTTTGTCAGCGACTTGGTCACATCAATGAGAAAAGTCACAAATACATCCCTTAAATGACATGGTGGAAGGCTATCTGAAAGTTCTGGCTTCATAGTCCAGGTCACCATTGACAAGGCGTGCAATCTCACTCCTCTCATATGTCATGAGTTCAATTTGAAATATTCCCACAGGTTCGTATTTGGAGTGCCTGTTCCCTAGCTGGCTGACGGTGCTATTTGGGAAGATGTGCAAGCCTTAGGAGGTGGGGCCCAGTGGGCAGAAGGAGGTCACCAGGGGTGAATCTTTCAAGGTTCTTATACCCAGCCCTTGGTTCCAGTCTTGGGCTTTTGGATTCCTGGTCTGTTGCTGTATGGATGCTCACTACGTCATGCTCTCCCTGACACAGAATAGCTTAAGTAAGAACACGCATCATCTATCAACTCTGCTTTCCAGATAGAAGCAGCTGCTGCATAGCGTGTTTGTGCTGTGATTGTATTGGTGAAGATGATAAGAAGTGCTCGGCTGATGTTAAGTTCTACGGCTTGAGTTCTCAACAGTAGCTCTGACTCCCCGAGGCAAATAGCGAATCGGGCTTCAAGCCCATGTGTCCGCCCTTCAGCCTGCTTAGCTCAGAAGCTTTCCTCAGATGAATGAGTTTTATTTATTTTTTTTCTACCCTACAAGTTGCATATTTGAATATATTGGTTTCTTGGTTTTCACTACTAGGAAACTCAGAGCAAAATCCCCCATCTATCCCCAGCACTTACCCAGAGGTGTGGGTTTTTGACACGAGTATTATTTGTGTATTACTTCTGTTCTACCCAAGTTTCTCCTTTCCCGAATTTTACCTTCCGTATTGCTGACTTCCATGCTATATTCACTTAATTAAAAAAGGTTGCCTCAAACCATTTTTAGAATGAAGTCTCATAAACAAATAACTTTTCGGAGATGTTCAGTCACCACCGTTGATGATGGAGACGGGAAGCAAACAGGGCTGGCAAGACGCTCCAGCAGGTTAAAGACACTGGCTTCAAAGCACCGCGACCTGAGTTTGATCCCCAGGTCCCACATGTAGAAGACAAGAACTGACTCCTGCAACTTGTCCTCTGACCCGCACACATGTGTCATGGCACACACGTGTGCACTCCCAAACACACACAACAAATGTAAACAGACAAGAGGAGAATTCACCTTTTTAAAGTTCTCCTTTCCATTCCTAATTCTTTTCTCCTCTTAACTCTCACATGTGTGATGTTTTTCTTGAAATACAAAATCAAATGACAAAGAAAGCCTTGGTGTGGGTCGCCCCACATCTGTGAGCACCGGAGGATGGGATCTACATTCCTTCCGAGCTTTTGACCAGTGAAGAAAACAACCAACATTCTGAATGTTTCAGTGTCAGGTCGCATTTTATCCTGGATGCTTCTAGCCTCCCAGCTACTTTTAGGAGGGGGAGGCACTGTGATAAAAAGTAGTCAGATGGGGTAAAATAATTTACATTTTCTCCCCATATGAAAGTAATGCATTTTCATTAAAGAAAATTACAACACGCCACACAGATAAGCAGTAAAAAATAATTGATAAAACTCATGGACAGAAGGAAATATTTTAAATGTTAGCTGAGGGGTTGCATGAGATACAGCTATGGAAAGTTCTGGAGGCCACCTCTGCTGGTACTTATTTTTGTTTATTTTTATTTTTTGCTTTGGACTTTTGAAAGGGTTCTGATTTCCAACTCACCCAAACTAAGAATCCTGGGGTCCAGTCTGGCCCTGGGGGACCTCTTAGAGCACCACTCAGGCAATGAATGCCAGAGCCTCTTACTTTGTAACATCAGAGGATTAATTAATCCTGAATTCTTCCTGCCTCTACCTCTTCAAGTGCTGATTGCAGGTGTGTGATACCACACCTGGTTGTATATGATGCCAGGGATTAAACCCAGGACTCTGTGAATGCTAGGTGTAAATACCACCAACTAAGCTACATACTGGCCCACTTCACTAGCCTCTCACAAGAGAGGACTGGCTCCCATTGGTCCCATTGGTTCTGAAAACCCTTCATGTACAATACACTGCATCTCCATGAGTTCATGTGTTTGGGGAAGAAAACAAACAACCACCACAGGTTTCTTTCCTAGTGTGCTTTCAGAATCCCAGCCCATTCTGCTCCAGCTTGCAGGGTGGGCAGCTACAAGGTGGCCCCAGAGGAGAGAATAAAACAGTGTCTGGAGTGATTATCACATCTCCCAGGACAAGGAGTGGTTTGGGAGGGACAGAACAGTCACTATGGGGCCTGGAGGCATGAGGGCAATTTGTAAATGGACAGGAAATAGCAGGGCCTTTGGAGGCTTGTGGAAACACACAAGTGACACCATCTGCTTAGAGGACAAGAAAGGATGGGGCAGAACATCCCGAGAGCAGCATCTATACTAGGAGCTCTGGGAGCAGGACGCTGCAGGCAATGTCTGAGAAACAAAAAAGACTCCTAACGCCGCCCTTTGGAAAGCCATTTTGAGCACATTGCTTTTCTAACCCCAAAGGGCGACATTAATCTCTATCACAGAGGACTATGGAGATTACAGGAGGATGTCTAGCCCCTCACCACGTAGGAGATGTTCTGTCAACCCTAGAAGGACCATCTTGGGCCGCAAGACATGCCAATACTTTAAAAGTAAGCACTTTTACTCCCGGCTATTTCAAAGCCACTTTGCATTTTGATTTGATTAAATCCCCGTAAAGAGGAAACATGTCCAACACCCAGATTATGCACTCTTACAGAATAACCATGCCGTGGGGTACTGGAGTTCACTATTGAATTTCAGGGGGGGGGAAAAGAAAGGGAGGGAAAGAACTCTAAAATAAAACCAAGTGAAATGGTTTGTTTGATACTAAGAGCTGTTATGTCTAAATGAGTCTCCTCTTTGGACCCCAGATTTCCTGTGATGAAAACTGAGGTGGCGACGGGCCAGACGCACCTAGAGTGCTATTGTTCTGGGTTTTGGGTCTCTTTCAGTCCTAGGGCCTGCCGAGAAAGCAGAGAAGCAAGTCCTTTATGTGGCCATAAAGAGGCCACTTCTGTCTGTCATTGTCACACTTGTGTGCCGAGTACCTCTGAAGCTGGCCTAGCCCTCCCAACCCTAATGGCTCCTTTGGTTTTCTTCCCTCGCCAATAAATTAGAGAATGTTTCCCCCCTTGTCACCATTTCCCTGTAATTTATTGTCCTGCGGTCTCAGAGGTTCATTCAAGGCCCAGGAAAATCTGTCTGCTATTCCTTGAAGATTCATTGCAGTGTTTGTTTGTAATTAAACTTACAACAGAGTCCTGTGAGCAGAAGTGAGCGATGGCTGCTCTCTGCTGTCACTCCGGCAAGTCTTCCCAGGCCCAGCCCCAGGTCTGTGACACTCGGCCTGCAGCTGTCTCTTGCATTTCTAAGCCATCTGATCTCTGGGCTGTGCAGAGTCCTTGTTATGGACTTGGCCAGGTTCTAATCGCCAGCCATCAGGGAGTTGAATGGGGGTTTATGTGAGGTAGACTCTTCCCTGGTGTGTTCAAGCTACAGCGGAGTCCAAAACGTGTTCTGCTCCTAAGGCTGCATGGCAATAAGGCATATTATGTGGTTACATCTTTGATACCCATGTAGCAGCTATCTGTGATTTGTAAGAAGATATTTCTTTTTATTAATTTTCATTACATGTATACGCTTGTGTGCCTGTGTGTATGCATGTGAGTAAGATGTCCTCAGGAGAATGTCTGAGCCCCTGGAGCTGGAGTTGGGCACGGCTGTGACCTGCCCAACGTGGGTGCTGGGAAGTAAACTCGGGTCCTCTGCAAGAGCAGACCGTGATCGAAATCTCTGGGTCATCTCCCCGGACCCAGACATTTGTGAGTTTTTTGCTTACTAAGCATCACTTTTCCTGGAAATATAACTCCCACATCACTTTATGATCCAAGCAGGCTGAACCTACTGCCCACTTGAAGGCCTGTGCCAGGACTTAAGCTGGTCAACTAGCATATTTTCCCCCACTGGCTCCAGGCTGAGTTTGCAGCTTAGGTCGGCTCTGTGACAGTTAGCTCTTGGAATCTACTGCGACTATAGACACAGTCTTTTATTCAAAATCTCTAACTCCAAAAAGCTTAACATCTCAAGGTGGATTTTTAGTGACTGCTGTTTGGCTACTTATTTATGATAAGATTGGTATTGTACCCATTTGGTTGTGGAACATGGCTTACGAGCTGACGTACCATCAATGAGAGCCTTGACAAACAGTACCCCCGTGACTGCGCGGACACAGCTAAGGATTTCAGTGAAACCTGTGCTAAGTCTTATACCATACACGTACCCTCCTGCCATTTTCTGAAACAGATGGGTTTTGGATAAGAAATATGAACTAGGGCAGACATTTTGCATTTGTATATACTATTTCCCATCTGGAAAGTTTGCCTACCCCACATCCATCCTTCTCAACTTAAAAATGCCTGCTTACTTCACATGTTCCAGATGACATCTCCCTCCTTTGGGAAGCAGACCCTGATCTCCTCAGCAGAATCAGCCATGCTATTATGTGGTTTCTCCATGTATCAATATCGGGGCCAATGACACAGCTGGGGGTAGAGCATTTGCCTAGCATACACAAGACTCAGGGTTCAATCCTCAGCATCATCTAAGAGAGAAAAAAAATCCAAAAAACCCCCAAAACACTAACTATTGATACATACATGTTCCAGGGGTTTCTAGCCTGCGATCTGATCATCCCTGCCTTCTAGGAGCAGGGACGTGTCTTGGGGTCTGCGCACAATGCAGGCATGGTGGCAGTAGAGACCCTACCTGCGGAGCTTCCCACAGAGGGATGAGTGAGGGAAACGAAACAGAGCCACCGGAAGCACTCACATCGAGTTCCTCATGCTGGAAAGCATACACACCAGCGCAGCATAGCAAACAACTGCCTTTTATCAACATAGAATAATAACACGGAGGGAGACAAAATGCACTATGGGTGTGTCTAACAGGCGCATTACTGACGCCAATGATGGACAGACCCCTCCTAATCCCAATAAGCTAAGGCTGCCGCAAACCCGTGAGCCACCTTTGGGGGCTGGTGCATGGTGGGGACTCAGTGTGCATTTGCCACATAGAATGAAGGATGTCCTCACCCACTGGGGGATTTATTGCAATGAGAGCCATGACCCAGAAGAAGGGAGCCCTGGCTGCAGACTAGCCCCTTTGAGACTAGACAAGGCCTTATCTGTTAAGGATATGGACAAACTTCCTCTAAACCCAGCGAGTCAGTACTTACGAATATGCTCACAACCTGGCTATTCAGAGCTGATTAACACACGTGGACTTGACTTTCTACTTCGGTGTGCTTGCTTTCTCGGGAGTAGGCGAGCACCAGCATGATGATCACTTGGCTTACCCACTGTGGTGTGTATCTGGCTTCAGGTATTAAATAGATTTAGAATCCTGTTGATCATGAAAATGTGTTGAGTCAATGGTGGTAGAGGTGTGGATCCACCTTTCCCTTCCTCCTCAGCTACCTTCCAACAGTTTCAGGTGGTTGACATGCAAATCTGACCATGACTGCAGGACAAGCACACTTGGGGGAACAAATTGTATACAGCTGAGGGCTCTGTATAAAAACACCCTCAACACAACATCTCCAGTTTAAGCACATAATTTAAAACCACAGACGCTCTCAGGGAACCTTAAGCCTTCACTTATCCAATGGTATTAGACACCACAATTGGCTCATATATATCCAGTTGCTCTTGGACCGCTACTCACTGTCCAAGCAGGGTTGACCCATGCAGTGGTCTTGGGC
Organism: Alexandromys fortis; assembly: GCF_014885135.2. Taxonomy (NCBI): domain Eukaryota; kingdom Metazoa; phylum Chordata; class Mammalia; order Rodentia; family Cricetidae; genus Alexandromys; species Alexandromys fortis. The sequence goes on from NW_026067955.1 coordinate 3,180,460, forward strand.
ACACTATAAAACCTTCTCAATGATATCTGTGCCTCCTAAGAAAAATGAGTGCAACAGACTGGATGATCTCTATGCATCCTTCCCCATCATCCATACACGGGAATTGTATTTAACATCTTTTTGGTTCTAGTGAAGGGAGTGTTTTAATCAAAGTTCCAGCTGAGGTTCTTTGCTGTGGAAATCATACAGGCTTCCAGTATCCCTGCAGGCTAGAAGAGGGCACCAGATCTCATTACAGATGCTGGGAATTGAACTCTGAACCTCAAAGAACAGCCAGTACTTTTAACCACTGAACCATCTCTCCAGCCCTAAGAACCCCGGTTTTTGTTCTTTCTCCCTTAGCAACAGTATGCCTCTACCTTCCCCTTCTCAAAGTACCAAAGACATTTTTCTCCTCCCTTCTCTTCCTTCTGAACCCTTGATGGCCATCAGATTTGCCAAAGGCACCTGGAGGCACATTTTGGATTGTGGCTGATAAAATTCCCCTCTCCAGGGTACTGTGCTTTTCTTTTTATTCTCAGGGATGCTTGTCCCCTCCCGATCCTGTAAGCATCTCTCGTACCACTGACTTTATATTCTGTGTGTACAGGGCCAGGTTAACCTGGGAGTGTGGGTGGGTGGGTGGGTTCTCCTCAGGTTTCCCACTTGGTTTTAGAGACAGGGTCTCTCACCTCGCATTCTAGACTGGTTGGCCAAATGAGCCCCAGAAACCAATTTAACTTTATCTTCTCAGTTCTGGGGTTATGATGCCTGACTTCTTAAAAAATCATATATATATATATGTGGATCTTGGGGCTCAAACTCAAGTCTTCAGTCTTGGGTGGCAAACATTTTACCAACTGCATCATCTTCCTAGCCCTACACTGCACTTTAATTTCACACCCAGCAGCATTTCCTAGTTCCCCCTACTCCCCTTATGCTAGGCTTTGAGATCCTATTAGTTATTTATGTGGAGCTATGACCAAATTATCCGAAAGAACAAGTTAAGAGATAAAGGACTCATATTACCTCATGGTCAGAGGTTCGGTTCACCATGATGGTAGGAGCACATGGCCAAGGAGTTTCTCTGCCTCACCATAGGCTTAAAGTAGAAAGATACTGAAAGGAGCCAGGACAGAATACCAGCCCTATGACCTGCCGTAATGACGTAGTACCCTCAGGTTAGCCTCACATGCTAACGTTTCCAAAACACCCCAAGATAGTACCAGAAGAAGGGCTAATTTAATATGTCTCTGGGGGACATTTCATATTCAGGTCATAAGAGACACAGACATCGCTTTTTTCCAATGCTGAGAGCTGCCACCCACTGAGCGTTCGCTCTGCATAAACACTCAGCGAGTGGGGGGGGGGCACTTTCCTCAGTCTTCCTGACGCTGATGCTGACACGATTCTCCCACTTGAACAGCACTAAGGGATGCTTAAAGGAGTTCGCTAACCCAGCTAAGCAAGAAAGACAGAGGACCAGTGCTTCAAGCTGAGGTCTGGTGCCTTCAAACCAATAGGTGTTAGGTGCCCTCTGTACGGACGGCACCAACACTATTCAGGGGTCACAGTCCACATTTGCAGCACAGACCATCTTAAAGCTGAAAAGCATTTAGGAAATCACTTAGTCTTCGTGAGTTCTTGGAGAACCCACGAGATTTAAAAACACATCCAAACAGCATAAGGGAACGGCACAGTAATATGGACGGCTGCCCACGCATTACACACGCCTGTATTTACACTACAAATGTAAAGCCGCTTTTTACAAGCTGCCATGGAACACTTTCAACAATTGGTATATTTGGCCACAAAACACTCCCCTCAATCCTTTTTATTTAGAATGCTGAGGTTGTATTGTGAACAACACGTCCTCCAGCCTACATGCATTATCTTCTCCTGTGGGTACTTAATGTTCTAGCCAAGAAGAACAAAACTGCCATTGTCTAAATATGCCCTTGCTTTCTCCAACTCCGTGCTTTTTCTGCCCAAATTGTTTCCGAGGCTGCGGATGCCTCCCTCAGTTCTGTCTGTGGAAGGTCTAAGCGTCCCTCGATCCCACCTCATACACTGGTTTCTTCTGAGGGCTGGTCCTGCCCCCACCACATTCAGAGCCCCCCAAATGCCAGCCCTCACCAGCATACTTCTCAGTGCCAACCTTTGCAGGGCACTCAGGTCCAGGCTTAGGGATTACTAACGCACAGCATGAAACCTTCCATACACAAAAGTTCTCGAGACATAGACATTGGGTATAACTTAGGTTTCCTTGTTTAGCTTTGTGGGAATGTAGAAAGAAGAAAAAGAAATATAGGTTGACCGATTTCAATATAGTCTAATATAAACCACTCTGTTTTACATTAAATACTCATTTTGTCCTTTTAAATATGCCTGCTTTGAGACTGCAGCATTCTTTCTGTGGATTCACATTAGCTTTCTAAGCTAAAGTAAATAAATATATATACTCGGCTGAATCAGCAAACAGGATTAAGTCAGAACATCTTTTAGAAAAAGAGATGTCTAATTGAGTTGGAGTGTCAATAGTTAATGGAAAGAAGCAGAAAAGAATAGAAGTCAGCCATGGTAGGATGTGTTCTTAGACAACAGTTAGGACCTCAGGGCCAGCCCTGTCACCTGCCTCAGGTGTTGATGGGCAGTGTGGGAGGAGTAGGGGCAGCACTCGGTCGCTCACGCTGCCTCAAGACAGGACAGTTCTCCCATGCTCACAACTTTGGGGCTGGCTCACCCACCCTTCCTCCAACAGGGTCGGCTGTTTTGGGCTGCCTAAGTGAGGAGCCTCAAGTTGCCATTGGCCAGAGTTTAATCACTGTACTGGAAATCATACTAGGACAACATGCATATGTTCACATGGAGTACAGAGGACAGCCTTAGGTATCATCCTCAAGAACGTCACCAACTTTGCTTGGGACAGGGCCACTCATTGGCTTGGAACTTACCAAGGTGTCCGGGCAAGCTGGCGGGGGATCCCTAGAAATCCTCCTGCCAATCTCTGCCTTTCCAGTTCAGGGATTACAAGTGCATGCCGCCAGACCTGGCCTTTTATGTGGGTTTGGAGGATTGAACTCGGGCCTTCACAGTTGCAAGGCCAGCACTTTATGAACTGAGTCGTTTAGCCAGCCTCAAAGCACAGGACTTTCTACTAATATACCCAGTGGTTTGTTGGCAAGTGATACTCTCACAAAGAGCAAACTAAATTTTAACTGAGCTTCTCATGATATCTCAGCCACAATCGGCTATTTTCTATGGTCCAACTGTCAAAGGAAAAGTTAAAGGAAGATGCTGAAGGCCACCCATTACATCTGCACGAACCTTTGCAGTTTACCAAGCTCCATCTTACTAATACTGGCATTATATCAATTATATTATATGGTATTATATTAACGCCTATTGAGATCAATATTACCATCACCCTACTTTGTCGGTGAGACAACATAGGTCTAGAAAAATTGTTTCTCTAATGAAGTTTTGTTTGGAGGGAACAAAAAAGACCCAAGTACACCTTACAGGATGAAACAGAGGTGTCTGTCTTCTCCCCTTTTCACAATTTCCCTGGGAATGGCAGGAAAGAGACACATGTAACAACTATAAAACAAGAAAGGATGCTGTCAGCAGATAAAAAATCTGAGGAATTTCGGGATGTGAGAGTTTCGGTTGGCAAGAAGCCTCAGTGGAAAGGGCTACCCAGAGCGACCATTGCAAACATGGGGACATTCTAAACTCAGAATTGACTGTACAATGAGAAGAAGCTGCTGAACACCAGTGGCCATTAGCACAAAGGAGAGGATGGTCTGATGAGACAGCAGCCATGGCCCTGTAAAGAATCTGGTGGGAGACCTCAACCAGCTTCCTTGAAAAGACACACAAACACTAGCAAAGATACAGTAGACACGGACCATTTTATCTATAACCTTGATTTAATGGATACATCAAAGCATCCTGATTTATTGTGTCACTATTCACAAAAGGAATCAACCCAGGTAGTCTTCATGGATGAACGGATAGGGGAAATGTGGCGTATACATACAGGGCAGTAGTATTCAGCTAAAGGGAATGGAAGCTGTCCTTTACAGCAATTTGGATGGGACTGGAGAACATTATGTTAAGGGAAGTAAGGTAGGTACGAAGAGGCAAGGGCTGCTTGCTCTTACTGTTGGAGCTTAAAAACAGATCTCACGAAAGTAGACAGAATACTGGTTACCATAGGCTAGCAAGGGTGGATGGAAGGGGTGGAAGAAGGCTGGCTGATGGAGACAGGAATGCAATTGGGTAGGAGGAACAGTTTAAGGTTCTGTAGCACAGTAGATAGCTATGGTTGACATTAATTGTGTAGTTCCAAATAACTACTAGAAAGGAGTTTGAAAATTCCTAACACAAAGAAAAGAAAAATATTGAGGGGATGCATACACTGAGTATCTTGATCTGCTCATTACAAATTGTATGTATCCCACTGTATTCCAGAAGTATGTTCAATTATTTGCATCAAGGAAAATTTTAGTGCGACAGCAGAGAGGAAACTCAATTGGTAAAATGCTATTGCATTGGCAGGAAAGCCTGAGTTTGGTCCCATGGAAAAAGCTGAGCTTAGCAGTGTACTGTCACTGAGACCCAGGATGAGACACAGGAACCCTCATTGCTAGGGAGACAAAGCCAGGGGATTCCTAAGTTGTCGAACTCCAGGGCCCAGTGAAAAATTCTGTCTCAGACATAGGTGGCTAGCTCCTGAGGAAGACAGCTAACCCTGACCTCTGCTCTCCAGACACGCACACACGCATGCATCTTAATACTCGTTACAAACAAGTACATATCTCCCACCCACTCACCTCCCCAACAAAACAATAAATGTATGCTGTTAAAGTTCCAGTACTCAATTATAAGAATATGCATCAAAATGAACATTTTCTCAAATAAATCCGACAATGTTTATGGAATGCCTGTCCATAAAATCAGCTATACAGCAACAGCTCTCAAAACCTCTGGATCACAGACACCACATTTTCTGACCACAGTATAATCAAGTTAGAACTTAAATTGGGATTAGGAAAAAAGGGCCAGCTCTCCATACTTATTTTTTTAAATTACATAATGCACAGGCCATGTCAATTTTTTAAAACGTGAGAGCAAAAAACAACCATCATAAATGAGATCTTACAAACTATGGGCTGGCGACACGGCTTGGCCATTAAAGACTCACAGATACAACCAAAACAGCAGTTTCTCACACTAACAGATTAGTGAAAGAGGATCAAAGTATCTCAATAGACAGAAAATATGAAATAAAATCCAATGCCTAAAGCAAAGTGTGGTATAGCGCGCCTTTAATCACAGCCCTAGGGAGGCAAAATCAGGCGGATATCTATGTGTTAAAGGTCAGTCTGGTCTGTGTAAAGCATTCTGGGTAAGTCAGGGCTACATATTGAGACTTTGTTTTGAAACAAAAACCAATACCTATTCATAAAAAAGTTCATTATCTTGACAGAGGAGGAATAGAAGAGACATTACCGAACTGATAAAGCGTGCAAGCAAGCATTTCTATCAAGCTGGTTTCATATGAGAATATCAAGCAGCATATGAGAATTGAAAAGGCAAAAAGGTCAGTATGTACAGAGAATTATGTGCTTAGAAACTAAAAAAAGTTACATTTTCTTGAAAATCTTTGAAAGCATAAACAAATGTGCAGGGTATACTATGTTCATAGAGAGAATGTCTCAACATTTAAGTGATATCAGTGTTCTCATATAGAAGTAAAGATTTAATACAGTTCTGATAAAAATCACCAAAGGATTTTCAAGAAAAATTGACAATACAACTGCGAATTTCATTAGGAAGGGCAAATATTTAGATAAAGCCAAGACGGTCCTCAATGAGTAAAGATGGAGAGATGGGCTCCGCAGAGTGGGCTTTGCTCTCCAACTTGAATTACAGAGGCAAAGGCAGAGAGATGGTTGACGGGGACACAGAGACTGAAGAAAACATGCATGGGAAACTGACACTGGACAGAGCAGGCACTGTAAATCTGGTGCAAATGTATTGAATGGGAGACTATTGAATTGTGTCCTGTCAATGAAGACCACAATCAAAACAGAGCCTTATTCACAGTCCTTAGAAAATCAGTTCTGGGTGTCACCATATTAAGAGAATTCACTTATTTAAATAGTGTTTGTTTTCTTTCATTTGTGGGTCTTAGGGGAGTGTGTGTGTGTGTGTGTGTGTGTGTGTATGTATGTATGTGTGTGTATAACTGTCTAGGGGGACAGAGGACACCAGCGGGAGAGAGGAGAAGGGAGAGAAAGGAGGGCAGTGAGGTAGGGGTGGGGGATATGCTCAATATACAAAGGCTTGAAAATAAATAAAGGTAAAAAAATTTTTAATGTGATTTTTCAGACTCAGATGATTATAGAAAACAACATAAGAGGCTACATCTATATCCTCAGAAATGATTTCTTAGGAAACAGAAAGAATCAACATAAAGAAATTAAACATACATTTAAATACTTTAAAACTGAGAGCCTCTGTTGAGACAAAAATATAAAATTTTTATATGAGCTACTGGAAAAATATTACAAGCAAATAACATTCATATCAATATATAACAAGTAAGGGATTCATAATCAAACTATGTAATGAACCCCTAACTTGGTGTTGAACTAGCGAAAGTCAAGTTCAAACCAGGAGATCGATATAGACATCTCATGGTCTGTGCACACACACAGGTTACATGGTAATAGCTAATGGTCAGAGAAATGTCAGTTACATACTGATACTATTTTATATCTACCACATCAGTAAAATTAGCCTGTTCTATAATACTAAATATTGGAAAGATGGTGATCCTTGAGAATTTGCCTGCACTTCTAAAGGACATGAAATGAACACAACGGCGCAGAAGCCAACTTGGCATTCCCTTCTGCTAAGCAAATGCAAAGGCAAATCCCCTACAGGAGCCCTTGCTGATTCATAGAGGACACATGTTCCAGAACGTTCATAGCAGAATGCTTATTGCAGGAAGACAAATAAGAAACCCAAATATCTGGGGCTGGAGACATGGCTCAGTAGTTAAGAGCACTCGCTGCTCTTACACAAGGCCTGGGTTTGAGCCATAGCACCCACATGGTAGCTCACAACCGTCTGTAATTCCAGCATCAGGGATCTAAAGCCCTCTTCTGTCCTTCGAGGGCACCAGGCACACATGCAGTGCACATTCGTACATGTAGGAAAAACACTAGTACACAGAAAAAACCCTAAATAAAAAAACCAAATATTTATAGTAAGAATGATGCTATATTTCCATATAGCAAGTTTTACATACTCAAGCTGTGTTGCGCTAAAATGATGAACCCATAGCTGCATGGGCCATTCATGTTAAATGAGAAATCAAGCCGAGTACAATGTCAAGACCATGTTTATACAATTTAAAATCAAACAAAATCAATTAATATGGCTTTTAGAGATATATACATATGTAATCACTACTACTAAAACTATTTTTATATTCTTTAAGGCAGGGTCTCACTACATAGTACTGGCTATCCTGGAACTTGCTTTGTAGACCAGACTATTCTTATATTCAAAAAGATCTGTGTGCTTCTGTCTCCTGTCCTGGGATGACAGTTGTATGTCGCCACCCCTCCACCACACACACTAGTTATGATTACTGTCTCTGTAAGTGATGGCAGGATAACCATACATTTCCTGGCGATGTTCATCTCTGAGGGACAGAAGACAGGCTGCAGGGAGCAGCTGGCAGTGAGTACAGGGCTGGGACGTCCTGGTGTTTTTAGCCGGGCAATGGCCATAGCTGCCTAGTTATCCCGCCGCCTCCACAGTCCGTGATTTACGCATATTAAATGCTACCCCTTTTATAGGAACAAGAGTCATTCTTTTTAAAACACTTACCTACTCAAAAGACCATTCCTTTCCAAAAGGCCTTGGTGGTTTTACGATTCACTTTGAAACTCCTTGGAGAAAAAAGTTAATTTCTCGTGTGTTTGAACTGCTTCAAAGCATGTGAGCAGAGGAGAGACGTTTGAATTTTATAAAACTTTGGGCTCGCACAATTAAAGATCGCCATGAACCAACGGGACTGATGTTATAAAAGATAACAATGCAATATTCATAAATCAAGTAGCAAAGGCAACGAATACATCAACCCTAACAAGCAAATAGGTAGCCGGGTAACTGTAAAAACACAGCCAGTCCGTGACCACATAGAATCACTATGTAAATACAGTAGAGGAAAAAGGCACATGAGTATTTTGATGAAGGTAGACAAAGTTTGATAAAATTCCACAACCCTTTCTGATTTTTTTTTAAAAAAAAATGTGGATAGGAACTTATAATTGGATAACATCATCTACCTAATGTATCTGGCAGGCAGAGGATGCCGAACTGTGAACCATCGTTCTAGCTGAGGAGAGAAGAACCCTGAAAATGGGGCTGGGGAGCTGGCCCAGCTGGTAAAGTGTTTTCCCTGCATGGGGACTTGAGCTCCGATCCCCAGCCGCCGGGATAAAAAGCCTGGAATGGTGGTAGGTGCCTGTGATCTCAGCACTGGGGAGGCAGAGGCGGCAGGATCCCAAGCACTCGTCGGCAGGCCGACCTAGCGGAATCACTGGGTTCTACGTTCAGCGAGAGGTCCTGCCCTACTCCATTGGGCTGTTGGCAACTGATGGTTGCCAAGGAAGGGAGAGTCGCTTTCCTTGGGGATGTGGCTGCTAGTAGGCTGTTTTCGCCCCAGTGGATGGCTACATGCCCACGTGTATACAGGACTCAGGGTTATTAGTAGCAAAACAAAAAATAAAAAAAAAAAGAGGACTCCGTGTTGGAAGATGAGATGGAGGGAGCTAGCAGGAATTGGACAGAGGCAGAGGTGGATAGAGGTGGTCAATATATGCTGTATAATGTGTGAAACTCCAAAGAGCAAAGCATTTCAATGAGCTGAAAAAAGATGTCACCGATGAACATGCCAAAGTGAATAGAAAAAGCCCATGAGGCCTCAGCCCTACACAAAGGGCTAAAGACAACCGAGGAAAGCTGGGAGCGGGACAGGCGGTCTTTCTCACGGAGCACACCAATTGGCTGTCCAGTGCCAAATGGACATACGTACTGGTAATTCTGTAAAGACTCAACGGGTAATATTTAGGGATATTTTGGATACACACACACACGTACATGTGCGCATGTGCAATAAAAATTACTGAAAAGAAGTCCATGAATCTGAAGGAGAGCAGAGGACTATATGGGGGGGGGGCTGGAGGAAGGAAAGGGAAGAAAGAAATGTAAATAAATTATAATCTTGGGACATCTCGCCCTTGTTCTTGAGGAAGATGGCCTGCCCTTTGCCACAGGTATGCACGAGGTACACAAGTGAGCTGAGCCCGAGGGCCTGAGAACAGCACAGCTGACCCCGCCCCACCTCATCTGCCAGGAGGTGACATGGATGCGGAAAAGATGCTCTCTCCCCTCCATCCCTTGCTGTCTGTGGCAGGCAAGAGAACTGACCCCGAGTTCATGAGTGAGAGAACTAGCCCTGGCGCACACTCACTGCAGCAAAAGGAGATCGGGTCCTGCGCCCACCTGAGCAGCACACTAGAGAGCTGACCCTGCGGTCCAGGTCCCAGGTGAGCCAGGCCTGAGGGCCTGAGAACAGGAGAGCAGACCCCCGCCTTTCCTAGTGTTCCCCCTAGGCAATCAGGAGAGAGGGCCCTGTACCTTGCCTGGGCAAAACAAAACAGCTGGCCCTGGTGATTTGTGTGTTGGGGACCTGGAGCTGGGGGCCCCGAGAGCAGAACTGGCCCTGCTCCTTTCTGCAGGCTGCACTGGGTGAGCTAGCTGAGGCAGTGCTGGAGAAGTGACCAGGAGGGAAAGCTGGCATGCTACCACCCAGGCCCAGAACCAGGGCTATGAGTTGGCCCACCCCAATTTCCAACGAATCTATGAACTGTTGGAGCATATAAACCAGATGAACCCTACAGATCTAAAACAGCAGGATCTCTGTGATACAGGACAACAGGATATCACGGGGGTGTAGCAGAGACAAGAGGCCTTGAGCCAGACCAATGACTCTGGGCAATGAACACTTGCAAGTAAAGAGGAATGGATTAAAGGGTAGACTGTGTGACTCAACAGGCCACAGCTTCCATGACAAGATTCTTCTTCTTTTGCTGTTTCTTTGTTTTGTTTTGCTTTTGGTTTTTCTTTTAAATTTGGTTTTGATTTGGGTGGAAGGTTGCAAGGGCAGAGGGCAAATGCGAGGGGATGGGGAGATGAGCGGGATGGGAATGCATGATGTGAAATCCACAAAGAATCAATAAAAGTTAAAAAAAATATAATCTCAAAATTAAAAAATAACAAAAGTACAGAGGAGAGGGAGGGGGAAGATGTTTGACACTGACCTCTAAACACATGCCTGTGCACACACAGGCATGTCTACCTGCATACATGTGCGTGTACACACACAGACACACTTTAAAGCATGTCATTTGGGGCTGGAAGTGTAGTTCAGCGGCAGGTTAAATACCTACCATAAAGTAAAAGAGAGAGAAAGGAAGAAGGAAAGAAAGAAAGAAGGAAGAAAGGGAGGAAGGGAAGAAGGCAGGGAGGAAGGGGAGAGGGGGAGGGGGAAAGAGGGAGGAGGAGAGGGGGAGGAGGGGAAGGGAAGAGAGAAGAGGGGGAGGGAGAGAAAGGGAAGGAGGGAGAGAGGGAAGGAGGGAGAGAGATACAATCTGTGGTTTTTAGTGTAGTCACAAGTTGAGCATCTGCCCCAACACCACCAAATTCCCAAACATTTTCGTCACCACAAAAGGAAAGTCTGCAACCATTAGCAGCCCAAATACTCTTTAATTTGGATAGGTGTTGCCATATTGCTTTACCAAAATTAAAGCAACAACCTTTGGCATCGTCTCACCACAGAGTACGGACCCTTACGGGTTTCTGGCTGCCCTTACTTCCTCCTCCCTGAACATGCCAGGATCTCACTGGTCAGAGAATGCAGTGCCCCTACTCCTCTGTCTCCACAAAGACCCTGCATCCTGGCATGCTTTCCACACTCACAAATGTACTGAAACAACTGGGAGCGGGGTGCAGTGGTAGAGTTCTTGTCTCACACGAGGCAGGGCTAATTCCATGGCCAATATTGGAAATGGGGGACTAAATGTAAATAAAAAATGCATTTGAAATTGCACCAAGGGCTGGAGAGATGCAATTTCTCTCCAGAGGAGCCTCTGCTCTTTCAGGGTTTGGATCTCCGCACCTTGTCAGGTGACTCACAACTACCTGTAACTCCTGCTTCAAGAGATCTGATGCCCTCTTCTGGCTCCGTGGGCACTGCACTCATATGCATGTGCCTACCCCACATTACACACAAATAATTACAAATACAAAAACTTTTGAAAAATGCACTGAAAGTCCAGCCTGACTTCAACAAGTGTTTCATAGTTTTTCAGAGGACGCACCACTGTGTGCAAGTGTACATGGCTACAATTCCGATCTCGTGAAGGACAGAGGCATTCTAGTGATCCCAAGGCTCTAAGTTCAATGCCATGGCAACAAGGAAACAAAAGCAACAGCAGCCTTTTACACCCCGTGCACTGACCTAATACCATGTAGCTCTGTCCTTGAATGACAAATACCTACGTCCACAGGGCCATTCAACTGAGAAGTCCTTTGCACACACTTGCTTCCCCCACTTGTGGGTCTCCAGGCCCCCATTGGAAAGACTTCACACCCAAGACAACTGGTTCTGCAAACTGGTCCCAGCTCTGCCGCTGGACTCACAGCCCCAGGCTGAGAATGCAGCCGGCTCAGCAGCCTGGGTGGACAACTCATGCTCCCCTTTCTTCCTTTCCTCCTGTGTGCTTTAGGGAACATCCGAAGGGAAGATAATTAGAACCTGCAAGAAAACCCACTGACAGGCAGGAGGAAAGGAAACCGTGGTGACTTAAGGGCGCCGCCACATGTTTATGGGCGCGTGTTTGTAAGTAACATGGCAATAAAAAAGACGCTCCTATAAAATGCCACATTCTTCAAAGCTCTACATAAATGACATTCTCTTTTAAGGGGTGGGGACTCAGTCATGTCCCTTCCTCATCATTTCACTTCCAATAAGCAAAAACAATCCTAATTTTGCCTTCTCTTAGTAGGACAGACATTTACAGAGCCAACTGCACAGAAACATTCACACACATGCGTGCGCACACTTGCGTGTGCACACATGCTGGAGAAACAGAGAAAAGGTGCAGGGAGATCTTTTTATGGCTTAGCAGTGCAGGTGCCAGGGGTAGCAGGGTAGGAGTCTCACTGCCTCTCTTCGGGCTTTCTGGCTGTTCATATTCAGCATACATACTCGAACTCCAAAGCCAGTCTGGTCCCACTCTCCTGAGAGAGTGGCCAGTGCTATCTACACACCACCAAAGTAAGGGTGTGTCTGTGTGTGCGCTCTGCCTTCATTTCCTTCTGCTTTGCCAACTGCGAGGCGAAGCAGAGCCCTCTGCCTGCGTAAGAAGCTCCAGGACATGCATTCCTGAGTGGCCCTCCCCGGGAGCCAGTTGTGGGCAGGTAACTGAAGCCTGCCTTCTGTCTTGCTGTTAATAAGAGTAATTGGCACACCGCGGAGGGGCTGCGGCGGTGCTGTGATTTGCTCAGTACAGAGGTCTCCCCTGACCAGATGTGTCGGCAGCGGTGATAGAAATATTTTCCATATGAGCTTTCCTCTCGCCTGCTTAAGTGCTCCGGGCTGAGTGAGGTGGGCCCATTTGCCATTTACTCCACACAGTAAAAAAAATCAACAGGGAAGTTGCAAACTTCAGCTACAAGCAGAGGCCAGTGGTCTGCTCTGAGCTTTTAGCTTTCCTAATCTACCAGGCATCTCCACTTCCCTCTCGGGAGCTCTGTTCCCCAGAGACTATCCACGGCGCAGAGGGCGAAAAGCCTAGGACAAATGACCCGGGAGCTGAGAGCTCGTGGAACCTTCCTCAGCCTTGCAGCATGGGCGCAGGCTGGGGAAGCATGCTCTGGGCGAAAAGCAACGACATTAGCTTTCAGGACTCACTTGGCTCCTGACAAGGTGAACAAAAGGCAAAGCTGGGAAGTGGCCTTGCAGCCCTTTTAAAGGCTGTACACAGTGGGCTTTTCACAGAGCGAGATGAGCTCAGGAGAAAGGCTGCCTCTGCGTCACCCCAGTCTCAGGCTTTCTGTCCAAGTCAGTAGTGAAGGAACGGAGGAAGACTCAAAGTTGGTGCCAGCTCATTTGCACGGCAGGGTGGGGACATTAAATGTTCCTCTCTCCCTGCTCAATGATCAACACTTCAGGCTCTGCCTGCATCAAAACTGGCTCCCAGAGGCATCAGTGATACACAGCAAACACACGAGCTAGACCAATAAGAAGCTGCCCCCACAAGCCCTGAAAACATGCCTCCTTTTTCTGGCAGATCTAAGCACACTTGTAGCCATGCTGGCTGCCACTTTCCCTTTCCACACTCATGACAGAAAGAGAAACACTGGTTTACCCATGCCCCTTAAGGCAAAGAAAGAGAAAAGCATGGCAGGAAGGCAGGAAAGCAAGGCAATCTCTCACACATGCAGATTCTCTCTGAGGCACTGGGGGAAAAATGCCTCAAAGGCTATGCCCTTCCTGCATCTGAACTAGACCTTACTAGAATCTAACATATACGCCACCCTCCACCCCAGATCCCCGCAAACAGCAGAAGAAGCATGGATACCTCAGGCATCTGCCACCCAGGGCATGCCAGGTCCCCAGGGTGGCAACTACATGGACAGGCTCAGCACAAGACTTCAGAAAGTACAGAGTCCTACAAGAAGAGAAGTTTCCCTGTGAGAAAAGTCTAAAATAAAGTCATATAAAGCATTATTCTTTGCACACCATAAAAACCTATTCCTTGATCCCTCTTCATAGAAAGAAGGGGGAATTTAATACTGACAAAAAGAGAACTTCTGACAAGATCGTTTATTTGGCTTACCTCTCCCCCTGGTCTTGCTAACACTGCTGTCTCAGTGTGGAACAATGTTAATAACAGGTAGCTGACAAGCATTATTACCCAGAATCAGAGCTACCCTGGAGGAGAATCCGGCTGCCAAGAGCTAACGCTAGCAGATGCACTTGCGGCTCCGGGATCCCAGCCTGGAGTTCCGTGGGCACCGCGCTGGTTCCCTGGCTCCTTCCCTCACTGCGCTACCCCGTGCTTGGAGCTCAGCCTCTGCGCTGAAGAAAACTGGTAAGCTGATCTCTTCATGTAATAACTTCTCCTGGCTGGGGGAGGGGAAAGGAGCCGGCTGGGAGCTGGGGGGCTGCCTTTAACAGAAAGCAGAAAAGGGGAGGGACCGAAATGATCAATGTGGAGGCTGCATCTGGCCTCATTCATGAAAAGGGCTCCAAGGTAAGCACTTCGAATGCAGGGGGATGGCTCTGCCTCCTCAACTGAGGCAGGCAGGAGGTGGTGGCAGGCTGTAATGGGAGGAGATGCAGGCTGGCAGCTTGGGGAGCAGGGACACTCAAGGCCTTCTTCTTAGCTCTGGGTCTGGGGCTAAAGGGCTTGGTGATCTACACAAGTTGCCGGCCCACTCTGGGATATAGCCCCCCCCCCCCTTCCTCACTGGTCCTAAGTCAAGAGGTGGGTGGATAGCTTCTGCATTCCTTTCCATCTGATTTGATGGTTGCAGAAATCTAGGCAAAGACTCCTTTATCAAAGGCAGCCTGGAAAGTAAAGAAGTCACCAGAGGGCCACCTGCTTGTCACGTGAGCCCGAATGGACGGGAACTGGGGAAGTCCCTGTATCTCTCTTTTGCTGCATTGCTGGGTCATTGTGTCTACACCAGTATAAGGAGGAATTACTGTTGAGGATGTAAAAATAAGAGATAAAGTGCCAGGAAGTGAACTCTGGGTGGTTATGTTGTCGAGAATGTGTGGGATACAGGATGTTCTCGGAGAAAGAAGACTTGAGACTTAGACTCAGAGTGACTGCCAGAGGGGGATTGGGCACAGGGGCTCACACAGACCTGCTGGCGGCTGCAGAGCTTCAGAATTCAGCTTTGTTCTGGAATAGTACGAATCAAGGTCCAAAGCGGGGTTGCAATCTACCAAGTATTGGATTCTGCCTGCAAAGGCACGCAAAAGCATTCTGGGGGTATTGGTGGCCAGAGAGAATAGGGCAACAGTGTCCACTGGAATCAGACATGTGTTGGTTCAAATCCCATCTCTATAATTAATAGCCCGTAGGTAACCCCAGTGAGTCCTGGTGGCCCCTCCTGTGAAATGAGGAAATGTCACCCAATGATTAGGGAGACACACAGGTCACACAGACACACAACCCGGCACAGTTTGTACTTCAGAAGTACTAGCTTTGTCCTTGGTCTGATGTAAGTTCGAAGCTCAGCACCAGAACGTAAAATAACAAATGCTTGAGAGTCCCAGGCTACAGGTATTATTCTGCATGAACAAGGAACGGCTGGGCCTAACATAGTTTGCAACCTCTTTTCATTGCCAGCCGTGCAATGATTTCCTAGTGAGATTTCTCAGAAGGCTTGGGGGGAAATCGTTTAGAAGTCTTCTTGCCAGAGAATCAAGAGAATCAAGAGCAAGGAGGATGATAAGGTCCCACATCCACAGACACCATTTCGGTGGTTCTTCTGAGCCCGACAGTCAGGTCTTATAACCATTCTGCTTCCCACACATTCTGCTGGTGAGAACACCTGGGACTCCCTTGTTCCCACCCTTACCTCCTCAACAATAGTTCTTCAAGCTACCAGTGCCCACAGTGACGGTGGAACGCAGCAAGGAGGAAGAAAGAAATGTGTAGGGTTTGTTTGATCTTAATTTTGTCTTTGCACCCCCTCTCCCTCCTATTCATGGTTATATGTCCACGATGAGTTTTTTCTGCTCCCCATTAAAAGCCTAGTTACTGACTCCATGGTCTGCCAAAAGTGCAGGCATTATTTAAGCCCAGCTCCTTACAAGACCAGGGATGTTTCCTAGCCAGGGGTTGGGAAATTCCCTGCAGAGGGTTTGGCAGGAAATACTTGCAGTTTTGCAGACCATATGGTCGTCTCTGCGGCAGCTACTTAGCTCCCATCCTAACAAGTGAGCACACTGTAGATGTGGCTGTCACAGTACAACATTACTTGTGCAGACACTCTCTTGTTGGACTGGAACTGCCCGGCGGGCCAGGCTGGCTAGCCTCCAAGCTTCCGGGATCTGCCTGTCTCTGCCTCCTGTCTCACTGTCCCCGAGGTTATAGGCTGTGTCACTGCACACAGCTTAATGTGGCTTCTAGGGACCCCAGTTCAGGTCCTCGGGCTTTCAGGGTAAGTGAGGCTGTTTCTCCAATCCTGCAAGCTGACTCTGACACCCCTTCCCTGTGGCAGGAGCTCTGAAAATGGGAGCAGGGGCCCTTCTGTCTCAAAGCACCAGAGATCATGTCTTAGCTCTTATGTGACTTCTCGGCAGCACTGACCATGATGCCCTTCAAAGAGATGCTGTGGTGAGAGACACCCAACTTCAGGCTTAGCCATCATTCACTATGCGATTGAGCAGCATTGGCAACACTCACAATACTGTGCAGCCCCACCGCTGTTTCCAGAACTTTTTCGTCATCCTATGAGAAATTATGTATACATTAAACCATTAACACCCCACTTCCCTCTCCTCTTAGTTTTTGGCAACCCCTAGTCTAGTTTCCATCTCTATGACTCCATTTATTCCCAGACATGGAATGACAGACACACTTTGTCCCTTCCTATCTGACTTATTTCCCACAGTGTACAGTTTAGCATTTACTTATGCTGTGGCATATATCAAAACTTCATTCCCTTTGCAGGCTGATGAGTATTCAACTGTATAGCTAGACGTTTGGTGACGGTGACTAACACTGCAAAGAACACAGGTTCTGCGTGTGCTCTGGAATCCCTGTTTTCAGTCTGCCTGGATCTAAATCTGAAAGCGGAATTGCTGGATCGCATGGCGACTCCCGATCCTCCTGACGCCACCCTTCAGCATGTCCTACCAGCATGTTGGCTACACTGCTTCCCACGGTGGTGGCACCACTGATATCTCTACCTGTGGTACACAAAGGTGATGTAATGCACATCAAGTTGTCTCTATCCCTGGCCAGTGCTTGTCACTTCCCACCTTCTGATACCAGCCATTGTCCTCTTTGAATCACTCCAGGGGGTTCCTGGAGACCACCTCCCCCGCCCCGCATCTAGTTTTCTTCTCATTGGTCAGCATTCTCTGAGCACCATGAACAACATTGGGGCTGGGTCTCACCTAACCCTGACGACAGCATTGTTGTGCTAAGTAGCTTGACCCATGCCACACAGGGTGTACAATGGATAGATGCTATGGCTAGAATTCTGGTCCTAACACCCATACCCCACTACTAGAACCCATCTCTGGATGCCAGAACAGCACTGCCACCATATTTTCTGAACACCCTCCAGTCTCCATGATGCCTCCTGGGACAGAACTTCTAAATACCTATGTTCCAGGCCACTTCCCTTCTACGTCTGCTCTTCTTGGGCCAGCTCACGATTTTACAAGGGTGATCGTCACGCACCATTTACATACTCATTGCTGCCCATGACTAGTCACAGCTAGGACTCCCCCTCCCCCCGACCTGCAGGCCCACACACCCAGGTGTCTGGTGTATAGGTAGATTTCCCTGCCGTATCCCACATTCAACAGATCTAAAACAGAACAGCTTCCCTGAAAACCCATTCTTCCTCCTGTTTCTTGTTGTCCCTCTAAGAACGATGTCATTTTGTAGGACAGCATTGCCTATGTAATTCCAGCGGCTGAAGATGCTGATGACAACGGCTCTTCCCAACCCCTCCCTTCTTTATTTAAAATATTGATAAACCATTGGTCATACAGAGATTCCATCTGGCCACCTCTCTGAGCCCTGCTGTGCTTGCTCCCTTCCAGCCCTCCACCATCTCACCATGACTTTTGTGGTCACCCCCTTTTCTCCTTCCTGCATTCCCCAGCAAAAGCACCAGTAAGACACAAGACTCATCACGCTGCTCTTCTGATTTTCAAAACCTTTTTATCTCAGAAAAGTATTCGGGCATAATTCGATAGGAATAGAATAGTTGCATAGGGAGATGAAAACCAGTTCTTCCTAATTTAGTGTCTTAAAGAGTTGGGGGTGCAGTTATGAAAACTAAAATGTTGTGTGGGGTGGTGGTGGCACACACCTTTAATTGCAGCACTCAGAAGGCAGAGGCAGGCGGATCTCTGTGAGTTTGAGGCCAGCCTAGTGTACAGAGGGAGTTCCAGGCAGTTAGGACTGTTACACAGAGGAACTCTGTCTCAAAAAAAAAAAAAAAAAAAAGAAAGAAAGAAAGAAACAACAATAAAAAGTGAGCAAGCTAAGATGCTTTTACCGCTGCGCAATACTATTCACTTAGCTGTAGACTTGTTTCTGATTTTTCCCACGAAATCTCCATTTCCTGTTTTAGAACCT
Organism: Alexandromys fortis; assembly: GCF_014885135.2. Taxonomy (NCBI): domain Eukaryota; kingdom Metazoa; phylum Chordata; class Mammalia; order Rodentia; family Cricetidae; genus Alexandromys; species Alexandromys fortis. The sequence continues at coordinate 3,198,930 of NW_026067955.1, forward strand.
AGTCTAGAACCACAGGCTTTGGGGAGGAATACCATGGAGGTGACATGCCCACCTGACTGCATTCGTCAGGGACATACAGCATCGCCACCAATGCACTGCAGACAGTGCTTACATTGACCAATCTGGCGAAAGTGCTATCAGCCAGCTTTCTCCCTGAGTAAAACCACTATTATTTTTTTTCCTTTTCCAAGTTCTACTCGTTATAAATGCCCCACTTCCTTGGGAGGAAGTATCAAAAAATATTTGGACATATGTTAAAAGTAACACTCCACTAATACATATTTGGGGAGATATTTTGAGGCTATGCAAACATTGCCGTCTGCTTAGAGTGACCAGTGTTAGTATCTCTCTGTGACCCTGCCTGCAATAAATTGCTATTATAGTGTACGGGGGTGACCTTTCTGTTTCCCTCACACTTTCTATGTCTACAAAACGGGACTCACCAGTGTGGAGGGTTTGCCTGTCTTCTCCTATAGCTCCAACATTTATACTCCCCCGCTTCTTTGATGGCTCCCTTAGGGATGGAGCCCAAACAATGTGAGCCATGCTCTTTCTTCTTTCGCAGCTTCCTCCTTCTGTCTCTGTTTACAGCCACTCCACTTTCAAGCCACTTTACCCACAAGAAACCACCCCCAAGCTACCACATGTTCACGGGTCTCAAGCCTTCTTCCACCTGAGCTCTGTTGAGAATGTCATTTTCCAAGCCTCATTGACTGAGCTCCCACTGTTCCTGGCCTCTGAAAACTCAGCTCAGATTGTCTGGATGCACTAAGTATCAGGAACCACTCAAATGCCCATCAGGAGGGACAAACAGAACAACTTGTGATATCCACAAAGCTTTGCCCCAATGCTTTGTTTGGAGACAGGGTTTCGCTCTCAAGTCCAGTCTGGCTTTGAGTTTTCAATCTTCCTGCCTTAGGCTGCGGGTTCCTGAGAGTGGGCTATCTGAATGTTTTCTGTTCTCTGTAGCAATTAAAACAAACAAACAAAAATGTACCGTGGTTGCTTCCTATGTAAAGATAGGAACATTAAGGTTTACCGTAAAGTGAAAAGGAAAAAGTGTGCAACAGAGAGACCGCCACCCTGCAACTCGCGTGTACATGCTTCTAAGTGCTCATACGTATATCAATCATCTGTAGCTGCACACATTAGTTAGCTAGCAATGCTAACTGAAGGGAGCGACACTGCAGAGCTCCAGGGTGGAAGTAGGGGGGATGCATTACTACATATCTGTGTTGTCTCAGGTCATAGACTCTAGTCACCTAGACCTAGAGCACTCGAAATGAGGAGTCCCACTTGCAATGTGTTGTAAACGTTAACACAGGGTTAAACAAAGTACAATATTAATTAGCTTCATTTCACTTGTTTCAGTATGGCCATTAGCAAAATTTGAAATCACCTAGCATTCCTTTTGGCAAGCATTTCTATATCCCCCTTGCACTTCATCTTCAAGTCGGAATATGTTGCCGTTCAAAGTTAAATAAAGATGGAGATAGGGTAATAACAATAGTTAACAGTCTAAATGAATTACTACACACCAGTCTTGCTCATTCCCAACTGGCCTAGGTGCCATGTTTCCCGGAGTTACACCTCACCTGGCTCCCTGGCCAGCCAGGGGCAGTGACCCTGTCTCCTGTCTCCAGCTACCACCCTCTGATCACATGCAGTGTAGCATTTACCGCCATCCATGGTTGTGATTGCTGATGAATACACTAGGCCTTCATCAAGACACAGTGGACCCTCTGGACAGCTGATGTGTTTGTGCCCATACTCAGACTCAGACTCAGTCCAGGCTGCCTTGTTCGGGGTGGACTGAGGAAGGGAATGGAGGCACACGAGGGTCTCACAGGGAACTCTTGTTTGATTTTGATGAGTGGACAGCTCTAACAGTTCATCTTAGAAATCAGAAAAGGCAAAGGGGACGGGAGAGCATCCGGAACACTGTCAGGGAACACCTAGGTGACAGGGGCGTGTGTGTGTGTGTGTGTGTGTGTGTGTGTGAAAGAGAGAGAGAGAGAGAGAGAGAGAGAGAGAGAGATCAGAGGTCTAAAATCACATGGTATAAATATCTTGTGCACTTCTATCTTACTGAGAATAAATTCACAGTGTATTTTCCCCTCTAAAGATTTTACTTTATTTCTTGCAAAGGATGCCCCTCACTTGCAGGCAGGAAGATGCAGCCTTGTTCACAGAGCACACATGGTATATTTACATGGTATGGAATAGACCTATGGCCGGGGTGGGACTGTCAGTCAGGGAGCCAGCCCCATGCACAGGGAAAGCAGAAGAAGCAGGTGTTAGTAATTAACGTTTTCTTTGTGTGAACTGAAGAGCCATTAACTGGCCCCAGAGGTGGGAAGCAGAAAGCACTTTACTGTTAGGGTTCTAGCATGTTCTCTCCATTAAAGGTAAAGGTCACCAAGAGCACCTATAACAAGTGGAGTCACCCCGCCCTTACCTTACTTCTCTCTGGTTTGGTCTGAACAAAGTCTTGCTGTGTGAGCACCTGCGGTCAGCAGGGCAGCTGGACAGACTTACAGAAGACGGGGTGGCTATGTTGCTCGGCTCAGCTGGGTTCAGGGGTGTGACACGGAACTGAGAGCAGATCCCAGCAGGAAGCCCTTCATGTGCTGTGGTTCAGCCTAACTCTGCTAACACACCCGTGAATTACTTTAGAAGAGGCCGCAGGGCCATTCTCATATTGGCCATATTCCTGATTGCAAGAATGTACTTGAAAATACAGAACTAAAATGTGCTCTCTAAATTAGCATCTCCAGAGAACTTGCCAGAGATGCAAATACCTGCACCCCACCTTTTACTAACTGAATCAGGAATTCAGAGAATGGGCTCCATTGGTTATAACACAGATGGATGCCCACCGGGATGCCCTATGCTGGAATTCTCTGCTTTGTATTTATTATTATACATCACTACTAAGAAACAGCTCTGCCTAGTCAATCTCATTTCAAATTTCAGCTCAAGGAATTACTTTATAAAAACTTATTTTTGTATAAAACGAGACAGCCAGATATGAAAGCATAGTGTTAATCTACAATAAATGCAACTCAACCAGCGAAGGAAGAGACAAGCCCTTTCCCCAGCTAAGCACGTCAAAGGATCGGCATGCGATCATCAAGCCAATTCAAACCTGCAAGGGAAGGATGGGAAGGGTTGGGGACATGGCTGGCCACTAGGAAGCAATGAAGCTATTTATCTAATTCCCGCCAGGTGCCAAAATAAATTTCTGATGGATTAAAGAGCTCAGACAAACAAAACAAAAATGGAAGATGGGCGAATATTTCTGTATTTGGGGGATGGGAAAGGACTTGTATGCATGGCTCTAACAAGAACAGAGATTAGGTCTTTATATTACATATTTATGTATAGCTTTGTAAACCCCATTCATCAGAAATACCATAAACAGAATTAAAAGTCTAACGCTGAGGAGAATACAGACTTCATTTTCTCATTTTCTTAAAATAACAGGTCCTGTGACGGGGCCTGAAAACACAGTGGTCAGCAAAAGCAGACTCAATTCCAGTCATTGTGGAGCTGGTGGGCGCAGAAGGCCAATGCTAATGAAATCCAAGAAATCCGCCTGATAGTGCAAGGCTAAGGGGCTGCAAGGAGGACATGCTATGGTGTGAGGGGTCTGTCCTCATTAGCGGGATTGCCTTGCCTTGGGAGCAATAAGGGCTTTTATGACCACGGGAGAGGAGCAGGTGTGGATGAATAGGGTGAGCACGAGGGAGGCCAGCATCAGCTTTGGCTGAAGACAAAGGGAGGCACCATGAAAGAGTTCTGTCTTTCTGTCTGTGCATCTACTGAAAGGGCAGGGGCAGCCATTACAGGACCAAATTTGCATTTAGCAAAGGCTACTTTGTTGTGTGGAGAGGGATCAGGAGGCATGAAGAAAGGAGACTGGGACAGGGCTCGGAAGGTTACAGCCATGGTCTGCATTAAAAGGGATAAGAGCTAAAGTGGGGAGGGAGGAAAGAGAAGTGAAATTAGAGTGTATATCACGGAAAGGGGCCATGCCTGTAATGTATCTTTTAAAAGGGCACAGCTCACATGAAGGCAATTTTGACATTCAGGAGAGTGGCTGAATGAAGCATGGCATGTCCTCAAGGGAAAATCCTACCCAATCACTTCGAGTGACCATATATCATTTACTTATTGATATTAGCACATTTTTATACAATGCTTTAAGACAAAAGGAGACCCCACAGTGAAGAACTCTTTCAATCACTGGAGCCAGGTTAAATGGACACGGCCATTCAGAAGGAGGAAGATGGGCTCTCTACCTTCTATCACACACCAAATGAACTCAACATGGATCAGACTGTCCATCACAGTGCTCACAATATATAATATCCTACGCTATGCAGTAATACATACAATGTATATTGTACATAACACTGCATAGTGTACAGCAGCGTAATATATTGGCTTATATACTTAAAATATACTCTCAGCAATTTTCCAGTATGAACCATAAAACCAGAATATGACATAGTTAATGTGTCAAAAAGTTTGATTTAGTCATTCCATATATCAAAATAATATGTGGTACAGTATATATATATATGTATATATAATATGATTTTTATTTGTCAATTAAAAATAAGACGGAAGGATCCTAGGCTGGGAAAAGCTCCCAACATGTCACCATCCGAATCCCTGGAGTCTGGGGACATGCTACGTGTGCTGGTCAGCTTTTTGTCATCATCTGAGTCTCGGGAACCTCAGTTGAGAAAAATGTCTCCATGACGTTGTAGGGAAGTCTTTGGGGCATTTTCTTAGTTTAATGTGGAAGGGCCTAAGCTATTTGGGGTCGAAGCTATCCATGGGCAGGTGGTTCTGGGGTGTGTAGGAAAGCCACTGAGCAAGGCAGTAAGCAGTATTCCTTCAGAGTCTCTGCTTCAGGTCTTGCCTCCAGCTCCCTGCCCTGGTTTCTCTCAGTGTTGGACTACAAGCTAAAAACAGAAATAAACCCTTTCCTCCCAAGTTACTTTTGATCTGTTTTTTTTTTCTATTTAAAAAATTGTTTTAAATTTATTTATTTTAGGTGATGAATGCTTTGTCTGCATATATGTATGTGTACTGTGTGTATGCCTGGTGCCCATGGAGGTCAGAAGAGGGCATTGGCTCCCCTCAGACTAATAAAGATGGTTCTGAGCTGTTATATGATGGCTGGGAATGAACCTTGATCCTCTGCAAGAGCAGATGCTCTTAACCACTGAGCCAACTCTCCAGCTCATTTGGCCGCGTTTTACCAGAGTAATAGAAATAAAACTATTTATAGGGACATGGCAAAGGGAAGTTAAAGAGCTGGTACAGTGACCAGCTAATTGGGTGACTTTAAAATAGGTAGCTTGTATTATCCAGGTGGATTCAATCAATTACAAGGATCCCTTAAATATGAAAGAAGGAATGATGAAGTCAGAGAGATTTGACTTGAGAGGCACTCAGCCTTGCCATTGCTGGCTTTGCAGCTGCACAGGAACCCTGAGCTCAGCCATATGTACGGTCCATAGAAGGAAGCTTCAGGAGACAAGAAGGCAGCACTCTTCCCTCAAGTCTCCCAGGTATCCAGTCCTATGGACGCCTTAGCAATACTATTATTACTATTATTGTTGTGTTGTGTGTTATGTGTGTGCATACCACAGTGCACAGAAGTCTACAAGAAAGCTCTCAGGAGACTGTTACTATTATTATGATTATGTGTGGTGTGTATGTGCACTTGCACATTTTTGATTGTGCATCATGTCACAGTACATGTGAGAAGCTTACAGGAAAGCACCCAGGAGCCAGTTCTCTCCTGTTGCCTTCACACGAGTTCTGGGGATCAAATTCAGGTCAGCAGGCTAACATGGCAAATTCTGCGCTATTTGGTTGTAAGAGGTGAACTAGAGACACAAGTTCTGAGATGAAGGAACCTTGCAAACATAAAGCTAACCAAGGGAAGTCAGTTCCAAAAGAGCATTTGTTGGCTGCTGCCATTTATGGGAAAAGTATGAAATAAGAGAACGTATAAAGGCAAAAATTAGATTAGCATTTTTCTAGGCTGAGGAGCTAAAAGGGAGGTAGGGAAATGACTGTTAATGAGTATGGAATTTGGGGGACTGTTGCAGTGTGTGTGTGTGTATGTATGTGTGTATGTATGTGTGTGTATGTGTATGTATGTGTGTATGTATGTGTGTGTATGTGTATGTATGTGTGTGTATGTATGTGTGTGTATGTGTATATGTGTGCGTGTGCGTGTGTGTGTATGTGTGTGTGTATTTTAAACTGGCAAACTGCATGATACGTGAGGTAGATCTTAGTTGAGTTGCTTTTTGATGCAGCCAAAATTCAGTGTCCTTAAAGATCTCTTTTGGGTAAGCACCAAAAAGTATTAACCCCCCTTCTTGTTTTTCAAATGTTAGTTATTTTCTACTTTTCTTTGATCCTGGGCCAAAACAAATAAGTCCATTTAACTGACAAAGTTATTCATTTGGAAAAATTATGAAATACAACTGGGGAAGGCCATGAACAGCAACCAGTGCGTGGAGACCGAATCAAGCAAAAGGAGGTAGGAAGTAGAAAACAGAAGAGACACGCAAGGAAACAGAAATCAACATGCTGCCACGCTTGCCCCATCCACCTTCACAGAAAATGAGTCTTAGCAATGATTTCCCCGGGGAGGCAGGTGGCATGGAGCAGCTGGTGAAACCCTAGGCTGGACAGGTGCTTCCAGCATGAGCTTCTCAAACACAGGGCACCTGGAACCTCTACATATCTGTAATCAGTAGATCTGGGGGGCGGGGGATAGCCCCTAGTGATGCTGGCAGTCACTGCAGGGAGGGGCAGTGCCCACACTTTGAATTGTAAAGCCTCTAGTAGGCGATATCAGAAGGCTTTAGTGACACACATGGTTTGAACCAACACCGATTCTCTATCTATGAATGACACAAGTCCAAATTATCTAACGACAGTTTCGGTATTGTTTGCACGAGGGAAAAGCCTTAGGAATGTAAATGTTTAACCACAGGGTCTGAGTCACCTTTCTGTTTAATTTTGACTACCACTTAACTATATAAATAATGTGTTGCAATATTTATTGACACTGACTGGGGCTTACTATATTGGTTACTTGTCAAGTGAAGAAAAGTTGCAATGCAGTTTTGAGGGTGGAACCAAGTCACCATGGACACGCTGAGAAGGTGGCTCTCCAAGCACCATAATACTAGTTACAGCTCTGAGTGGTGATTTTTATTTTTCCCGATTTGTGAATCTACATAGTTTAACGTTTCCACCACAAGCTCATGAAATTTTAGTCATCTTAAGTAGTGAAATTTACTTGTAGCCAGCTCAGCAAAACATGCAGCAGCGCCCTCTAGACGCCATTCACTCAAACTGCAAACCTCTACCAACAGGGCTGAGACAATGATTCCAAGGGATTCATGGCAGTGCGCTAATGGGTTGCTTGTTTTCTTCAAGGATCCTAGTTATCACCCTCGTCTCATGTTAATTTGCCTTAATTAAATATTGCTAATTTTCCGATTTGAACAGAACAGGGGTGATTATTTCTCTCTGGCTTTGTATTAACAGACCTGTCAAATTTCTCTGTCAGTAAAGTAATAGTGCCACATGTATTGGTAGAACTGTTTAAACATGTAGGACGGAGTTCCATGTTAACCAGCACTACCTTCAAAGTAGCTCAATTTCATTGCTGTTGTACAAAATACCTTGAGCAAAAGCAACTCAGGGGAGGGAAGAGTCTACTGAGCTGACAGTTCCAGGTTACAATCCACTGTTGAGGGGAAGCCAAGGCAGAAGAAACGCAAGTGGCTAGTCCCATCACATCCTCAGTGGAGAGTGGAGAGAAATGAAACACTCAGGTTGTCTGCTCGCTCGCTGCTGCCTATGCTGAGATACAGTTTAGGGCCCAGCATATGGAATGGTGCACCCACTGTGGGCTGGGCCAGTTAACAATCAAGACAACCCCCACAGACATGCCCACAGGCCAACCTCATCTAGACAGGTCTTCACCTGGGATTCTCTTCCTAGGTGATTCTAAGTTGTGGCATGGAAAAACTAGCCAATACAAGGGCTCTCTGGTCAGTGTCAGTTTAGTCTTGGGACCTCCCAGCATGTCTGTCTTTCTGCTTCACTTCTCCCAGGCCAAGGCTATGGGATAAGTGCCAAAGGAACCACAAAGCTCTGTGCATTTCCAGTCATGGCTGAACACCTCAACGGTGCATGCATGCTCACTTCTCAACAGTGTATGGGGTCCTTATTTCAGGCTGCAAAGCTACAGAAGTTTCTGAGGGGTTTCAGAAAGTAGCATGAACTGGAGAGATGCCCTTGTAATATGAACCTCAGGCTGTTCCTATTAGTGAGCCAGAAAAGAGGACAAGAAGCGGGACATACCAAGTCCGCGAAGGATTCTGACGCAGCCCTGGGCTTGCTCCACCAACACAATTTAGGGGCCTGTTGCCCAGTTTCTGCATCTTTATCAGGCAGTTGAAAAGTACATGTGGTGGTGGTCTGTTCCCCTAAAAGCCTATATGATAAGGGCTCAGTGAGTGCACATATGTGCACATGTATGTTGAGGTCAGGGGCCACCCTAGCCTGAGGTCACTCTTCATTGTGTGGTTTTTAAGACAGGGTCTCTCTCTTTGACCTAGAACTTCCCAATTCAGTGAGGCTGGCTGGTGGTCAAAAGGCTGGCCACTGCGGGACAAAGCTGAAATTCATAGCTGTCTCCATAGCTGAGCCCTTAGCCACCCTGCAACTGGGACTGAATTCACCCACTTGTATACAACTTGGCTGCCTCCACCGGCCAAGCCACCCATCTCCCCAGACAGTTTCAACTGGCTCCTAACTGATCTCTGAGGTTCTACCCTGAGTGACACTGCAAACCAAGAGCAGAAACAGGTTGCCCCCTGTTGGGACAATCTTTTTGTAAACTGTGTGAAGATGTGTTTTTTCTCACCTGCCTAAGGCACCTTCTGACTGGTTTAATAAAGAGCTGAATGACCAATAGCTAGGCAGGAGAGGAAGGGCAGGACTTCCGGGGGAAGTGGGGGAGATAGAAACTCTGGGAAAGAATCAGAGCTGTGAGAGATTCACCAGCCAGCTGCAGAGAAAGTCAGATATATGGTACTGAGGGAGGTAATGAGCCTCATGGCAAAACACAGATTAATATAAGCGGGTTTTTAATTTAAGTTTTAAGAGCTAGTTGGGAACAAGCCTAAGCTAAGGCCAAGCTTTCATGATTAATAAAAAGTCTCTGTGTCATTATTTGGGAGCTGTCATTCCAAAGAAAGTCTGACTACAAGCCCCCTTATTAACTTGCGTTTTTTTTATTGACCTTGGGATGAGAAGTCTTTGGAACTGAATGAAGAAGTCCTCAGTGCCACAGGGGGAACCACATGCCTGGTACTGTAAATCCGACCAAGAACGGAGGGTTGGGAAGTCTACATCTCCAGGGTAAGCCTACTCTTATTGTTTTGCTAGACAGACTTAGTATTATACTGCTCTCTTAACTCCTAGCTCTCTACTCAGAGAACCATGCCACTCTCTGACCTCACCAGAGAATCTTCTCTGTGCCATGGATGGTGACTAATAAATAAACTCTAAACTGGTCAAGATGCAGAGCCAGTGGCATGCTCAATCACAAATGGGACATCCATGCTCTGTCCCCACCAAGTCTCAGGGACCACAGTGGGAGGAGCAGAGCAGAGCAGAGCAGTGTCTTCCAGATACGACAGGACACTGTTCTTGTGCACTCATGGCAGCTGTGGCTGCCTGCACAGGACTGCACACCATCGAGCCAGTCGCCATTCTAGCATGGAATGGGAATGGGGTCTGAAAACCCCCACCCCCGAGGAGCTATGGAGAAAGGATGGCTTCCGGGGGAGGGAGCGTCAGATTTCTGTAAGTGTGTGGCTTCCGGTAGGTTGACCATGCTCCAGTGGACAGCCCCACACCCTGTAAATGAACCAGTTGAAGGAAATGGGCTATTAAATTTTAAGAAGTATGAAATCTGAGGGGATGGGTCTAGAATGAATGCATTGTGTCACGTGTTAGCCCGGGGGTAAATGTGACCCCCTCCCTGGTTGCTTCTCTCATATTTTTGGTTGTGAGCCTAGCTTGAACAGACTAGCCCCCAATTGCTTCTCAGTCCCACAGCATGACGCCCTTCCTTTAAGACCTGCTGGAGCTGAAGTCTGGGAAGATGAAGTTTCTCTCAGTGTGCTTTGTCCAGGATAATATAAACCTAAGACACCAATGCAGACAAATATTTAGAGGAAAGCTGAGTAACTGCCTAAATTCTGAGTTTAAGATTGAGAAAAGTACCATGGTTGTTTCTCCTCCTCTTTCTGAGACTCCCACTCAGGCCAGCACCCGGCAGCAGGAGTGTTTAATCTAAAGCACAATTCTTAAGTTAATCACTAACTCCAGCTTTCGGCTGAATACTGTTGGGTTAAAAACCAAATCAAACAGACCTCTCGCTGACAGAGAACCACATTCCATTGTCTTATGATCAGTAGACAGAGAATATTTTAAATAAACGGCCGAGTTCATTTTTTGAAAACTATGAATTTTCTTTCTCCCAGGGTGACCAAATGTAAAATGTGCTGTCTTGTTGTGAGGAATGTCAAGTATTTTCCTAAGAGGGGGACAATTTTCAAAACATATCCCTTGTTTCAGCAGGTTCATTAGCTAAGAGAAAGCCAACACAGCTAGAGGAACACCTTGGCATCTCAGTGGCACCGAGGAGCCGCTTCCCTGGCTCAGTCTAGATGTTGGGGCAGGAGTGTGTCGCTCCTCTGGGCCTCCGAGGGAGCCAGGGTTCCCTAGGCACTGCTACTTGAGCATGTCATTTCCAAGGTCATCCTAGGTTGCCACCCACCTGGCAAACGGGGAGGGGAGATGGCAGGGGGTCATCAGGACTTTCCACTGGCCCTATCCAGCTGCAAGAGGATTGGGGACCGGGAGGAAAGAGGAAAGAGACATAGGCGGCGGCGGGGGGGGGGGGGGGGGCCACCGCGGGGTACCCGCCCGGGTANGGGGGGGGGGGGGGGGGGGGGGGAGTTCACCCAGTGGTCTCCACCATGGTAGTCAGGATGTCCTCAAGTGGGCATCTCAACCCCTGTATGATACATTTTTTAAAAAATGAAGTGTATTTGACACAAGGTGTCACCGCCCAGACATCTCTGTATGAGATGTAAGTACCAGCTACATACAGCACTGAGGTTTCCCTCTGCTCCTCATTCAGCCACATCCAGCCAAGAAATGGGTGAGCTCCTGAGAGGAGCATGTCTCACCACCCTGACAGCTACGCTTAGCTATTTTACTCCCAGAAATAGAAGCCGTGGTCCAGTGAGTGAGTCTTGGCCCACATTATCAGGTGCAAGGAAGAGAACATTCACTGATACCTGCTCGGCAGATCCCTCATTTAATAACATTATGAGAAGAGGTTTTCTGCCCACTGTTCAGATGAGGAGGCTGAGTTCTCTGGAGGGGATAACTCTGCCAGCATCACAGAGGTGGACCTAGGTCTTGGTGCTTTCCATGACATATTGCTACCCGTGGAGTCACTGTGGTCGGGCCTGGAATAGGAAGTCACTGTCAAGCCCTCTAGAGGCAGCTCCTGATGTTCTTATGGATCATAACTTATAGCCTTCATAAAAGTCCCTCAATGCACAGACAGGGGCACTTGCCTCTGATCGCTTCATGGCCTCTAACAGTGGCAGGGATGGAAGGATGACCATGAACGTGAAAGTAGTTGTCTCTCATACTCAACTTCTGTGATTTCCAGTAAGCTTTATTGAAACTTAGACGCTTTCCCTAAGACCAGGTGTGGTGGTGTGAATGAGAATGGTCCCTACAGTTTCTTATGTTTCAATACTTGCTCCTCAGTTGGTGGAATTACTTGGGAAGAATTAGGAGGTCTATTGTAGCCCTGTTGGAGGAGGCATGTCACTGGGGCTGGCTTGGAGGTTTCAAGTCAATACACCCTTCCTTATGTAAGTTGCCTTAGTCATAGTGTCTTATTACAGCATTAGAAAAGTAACTAAGACACCAGGAGAACCCAACATGCTACTGTCTTTCCCGGGCTTCTACCTAGTCTACAGCAGGCAAGACAAACCACTGGTGTATTGATGAAAACTCTCTCAGGGTTGAAGCTGTAGCTCAGGTGGTAGGGTGCCTATCCAGCAAGTCTGGAGCCCTGGGTGTGAGCATTTCATAAACTGGGTGGAGTAGTGCATGCCTAAGATCCCAGCACTCTGCAGGCAGAGCCAGGAGCAGAAATTCAAAACTGTACTTGGTCATAGTGAGTTTGAAGCTAGCCTGTTTCAAAAAGGGGCGGAGCCCACAAAATTTGAAGAAAATCCAAAAAATGTAATGGCAAGAAACTAGAAATGGGGGTCTAGGAAAAGAGGGAGAGGGAGAAGGGAACAGGGGAAAGAGGGAGGGACCGAAAGGAAGGGAGGGGGAGAGAGAAAGAGAGAGTGTATGTTTCTTAGAGTCTACTATGGGTTGTAAGCTTTTTATGTGTGTCTACAAGGCACTACCAAATATTCTCAAAAGTTGTCCATTTAAGGGCATTAACTACATCATTGACTATTAATTTCAGTAAGGCACAAGAACTTGCCACCACTGTCACACTCGCCATCCTGTGGCCCCTGTTGTTGGAAAGTATTGTTTTACTGCCCTACCCATAATGCTTTTTCTTATAGTCATGAGAGGAAGTGGTTGCATATTTCAATAAACAAATTAGTCCATGTATACTTCTATAAAAATGCTGAAACTGACTAATTCATTAAACATAAAAATTTCTTTCTCATAGTTCGGGGCTGAGATCAAGGACCTGCCATCTGGTGTTGGTGGGGGCCTGTATCTCTTTAGGAAATGGGGTCTTGTTGCTGGGCTCCCACAAGGTAGAAGGTAGAAGATGAGAGACCTTGTGGCCCCGTTACCTTGGAAATCTCCTTCACCTCTTCACACTATTGTGTTGGGGATGGAGTTTCAACATAATTCACGGGTCATTTTGGCCCCAGTTCTGGCCATTTCTCACATGTGCTAACTTGATGTGCTATCATGCATGGCATATGTGTCTCACTGGGTGCCATGCCCCTAACCTCTCAGGTCAAACTACCACCCGGCAGACACCAAGAGACCTATTCCAGACTGAAGTAAAAAATAAATTTTACACAAAGACCAAAGCTTGGCAGAATAACCGTGTGTCCCGCTAAGTGATGATCCATCACTGGGCTGGTTTTAGAAATTCGCATCGCCCAAATGGAAAGATGTCAAATAAAAGCCACGCCATTGGCACACGTGATGGATAAAGCTTCCTTTCACATGTCTGGTCTGTCATCCAGGCCATAAACACGCCAAAAGAGATTCAAACTCATGTTTCCAATGCAGACCAAAGAAATCATTTCTTTCAGGAAAAGCTCCCCTACCCCAAACACAACCTTACAAGCAACACTCAAATAAACCCAAGAAAAGCACAGTGCAACGAGCTGCCAAGAATGACAGCCTGTGTCTGGCGGGGAGAGCAAAGGACCGTCTCCACAGGAGGAAGGAGGGACTTGAGGATGCCCTGCCTGGGCCCCTGTTGTGTGATTTAAGAGAGGAAGTACTTAAAGGCTTAAGCGACCTTCACAGGGACACTGGCAGCTTTCTGTGAGTTTGACGACACTCATGTTCCCCGGAATGCAGACACCCTTCTCTCTGGGAACCACCAGGAAGTCAAGTTCATACACTGAGATTTTAGAGGGGCTGTGAACGAGGCAATGAATCAGAATAAATGAAACTCGGACCAAGCAGGTAGCAATATATTGCGGTGCTGTCATGGGCTACAGGGAGACAAGCTAGACGGTTGCAGTGAAATAGTGGCTGGTCACTGAAAAGGCTTTAACCCTGGATACGGTATCCAGGAGCATCTGCAGCTGAACCGTGTAGAAGCTCCTGGATGAGACACACTGCCCCAGCCCTCTAGACCTCAAAGGCTGCAAGGACTTGGCAGTGTTTCAATAGTTACTAGAATAGTTCAATAGAAGCTACAGGGGTCAGAGCCTTTTGGTAGCATTTACCAAATGCTGTGGCTTTTTTTGCCACATGTGTTCATGCACACATAAGCAGAGGCTCTAGCCTCTTCTAAGACAGCCTCAGGTCAGGTGTCATTTCTCAGGCACCACCTACTTTAGAAAAACAAACACAAAACACTATGTGTGTATGTATGTACCTATGCATGGTTTGGTGTACGTGTGTACAGTACCCGAGGGAACATGAAGGAGACAGCTCCCCTGGAGCTGGAGTTACAGGCATCCCCGAGTCTTCAGACTAGGACCTGAATTCCAGTCCTCGGCTGGGCCACCCTGAGACATCATCTTTCTTTTTTGAGGCAGGGCCTCTCACTGTCTAGAACTTAGGAAGGTAGGCTGACTAGCTAGCGAGCCCAGTGTCTCTCTCCGTCCCAGGGCTGAGACTACAAAACTATGCTCTCAAGCCCAGCTTTCTATACGGTTGCTGGGAATTCAAATCAGGTCCTCCTGTTTGCAAGACAAACACTTTACCTACTGAGCTATCTCCTCAGCCCAACACTGTGTCTCTCCTGCACATGTGGGTGGAGGGAAATTTCTCTATTTAAAAGCCTCAGTAGGCCCTGGCAATTAGTGCAGACTTCTAAGTCTGTCCTGTGAGACAGATCAGAGAGAATGTTCTGCCCATGAATATAGGACAGCAGTACTCAGTTCCTTGACTTCCTAGTAATGAGTGTTACTAGGAAAAGCATCCCACTGATAACAAAGCCTTCGCCGGAAGCCTTTCTGTACTTAAATCTGTGTAACCAACTCTCCACCTCTCACTCATTCACAGGTGCTTTTTTACCATCTCCCCGACGGCCCTGTGCCCAGGCCTGACCTTTCCCATTCTGTACTGCCTTTTGCCAACTTCCATTTGCAAATCTGATCAATGTCTCAAAAAAAATGTACGGTTATGTCCACCATTCATGATTAGGGACATTAGTGTTCACATTTAATTGCCTTGACTCAAATGTAGGTAATATCATTTCTTGCTGGGTGTCCTTGGTAAACTTACTTACTCTCTGTCTATACAACTAGATGGATGACAAAACATATCCCTTAATGCTTAATTATAAGGATTAAATGAGATATTACATACAAACGATGTAACACAGTACCTGACGTAAATGACCAGTAACTCTCGGCTGCTGGGAGGGGGCAGCAGTGGGGATTGAGCCTGGGGTCTTGCTCAAACTAGGAAATTACTCTACCATTAAGCTATATTCCCAGCCCTCTTCTTTTGACTTTGGCACTATCTCTTTCAGTTGCATGGGCCAACCTTGAATTCATGCTGTAGCCCAGGCAGGCCCTGAACTTGCAATCTTCGTGGCTCAGACTCTGGAGCTGCTGGGGTTGCAGGCTTGTGTGATCAAACTGGCTCCTGGTCTTTGTCCTGTACTCATGGAGACATGACTAGTCATCCGTAGCACTCCTTCCCATCCAGCCCCCTACAGCTCAGCAGCTTAGCTTCCTCCACAGTGGCAGGAAAGTCAGCCACCCGAGGTTTAGAGTCACATCCTGACTACCACACCTACTCCAAAGCATTAGTCTCTGCTGTAGAGAGGGCTCCAGAGAAAGAAAGAAACCAAACCGCACAACAGCTGTACAGACACTGAAGAAAAGGCAGAGCCTCCGCGCCAGGCTGCACAAGTGCCAGCTGTTGGCATGGGTCCCTGTGGCTCTTTTCAAGGCTAGCAGAGGTCTCATGGAAGAAACCTGGCCTTCAGCAGAACACCTGGCTCGGTATTTCTCCTCTTCATCGTTCTGAACCTCACTCACATTCTGTGAGTCACACAGTGGTACTTTCCAGAGGTGTGTGGACCATTTGGTTTTTCAGACATCTTGACAAAACAAGTCCACGGTCAATAGGTCAAAAGGCTGTCCCAAGAAACCTTACTAAGGCAAGAACAATAACCATCATGTTAAAAGCTAGAGCCCCTAAAGGACACAGGCCTGTCCTTCAGGTGACCCACTGGCCCCTTTCCTCTCCCAGTGCCTACCCATGTAGCTATCACAGCTCAGGCCCTGATGTTCCAGAGCGCACAACTTTCAGTAACATGTCTGATTAAGACATCGTCTTTCTTTTACGAGCCTCACAAGTCACTAAGCAAAGTCATCCATAAAGTTTTTTCTGGTTCTGTACCATCTGAGTTCCCATGGCCTCCACTTGGGGTAGTTCCCCATTGGTCAGGGCAGTTGATGAGCCTGGGGTCTCCACCTGCCTTCCCTCATTACCCTTGTCATCCTATATCCACTGAACCAACTTTCCAACACATTAGATATGCCCTAATCATGCCCTAATCCCAGGAACCAAGGCAGGTAACCTTACTTGGTAAGAAGGGTCTTTGTAGCCAAAAGCAATGAGATCATTCGGATTATAGAGCTGGGCTCTAAATCCAATGACAAATGTCATTCCTGTGAGTGTTTATGTATATAAACATGACTGTGATGCCGGGTGGTGGTGGCGTACACTTTTAATCCCAGCACTCGGGAGGCAGAGGCAGGCGGATCTCTGTGAGTTCGAGGCTAGCCTGGTCTACAAGAGCTAGTTCCAGGACAGGAACCAAAAGCTACGGAGAAACCCTGTTTCGAAAATCAAAATAATAATAATAATAATAATAATAATAATAATAATAATAATAATAAACATGACTGTAAAGAACAGAGGTTGACATTGGGCATCTTCCTCAAACATTCTCTCTTGGTTTTTGAGATAGGGACTCTCACTGAATCTAGAGTTCACTGATTTGCATAGACTGGCTGGGCAGTGAGTCCCGACATCCACTTGTCTCTGCCCCTTTAGTGCTGGAACTACAGACACTTGCTACTACATCTGGATTTTGTACTTGGGTACCGAGGACCCAAACTTAAGCCGGGTCTCTGAACATACATAGACTGAGAAGCAAACAGAAGACAGACACACATCACATTTGTGTGCATGCGTGTGTGTGTGTGTGTGTGTGTGCATGTGTGCGCGCATGTGCACACTTGCGCATACACTCATGCAGGCATACATACCCATGGTACATTTGTTGAGGTCAGCGGAAACTTCAGATGTCAGTTTTTGCGTTCAACTTGGGTTGAAACAGGGATTCTTGTGTTGTCTGCAGCAGCATACACCAGACCAACTGGCCTTGAACTTCCAGGAACCCTCCTGCTTCTGCCTCTTATTTCAGATTAGGAAAATCCAGATTACAGATGTATGCTACCATGAATGGCTTCTAAATGGGTTTGGGGGACTCAAACTCAGGCCCCTTATGCTTGCCCAGCAAAGGTTTTACAAATCACTGAGCCGTCTCTCCAGCCTTAGAGCACAGTTTGGAATTTGCTTCAACTGATCCATGGCTGTGAAACATAGTGGCTAAATACATCTAGGCAATAATAATAAACAAGTTGGAACGGTTTGGGGATATAAGTAAAGTATACAATTATCACACAGGATTTGAGTTTGGGTAAAAGAAAGGGTCCTAACAGAAAATCAAGAAAGAAGTCTGAGGTCTGACGCTGCCATTTCTGGCTGGGAGACTCTCTGGGTTCCATCATTCCTTAAGAATGCAGCAGGCTGCAGGGATCTGTAAAGCCCTGGTCCATTGCAGGCATGGGGTGGATGCAAAGGTAACAGGGAAGATATGTGACCTGTTCAAGGAAGCCTCACTGAGCCGGGGATGCACTGGAGAGGCTGAGGCAGGAGGACTGAATGCCCCAGGTCACTCTGGGCTGCTTAGTAAGACGCTGCCTCAGAAAACAAAACAAAACAAAAAACTAAAATTAAATAAACAAAATGGGATTGTGGTGGTGGTGTCCTGCAGAAGGAAAAGGGCTACAGACTGGGTGACAGACCAGTAGGCCTTTGCCCCTGAACATCAGGGAAGAGCCCCCGAGAGGACTCTCAGCCGACTCCCTGTGCTGACTTGGGGACAGGGAGGCACTCAACACGCCTCTGCAAATGCTGAACAAGTGTTCTTTATTTGTAAGAATTTCCTTCAAGAAACTCAAGGAAACATTCAGTTATGGCAAAACCTCATCCTCCCAGGTGAGGCCAAAGAAAACGGATGGGCTCGTTAGCAAGTGACTTTAGAACAGAACCAGATAGTGACGGCAGCCCAGGAGATCACCCTCTTTCTCACGGCCCCTTGGCAGAAAATACAAGGCCCCTCCACAGCAGTCCAGTTGCCCTAAGTGGTTAGGGACTATCAAGTCAGGGGACCAGGTGCATTCTCAAACCACGGCCATGACCACAGAGTCCACAGCAGCTGAGGTCTGCCCATTCACCCATACTTTTAAATAGGAATAGACACACAGTCTTTTAAAGTGGTGAGATAGATTCAATTAAACACGATGCCTAAGGAATCTTATTTCACTTATTTAAATAAGTTTTTTTTTTAAGATACCCTGTATTTGGTTTAAATGGGAAGTATCTACCACAGGCTCATGCATTTCAACACTTGGTCCCCAGCTGGTTGGTGCTGGTTGGTGAGGTTGGGGAGCCTTTAGGAGGTGACGCCTTGCTGGAGGAAGTATGTCACAGGGACAGCCACTGAGATTTTATAAACCATCCCATTTGCTGTCCCCTCTCTACTTCCTAAGTACGGATGAAATGTGATCAGCCAGCTTCCTGTCCCTGCTGCCATGTCTCCCCAGCCATGACGAGCTCTAGCCACATGGAATTGTGAGCCCAAATGAAACCCTTCTTGCCTAAGTCACCTGGGATCAGCATATTTTACCATAGCAACAGAACAGAAACTCTACCCTGTGTGTTTATTTCCTTTAAAATTGTGGGAAACTGAGACAGAAATTGTCCATAATTTCCCCGCTTGTTTTGTTTGAGGGAAAGAATGGAGAACTAGACAGCTTTTGGGGTGCTTACTGGGCAAAATGAAGGTCACACTCAAACGCTGTGGTTTTTAGATTAAGCAGTGGGAAACAAGGAAACCAATGACTTCTTGGTATTTTCACCACCTTCCCTTCCATCCTCGTCTTCCCCCGAGGCCAAAACCTCCAGGGTCTTTCCTGGCACTGTGGTCACATCTACCAACATTTCAAAATCAGCATGGTCTCAGAAAGAGACGTTGGCTGCTCTTGTCCAAGCTTCTTGCCTGGTGTTGCAACAGCCTTTTGTTCTTTTTGGTGCACCACGACTTCTTGGAAAGAAATCCAGCGACCTAGCAAAGTGCTTGTAGCAAGATGCATGAGGCTATAGCTTCTGGGTTACAGCTATTAGGAGCCAAATCCCAGGTTCATTGTTATTACATAATTGTGGCCAGCCTTGTTAGGGCTAGAGTCTAGGTAGCCCTAACAAGACAGGCTCAGTTATTCATCCCCATAGACCAGTTAAGCACACAAGTAACACAGAGAGGAGGTTCATTGAACATGGCAATGTTGAGAAAAGGAACTAATAAAGTAGTCCACAGACACCCCCACACCTGCCCCCCAAGTCCATCTTTAAGGTCCTGATATGAGGTTTTGGTTTAAAGAGAAGGCAAGAGCTATGTATAGCCACGCAGTTCTGGTAACGATGCGGTCCTGCCTGTCAGGTCTCGGTTCCAGTCTCTCCTGACCCGTGGTCTGGCACACTGTCAGAATCATGTGAAATCTCTTTCCAAGACACAAGCTCCCTCTCTGACTGGTAGCAGGTTCAGCCTGTTCCTTCCTCCCAGCATGAGATGCCTGGGGAAATTCTAGTTCCAAGGGACCGCTGTTTTGATAGTCTGATGGTCAGAGGGAGGGGCACAGCATCTCTTTAGAATCTTCATTCCTGCCAGGACAGTTACATAATCACTTCAGACAAATTATGGGACCTGTGTAGAGCTCGGTGGGATCCATTAGAAAAGCAAGGGACATGACCCAGGCTATAAGAGGTTTGTGTTTATTGGAAGGATCATGCGTGCTCGGTGCCCAGCACAGAATCTGGTACATGAAAGGCTTAGCTACAGCTCCTATTTCAGAGAACAGGTCTGTGTAAACCTGAGCTTTCCTGCGAGCCAAGGGCAGTGGGATAGGAGGGGACAAGATACTGCCTTCCTGAGAGGAAATCACTAATGCTTCATGAGCCCCCTAAGAGAACCATTCCAAGAACGGAGGTCATGGCGGTACCCTATAGGAACTGCAGGACGCAGCAGCCCCTGGTGTGACTTTCTAGTATGAACATCCCTGGTGTTAGCCACAGTTGTTGGGATCATGGAGCAGGTGGGATCCATCCCACTTCCCCTCGCTGCTGTCTCTCCAATCTCCACAGCAGCCCCCCTCTCTCTAGTGATCTGTTACAACTGGCTCGGTGGGAGACAGATATGCCATGCAGAGAGAGCTTGGGTGTAGAGTTTATTTAGTGGGTACTGGGAAGGGTATAAGGGTAAGGGGATTGTATGGGAAGAGAGGGAGGGGGAAGGGGAGAGGGATGGAGAGAGGGGGAGGGAGGAAGAGAGAGAGAGGAAGAAGGGGGAAAGGGGGAAGGGTACCCAGGTGACAGGGCAGGCCAGCAGAATTACAACAAAACCCTCATTCCCATTCTGACAGAGTTAAGAAACTTGAACTTAACTTTGTGTCTCATTTTCCTAGGTAAAATGGGCCTACTAACTGTGTGCAGGTCAGTTTTCCATAGCTGTGGCAAAATGCCTGAGAGAAACTACTGAAAGGAAGAAGATTCATCTTGACTCACAGTTTAAGGCCAAGGTTGGCTGACGCCGATGCTGGTGGTGAGGCAGAACAGAATGGCAACAGAGACTGTGTCAGAGGAACAGGGAGGGAGGGGAGAGAGAGATAGAGGACAGACAGACAGGAAGTAGCTAGGGCAAGATACACCCTTAGAGTCTCATCCTCACTGACCTACATCTCCTAACCAGATGCCACTGACTAAGGATTCACTTCATCAATGGATGAAGTTAGTTCTCAGGACGCAATCACCTCTCAGCAGTACCAGCCCCTGGGGACCAAACAGTGCAGGAATCTGTTGGGAGGCCAATTTCTTATCTGCATCCCAACAGACAGTATTGTTGTGAGAATTAAACTACGGCAAGAAAGGCTTGCAGTTGGATAGACTCCGGAGAAATCGGCTCTCATGACTGTAGTTTGGTCACCGCCATGACCACGGCAGTGAGTCCTCTACAGCCACAGTCTTCTCTTCTCACCATTCTCTTATCTTTCACCCTAATTGTGCCTCACTGGCTTCTCGGAGTCCTTGCTCTGACTGAGAGGAAAGATCAACAGATTTCTTTTCTAACCTCCCTCCCTTGGTGCCAAAGTATTAACCCTAAAACCTCAAGTAATTTTTATAAAGGAAAACATTTCATCAGGGCTTGCTTACATTTCAGAGGTTTAGTCCATCATCATCATGGTGGGAAGCATGACTGAATGCAGGCAGACGTGATACTGGAGACACAGGTGAGGTGATCTACATCCAGATCAGCAGGCAGCAGGAAGGGAGGGAGCCACTGGGCCTGGCTTGAGCTTCTGAAACCTCAAAGCCCACCCCCAGTGACACACTCCCTCCAACAAGGCCACATCTCTTAATGCCACTCTCTACTCATTCAAATATGAATCTATAGGACATTCTTATTCAAACAACCAGACCTGCAGAGAGCCTTGGCCATGTCCAGTCTGCTGGTCATGTTCAGTCTTTTTCTCTCTGCTCTGAACTCTTTCAGATGCCTCTGGCTATTCTCTCTCTCTCTCTCTCTCTCTCTCTCTCTCTCCTCCCCTCCCTCCCTCCCCCCCCTCTCTCTCTTCAGAAAAGCCTTCTCCTTAACCATACCACAGAGTGATCATGTCAGCCATCTCAGTACTGCACCCCACTCACACACATCTGGTGTAGCACTCATATATGATCTCATTTTGTTTTATTTATTTGTGTGTGTGTGTGTATTTGAGTATGTGTGTAAGTGCATGCAGAAGTCAAAGGACAACTCAGATGCTGTTCACCTTTTAAAATAATTTTAAAGATTTATTTTATTATTTTATGTATATATTAGTCAGCATTCTCTAGAGTCACAGCACTTATGAAATGAATCTCTCTCTCTCTCTCTCTCTCTCTCTCTCTCTCTCTCTCTCTCTCTCTCTCTCTCTCTCATCTATATGCTTTACTGGAATGACTTACAGGCTGCAGCCCAGCTAATCCATCAATGGTTAGCTGTGAATGGAAAGCTCAAGAATCTAGTGGTTGCTCGGTCCCACAAGGCTGGATGTCCCAGCTGGTCTTCTCTGTATGCTGGAGTCCAGAAGAAGTGGCTCCAATGCCAGCAAAGGAATGGATGTGCTAGCAAGGTGAGGGCAAGCAGGCCAAGAACAAGAGCTTCGTTCTTCCGTGTCCTTATATAGGTTATATAGCAGAAGATGCGGCCCACATTAAAAGTGTGTCTTCCTGGGCTAGAAAGATGGCTCAGCAGTTAAGAGCATTGCTTGCTATTCCAAAGGTCCTGAGTTCAATTCCCAGCAATCATATGGTGGCTCACAATCATCTGTAATGAGGTCTGGTGCACTCTTCTGGTCTGCAGGCATATATTATATACTATATATATAGTATATATATATAGTATATATACACACACATACACATATATATATTTAAAAAGTGTGTCTTCTTACCACCCTACCTAAAGATAAGGACTAGAAGTGGATCCACCCACTTCAAACCAAGCAGAAAATCTCCCACGGGTGCACCCTGCATATCTGTATTGTAGTTCATTCCAGATATAGTCAAGCTGACAACCAAGAATTGCCATCACAATGTGTGTAAGTGCTTTGCCTGCATGTATATGTGTGTACCATGTACATACATGCTTGGTGCCCACAGAGGTCAGAGAAGGGTATCTAATACCCTGGAACTGGAGTCACAGATGGTTGTAAAGTGCCATGTAGGTGCTGAGAATAGAACCTCTTAAGCGCCATATCCCAGACCCATCCATCTTTTTAAAGTCAAGTCTCTCACTGGCCTGGACTTGCCTGGCCAGCAAACCTCAGTAATATGCTTGTCTCCTCCTTCCAGTGTTAGGATTTAAAAAGAAATTGTGCCTAAAATATGTGTGTGTATGTATGTGTGTGTGAGAGAGAGGAGAGAGAGAAAGGTGGTGTGTATGTGTGCATGTGTGTGTGATAGAGAGATACAATGAGAGAGAGAAAGATGCAGTGTATATGTGTATGTTTATGTGTGTCTGTGTGAGAGTGTATGTGTGAGAGAGATGTGTGTATATGTGTGTGTAAGAGAGATGCAGTGTGTGTGTGGGTGTGTTTGAGAGAGAGAAAGAAAGAGAGAGTTCTGGCTTCAAACTCTGTTCTTCCTGCTTGCAAAGCAAGCATTTTACCAAGTAATCTCCAGCCTTTGAGCCCAGAAGAGTGCTTGGCCACACTGAGGTCCATAGTAATCCTCAATGACTATTGCCGGATGAACAAGAACAGGATGGTGCTGCTCAAACACCACAGCGCTCTGATTAGACACATCTGGCTTTACATCTGCATTTTCTGTGTGGGTTTTGAGAACTTACCTCTCTGGGACTCAAATTCTAACTAAAACAAGGAGAAAGGGGGAAATCACATCACTAGGGTGTGGTGAGGATCCATGAGGTTGAGTTGACCACATCTACCGCACAGCTTCAAGGAACAGCTGTTCTGCTAGCTATGATCCATGGGAAGATGGAGACCTTACACTAAGGTTACCTAGCCATAGGCTAGCCCTAGCCATAGGCTAGCTCTACCATCCCACCCAGGTGCAGACTTCACTTTGGGAAGGAAAGTGCCTTCCTCTGCCCAGGAAATGTACCGGCTCATCACGACGCCTTTCTGATGAAAACTGAACCCATATTTCAGGGCTTACAGCTAACAGATGCAGGATCCCCAGGTACTCCAACGTCTTGTATAAATTATCTAGAGGAACTAAACTTTCCATAGCCTAATTGAATGTTTTAAGAACGGGGGTGGGGAGGTGGGGGGAAGAATACAGGACCCTTCCAGATTTGTTCTCCCAGGGAATGGCTTACTTTGTGCAATCAATTCACGCGTGTGTGTTGCCAGAGCCTCCTGTCCTCTGAGGCTTCCCAGATCCACTTCTCCTGAACCTTCCTGCCTGAGGTCTCAGGATAATCAAGGAAAGAGAAGGTCTGGTCTGTCCTCTTTGCCAACATTCACAGCCAACAGAAGAAGCATCTGCTATACCGTGTTTGTCTTCCTCTGGGGACCCTCGAGCAGCTTCACGGCTCTGGCAGGAATTTTTTTTAAATGTAAGTGATTCAAATCTGGGGGTGGGAAGCCGACACAGTTGATAAAGCACTGGTCACATAAACCTAGGGACCTGAGCTGGATCTCATGCGTGGACAAAGCAAGGCATGGCGGTGTGCACTCGTGATCCCAGCACTGGAGAAGTGGAGAGAGGTAGGTCCCCTGGGTGTGACAGTCACCAGCTTAATCGAAATTTGAGTGCTCCAAGTTCAGAGAAAGATCCTTGCTCCAAAACAAGGTGGGTAGCTCCTGAGGAATGACTCCTGAGACTGACTAGGGTAAGTCACACCTGTGTAAACACACACACACACTCACACACAGTACATTACACTACACTGAAGTTCCAAAAAGACTCAGTACTATAAGTCCGGAGAGTCATGTAAGAGTGAGCAAGCTGGGTAAGGAGCGGTGACTGGGTGGCCTGACTGAGGGACTGGAGACGGGCACACTGAGCTCTGAGGTCAGAGAGGTCATCAGAGCCACTGACCAGCAACACTGGGTAGAGGGCCATGATGACATCCCAGAAGTACAGTGTGGAGCTGACGAGGCATACCCACTGAGCCTGCAAACCAACGAGTGCCCAGTTCAAATGTCATTCTGCTCGATTCTCTCCTTCCTTCCCTTGCTAACAGCTCCTCACGATGCCACATGGACCGTTTTCATGGCCCACAGATCCTTTGTAAAGAATACACCCCCCCCCGCAAGCTTTTGGGTATCTGTTTCCGCCGCTATGATGGCCAGAGTGTTCCCACTTGGTCCCAAACCCTACGCAGACCCAGGCTGAGTGATCTGTAAATGCCTGGTCGTGGATGTGCAGGGCTTGTCTTCCTGCAAGGAGAGTATCTCTCAAGCCATTACATCTGCTGATCCTTTGAAAAAAGATGCCAGGGTTCTGCCAGAGTGTGCCCTGAAAGATAGCCAAGGCACAAATTAACACCCACTTTCCGGCAATGGGAACCGTTCCTGAAAAAGCCACTTGCAGAACCGGAGGCAATCTGGCATAATCTGGGAGCCAGCACACAATTTATTACTTCACAAAGAACAGGACTGTGGTCCAGCGGCAAGCTGGCTGCTGGGAATTTTCCTTTCCCACACAGCTGTATTTCAAAGGCCTGACACTCGGTTTACAGGCCCGGCCTTTGAGCAAAAGGCTTTAAACAGCAGGCGACCTACAGGATGCCATAGACTGAAAACCAAGTTGTCTGTGTCCTCCTCGGTCCCTCATCCTGGAGATGGGGACCCAGGGGCCCAGAGGGTTAGGTCAGTCACACAGCAAGAGTGCTGCAGACAGCCCCCAAACTGAAGCACCAGGACCACAGCTCACTCCTTTTTCCAGCTCCCCAGTTTGTCGACAGCCGCCAACCCACCCATGTGTTCAAATGAACCTTTTTGAAAGAACTATTTTTCTTCTCACAGTAGAATACAAAAGGCATCACTGGTTTTGGGAGTTGGAGCTGAACGATATCAAAGATGGATTTCTAACTGATCTGACAGCTCAGGCTTCTGTGGGTAGAGAGAATACTTAACACAAGCACCGAGGTGCTGCCCTGAGTTCAGGGGACATGAACAACATCCACTCACTGCCACTAAAGCCATTAAAAATTCTGACAATATTATCAGATACCTTAAAGACAGCAAAGCCTGTAACACAGAGTTTGACTTAGAGAATGGTCTTTAAAGAAATTCTGAAAAACTGAGCCAATACGATATTCTTTTACAGGAGGGCAGTAGGTAATAGCAAATGTTGGAAAAAAAGAAAAACAAATACAATTTTTAAAAAACCTTGATGAAACCTTAAATACATAGCAGGTGAGATTTTACTTAAACAAATTTGAATATAATCACATATTTGAATATATTTGAATATAATCAAGTTATATATTTGAATATAATCATAAGTGTCATACGAATGGCAAATTATCTATTAGTGTGTATACTTGTCTGTATATATCCTATGATAGAAATGTTTGCTGATTACTGATTGATAGGCACTTTACAAAAAGTAGTATATATACTATGAGGCTATTTTTGTTAAAAAAAAAAGTATCTTTATTTGCTGGAAATGATAAAAGATCATTTATTATTATTGTTATAGAATAATAGGTTAAAGGTCTTAAAACATTCTCTTTTGGTTTATATTTCTATTATTCATAGAACATTGGTTACACTATGAATATTTTCTACGTGTATATGAAAGTATGGTACATGTGTGAGTGTGGTGTACATGTGCTTTGTATGCACCACATGGAGGTGCTGTGTTCACAGACGCTGGGGAAGGTCATCAGGTTCTTGGTCTACCACTTTCTGCCTTATTCCCTCAATACAGGGTCTCTCGCTGAAACTGAAACTGGGCTGGTGACTAACAAGCCTTGCCATCCTCCTGTCCCTACGTCCAAGAGCACTGGGATTATCGATATGCACAGCTATGCCCAGCTATGCCCAACTATGCCCAGCTTTTCACACGGGTGCTGAGGATTCAGACTTGGGTCCTCATGTTTGTATAGCAAGCACTCTTACCCACTGAGACGTCCTCCAACATGGAAAGATGCATGGCCACCCCAGTTTATGCAGCGCTAGAAATCAAACCCAGGGCTTCTTGTATGCTAGGCAGGCACTCTGCCAATTGAACTACGCCTCCTGCCCCACTGTGAAGATGTTTGGGTCTTAAGAACTGGGTTGTAAAGGTAGAGAGTTGTTCTCTTGCAAGAAGAACAACCAGATCATAACCCTTGTGGGAAAGATCCTCACCGGCTTATTATTTATTACCTGAGGTGGGTTCCTACAGAGGAGCAACCGTAATACCTGCTCTTCTGGAAGACTCTGCCGCTCAGACAATGCTGATCTCTGTGCCAACATCTGTCAAGCCCTCCTAATTATTCCTGAAGGTGACTGTAATAAACATTGGCTCTTTTCATCTCAGGTGCCATGCCCAGGACCGGAATGTGAACTTGAAGGTATCCTCCCCACCCCCGACTTGCTGCTGAGCCTGATATCACTTGCCTGCTTCCTACACCAGTGTGAGCCCTTGGCTTGAACATTAGATGGCCCCATGTTCAAGCACGGGCTCCTTCAGTTATTTCCTGCTTGACTTGATTATGTTTCTTGATCTTTTTGAACCTGCTTACTTTGTAAATGGATGATTTATACCTCACACGACACAAACCCCTAAGTGTATATCTTGCTGAGTTTTGACAAACATTGATAAATATGATCTGTTTATAGATGTGATTCTACCACTGGAATCAAAATATAGGCTACTTCAATCATCCCCAAAGAACTATCCCTACTTATATCAAGTCAGTTCCCTAAACTAATGTGTCTTAGAGCTGCAGGCAAGTTGAATCCTGTAGATCAACTCTATAACTCTGGGAGTAGCTTCTCCTTCTCTTTCTTTTACTTTTATTTATATGCATTTTTTGTGTGTATGGATGTGTAGGTGTATGTTCTGTTTATGTGGGTGCCCTTGGAAGCCAGAAGAGGGCTTGGAATCCTTGGAGCTGGAGGAACAGGTGACTGTGAGCATCTGACATGAGTTCTGGGAGCGAAACCCAGTTCCTGTGGGAGAGCAGTCAGCCGAACTGCTACCCATCTCTCTAGGCCCTGTGCTGCTCTCTTGATCAGCGCAATGACTGAGACCCATTCATCCGCACTGTGCATCAATTGTTTGCTGCTGAGTGGATCTCTCCTATTCATCAAGCAACACTTTGTTTACTCACCCACCTACTGAAAGATGCTTGGCTTGTTTCCATTTCTGAGTTATGAATACAGCTGGTATTAATAGCCACGTCCACATCCCCCCCTTTTCCTCTTTCTAGCAACATGCATGCACAGGCACGGTTTGATTTCTTCTCAGTAAATACCTAGAACAGAAATTGCCCAGTCATTTCTCCAATGGGGCTGTGCCATTTCATGTGCCTGCTAGCAATGTATGCGAGGCGTTTAGTCTCCCATCCTTTTCAACACGTATTCTCTCTAGGGACATCATCTTAATGGCACTAAGGAAGTTTCTGCTTACATTTTCCAGATGGTTTATGACGGTGAACATCTTTACACAATTATTGGCTGTTCATATACCTTCCCATGCTACACAATGATTTGAACCTTTTGCCCTTTAAAAAATTAAGTTGTTAGTCTTATTATTCAGATTATGATATACATACATACCCATACATACATGCGCACACTGTATACAAGACCATTGCCGTTAAAATGGTTTTGAGGATTCTTTCCCAGCACCTTCAAAGTGAAGACCAAATGAGATGGTTCTCTGACAGCCTATGAAACTTTATCCTGCCATGTATAAAGGACAGCAAAACTGGGCTGAGAACAATGCAAGGATGACGTGACCCCTGTGTACAAGACAATGGATGCCATCAGCTCCTTCCATCGTGGGAAGTCCCAGCAATGCTCACAGAGGTATGCTCTACTACGCAACTGCTGTGTCCTTTCTTTTGCTCCACATGACTTCCCCACGTGCTCCTCTTGTGAAGCAAGAATCAAAATGTTAGCACAGGGATGAGCAGAAAGAGGGAAGAGAGGGTGCTGTAGAACGCCCTGTGGCATAGGGCAGTATTCTACCTGCAGGGCAGTATGCCTCCATCATCTCCCATTTAGGGATTCATGCACCCATCTCTTTATCAACTGCTGAGTGTCAAGGCTGTGTTGAGCACAACTTGGGCGGTATAACTATGGACACAAGACAGCCAGGGTTTTTTTCTTTTTTTTACACAGTTTATCTGATATTAGTCAAAGCATCAAGCCAGCCAGTACTATAGTACAGGGTACCTTGTGGTTGAGACTACCCATGCCATGTGTCTGACAGTTTCCTCCTCCCACATACTCACTTTAAACTGGAGTACTTGGGGAGACGCTAACCTAGCTATGGTGTATGAACTAGGATCTTCCTAGCACCTTGGAAAGTTAAGGGTTTGAAGAAGCATGTTGTATTGGAATATTTCCTTCCATCCTTGCCTTTCTGATAAACCACTACTTCTTCAGGCGTTTTTAAATACTGCATCTCCGTGATAGGGCGATGGTCCAGAGGATAAAGCACCTACCGCACAATAAAAAAAGACCAAGTTTGGATTCCTAAATTGCTTTTGGTTAGAGTACTTTATTCATATTTATTTACTGCCATCTGAAAATAAACTTAGATATTTCATGCCTGTTTGAGGACTTTGGGAGGAAATTCTTTTGTGAAATAAACTCATAAAAAAAATCCCCTGGGATGCCTATGATTGACCCATGGTACTTCTCAAGTATTTCCTAGAGCTAACTCATCTGGGCTGAATCCCACATTCAAAACCTCAAAACCCCATACCTGTGAGAGCCACCATCATAATTCTACAAGTGGAAAATTCCATACCAAGGTGCATGGACAGGGGCGAAGCTCAGGTAGTAAAGGGCTTGTCCGGCACACATGATCCCAGCAGCACACACAACTAGTGTGGCGGTGCATGCTGCTAACCCAGCATTCGGGAAGTAGAGGTAGGAGGATCAGCAGTGTGAAGTCATCCTCAGCCACAAAGTGAATTTGAGTCTAGCCTGGGGTGCACAAGACCTTGTCACAAAAATCAACAACAACTGACTGTCTTGTGCACAAAATGCTAAAAATATCACATAAGCTGCCTTCCAGCTACTTGTATGAAAGGTAACATTCAAAGTGCAGTGTATAAGCTATGGAAAACAGTCTGGCAGTCATAGGATGGGAGGAATACAGTTACCACACGAGCCTTCATGAATGGAATTAGAGCCCTTACTAATGAGCTCAGTGGAGTTTGGTTTTCCCCATCACTGCATGTGGATGCAGCCAGAGGTACCATCTGTGAAGTAGATCCTGAACCTTCACCAGACACTGACTCTATTGGAGCTTGATCTTAAACTCCTGGCCTCCAGAATTGTAAGCCATGAGCATCGCTGCTTATAAATTATGTAGCATTTAAAGTGTGGGCTGTTGTAATTCAATGGACTAATACAACAGCCAAAATTAAATCGACACAAATGAAAATCAGTAGATAAACAAACACAAGATATGGAATTATATTTTGTCTCATGAAGGAATGAAGTCCCGACACATACTATAACATAGACGGGCTCTGAAAATACTTTGCTGAGTGTAAGAAGTCAATCATAAAGATCGCATACTGCTGCATGGCTCTGTTCTTATGAAATAAGAATAGGCCAATCTAGAGGCATGGGAAGCAGGTTAGCAGTTGTTCTTTTTTTCTTCCCTGTGATAAAATATCCCGTTGAAAAGAAAATTAAGTGAAGAAGAGGCTTACAAATCCAGTTCACAGTCCATTGAGAGCAGTCACAGTGGCAGAGGACCAAAGCAGCTAGTCAAGAGCAAAGAGGAAAAAAAATGTATACAAGTCTGCTTGGTTGTTACCTTTTCATCTCTTACACCTTTTGTGATCCTGTGCCTAGAGAACAGTGCCACCCACAATGGTTTGGGTCTTCCCCACATCTATTAATAATCAAGCCAATGTCCCATAGACATCCCTATAGAGGAACCTGATCTAGACAATTCCTTAATTAGAATTATCTTCCTGGATGAATCTTTCAGGTTGACATTTCAAAACCAACAAGCACAGTGACAGTCTAGTGGTGGGGGTCGGTGGGAAATGGGGAATGGTTACAAATAAAAGTATAGGCTTTGTAAGGTGGGAGGAGACAGGAGCTCGGGATTCAGTCTGAGGTTTTATAGAGACAGCATTCAGTCTGAGCATTCATGGAGACAGGATTTTGCCCGCTTTGGTTTGAGGAGTCAGTAGAGGCAAGAACTAGTGGCTGGCTGCTCTGCTTCTCTGATCTTTCAGCTTTCACCCCCTAATATATCTAACTCTGGATTTTTATTATCAAAACCAATTAGAATTCATGCTACAGCTTTCTGTTTGGGGTGCTGTAAATATTATAAAAGTAATGGTTATGCAATCTTATACACACACACATATAGGGAAAGAAGGAGAGAGGGAGGGAGAGAGAGAGAGAGAGAGAGAGAGAGAGAGAGAGAGAGAGGGAGTCGATGAGTCAGAAACAGTGGACTACTTTTTTTTTTAAGGCCAAGTTAAAACACAGAGAAGTCTAGGTCTGTTCAGGACTTGCCACTCCTGAGGTGAGGAGGGGCTCAAAGTAACACACGAACCATTGCTGGTTTTGTGGGTTTTTTTTGTTTGTTTGTTTGTTTTTGTTTTTGGAGACAGGATTTCTCTGTAGCTTTGGAGCCTGTCCTGGAACTAGCTCTTGTAGACCAGGCTGGCCTCGAACTCACAGAGATCCACCTGCCTCTGCCTGGGATTAAAGGCATGCGCCACCACCACTAAGCTTTGTGGTCCTTTTATAGATGTTTTAACTAACTCTTAGGAAACTACCAGCATGCTCTAATACGGTAGTTTCTGCTCTGGGATGGTTAACTTTTAAATTGTTAACTTGCAACTTCAACTCACTTGAGAGGAGAGCCTGAACTGAGAATTGTGTGGATCTTAGGATGGTTAGCCTGTGACCATGTCTGTGCACAGATCAGGTTAGCCTGTGTCCAGATGTCTACCCACATGTCTGTGGATAATTGTGCTAATTGCCAATCCGCTTAGACTCAGCCCATTGTTCCCTGGGAGAGCGTCCTGAAACAGAAGAAAGTGAGTAAACAGCAGTGTCCATGAGTTCACTTCTCTCTGCTCTTGACTGGGAAAGTGATGTCACCAGATGCTTGAGCTCCTGCATCAATTTCCCCAAAACGTCCACAACTTGGACTATAACTTACCACTGCAAGCCTAACAAACCCCTTCCTCCCCTCAGTTGCTTTTAGTCGGGGCATTTTATCACAGCCAGGGAAATGAATCTAAAACATACCCAACACACAGCTATTTACATTTAAGTTCTTAAATATGAAAATGATTCAGAATTCGGCTCCTACTCTAGCACTTAGTGACCATGAGTGATCTGGCAAACACGGAAGAGTGCCCGCCCCACAGAAACAAGGCACTCATGACTACTGTTGGCGACTTAAGCCCAGAGGTCATGTGACAGTGGTCATGGTGCTTTTTCTAGCATGTGAAAGCTAACATTCTACATCTGCACATGTAAAGAAGCAGGTCCCCGAAGAGCATGAAGACTTAGTTGGGCCGACTCGGCATGGCTGTCACTTGAGACATACACAGTTGCCCTATCCTGTGGGATACCGAATGCTTTCATGTCTTTAAAAAAGAAACACAGGGAAAGAAGTCGGAAACGAATCCTGGTCTTGTTTTTACAAGGCTGGTGGCATAATAAACAACCGTTTAATGTTCTGAGTAGAAAAACGGAGCCCCCAGGGAAACAGGAGGGAATGGAGATCAATATTTACCAGCACTCCTTACCCCACGTTAAATATTAGCTTAAACTTAAAGCCCATGGTTTTTGTGGCCACCTCCCCTTCTGCTCACATTGCCACGGTAGAGAAACAACCAGTTCAGGAGCAGTGGGAGCAGTTTGAACCATGGCTCTCCTATGTGCTTTACTGTCGTCTATGATCGTTTCTGTAAACACAGGGGTCTCTGGGAAATGCCGCCCCCTGAAGTGGCTCAACCTCTGTGACACGTAAACCTCGGAGGAGCCACCAGCACCACTGGTGTGGCTGAAGGAGGAGCAAAGTTAAAATGATTTGTGGGTTGGGGCGACGGTTCAATGAACACTTGTCCTGGAAATGTGAGGAACTGGATTGAATTCCCAAAGCCCAGAGAGAACGGGACACAGTAGCACACACCTATAATCTAAGTTCTCCTCTGGTGAGACAGGAGGCAGAGGCAGGAGAAGATCCACAAGTTTTCAGGCCAGTCAGTCAGTAACAAGACCTGGGTCTCAAGCAAGATGGAAGGCAAGGAGCCTTCACACCTTTACCACAGCAGGACAGAATGCAAGAGAAAAAAAAAAGGAAGAGTCATTTGCTGGAGTGCTCCAGAAAACCCACTGAAGTGTGGGTTTGACATTTCACACGAACCCTCAAAATAAGAAACATTAGCTGGTGGCTGCTAGGCCTCTGCTCCCAGTACCAGAACTCTGCTGAACGGAAACCTTCACACCAAAGGAGAACACAAAGGAGAACAGAAACCTTCACACCAAAGGAGAACACATGAGACAAGGCAGAGAATTTGCCCATCCCTGGTGCCCATGACAAAACTTCATCTTCATTCTTTACAGGCAATATGACTCCATGGGCTGTTTGCTGCCAAGCCTGATGACCTCAGTTCTATCCCAAGGGTGGGTCTTTTCTATATAGTAGAGAGAATCGATTCTCATAAGTTGTCTTCTCACCTTTACACAAACACACACCCAGATAGATAGATAGATAGATAGATAGATAGATAGATAGATAGAGATAGACGGACAGACAGGCAGACAAACATATAGATGTACAAAACAATTCTAAAGCCCCCAAACCAAAAAAGAATGGAAATGTAGTCTTTAGGGGGACCAGGGGTTTCTGTGGGGAACACGGAGTCAAAGAAGAGGTCATTCTAGAAGCGCGGGGAAGCGCCAATCAGCAAAACCTCCTTTACACATTGAAATATTCACGGACCTCGCCCTTCCTACAGCCTTCAAAAAGATCCTTAACAAATACTGACTGATTATAATCCCCACACCAGCTCTGGGTGTGTGCAGTAGATCCCGAGGCTTTTCTTATCAAACCTCCAGAGGGAAGGGAGTGGCCTTCAGAAACAGCCCAGGGCTCTGGCATTGGAAACGCTTTGTTGAGATTCATTGTGGTCACACAGAACCTGACAAGAATCAATCATGACACAGAGAACTCTGGAAGTTGGGCTGTGATTTCATCGAAGTTGCTTAAATGATTTATGGTTGGAAGGATCAGAGAATCAATCTTCTAGATGAGGTAAAAGCCAAAGCAAATTGGGGGTGAGGGGTGAGAGAGTTTTGGAGACCTGATTTTCTCCACATAGATCATCCACGAATATGAACTAAACACTCAACATTTGCAATGGAACATTTTTATTTATTTATTTATTTTTTTGAGACAAGGTCTTTAGTTGACCAGGCTAGCCTTGAATTTGTTGTGAACTTCTTATCCTCCTCCTTTTACCCCCCAAGGGCTGGGATTACTGGCTTGTGGCTTGTGTCACTGTCCTGGATTTATGTGGTACAGGGGATAGAACCCAGGGCTTCATGCATGACAGGCGTGCGATCTACTAACTCAGCAACGTCTTCAGCCCTTAAACATATGTTTAAATTTATTTTTCTGGAAAAGAATGTCTAATTTTATGGTATTCAACTCAGTGAGAATACTCGGGCTTTGAAGAAAGTCCTTCTGCTGTCGCCTTCACTGACAACCTTTGCCTGGATGAGGGAGAGAACTGGCGTGTTTCCTTTAGTGTGTAGAGAGATGTTTCCAGTCTCACGTTGGTTCAATCCCTGATTAGCAAGAAGACTGAGTCTGTGACCAGGCCACAGACAGCACAGCCTTTGCCTTCTCCCGATGCCTCCCAATTTCTCATTTCCATTTGATTCCTCTCAAAGTAGGGGCCAGAATATATCTATCTTTATTCTCTTTCAAACCTCTCCCCCAAATCACTTAAACATGTGCCCAACTTCTCATCCACTGTACAAGAGCCTAGAATGTATCAAGATTTGTTAAATTCAAGAAAAAAACCTATTTCCCACCCTGTAAGAGCATCTGAAGTGTATAAGGAGACCTCTGAGCAGCCTGCCTTATATGCAGGCTCTGCTGCCTCCAGTTCTGGCCCCTGGATAGTGGAGACTGATGTTCAAGAGAGACCAACAGAGAAAAAAAAAGGTGGGCTTCAGATAAACCTGGTCCCTTTTCAATTCAATCTCATGATTGTTCTAGATCCAGGGAGTGTGACTGCATCTCTGGTGCGTGGTCCCTCCCTTCACTCAGGTCCTCAGCACGTACTATGCCCGTGCAAGGACCACCCCGCCCATATAATCTAAAACAGCTCCTTCAGGGTATCCCCCTCCAGCTTCTTTTTTCTGTGTGTGTGTGTGCGTGTGTGTGTGTGTGTGTGTGCGTGCATGTGTGTGTGTCCCACATTCCTATGTAGCCACATAACATTTTTGCTTGTTTGTTTTGAGACAGGGTTTCTCTGTGTAAGCTGTCCTGGAACTTGCTCTGTAGACCAGGCTGGCTTTGAACTCACAGAGATCTGCCTGTCTCTGCCTTCCAAGTGCTAGGATTAAAGGTGTGCGCCACTACCACCTGGCGTCACACATGACATATTACATGGGAGCTGTGAATTTGAACCCAGGTCCTCATGTTTGCATATCTGCCCTTACCCACTAAGCGATCTTCTTAGTCCCTGGTTAAATACTCTTTATACACTTTTAAAACATTGATTGTGTGTGCAGGGGCATGTATGTGCCATGGCACATGTGCAGTCGGTGGACAACTTTCAGGAGTTGGTTCTCTTCATCTTACTTTAAAGCAGGGTCTGCCTTGTCTTCTCTGCTGTGCTGTGTACTGGCCTGCTCACTTCCAGTAGATTCCCCTTCACGATCTCCCGTCTCACTATGAGGGTGCTAGATACAGATACACACCACGGTATCTGCCGTTCTTTTACATGCGTTCCAGGCATTGAACTCAGGCCATCGGGAATACACAGAAGCTTTTGCTCACTGGGCCATCTGTCCAGCTCCTTGGACATCCTTTGGAGCTCTTGTCGCCAATATTGGATGCTTGTGTACTTGTCTATTATCTGTTACCCTTGATAGGGCAGCAAATCTGCCTCACCCACTCATCATCTTTCATGCCTAATGGGGGGTGTCTGTCCTTTTAACAGAACCTCAGTAAAGCCTCTGGAATAGATCCACAGGCAATCTCATTCCCTGGGAGAAATGGTTACCAATCCCAAGCCATAATTATGCCTCCCAACCGCTGAGAGCTTTCTAGATATTAGTCACTGTGCCGAGTTCCGCTAGCAGGCAGCTCGCTGGGTGCTCCAACGAAATGATTTCATATCAATGGGCAATGCTCTGTCTTTAATCAATAAAAAGACTCGTACAGTGGCATCACATGTCTCTAGGGCTGTTCACCACCCCTTCTCTACCCCAGTTCAGAGACAGCTTAGACTTTCTGCCAGTGTGTAGTAGAATGAGTCCTACTGTATATGTTTCACTTTAAAGAATATTACTGGAGGAAAAACATTCTTTTTAAAGCCAATAAAACAGCACAATAACTGATGTAGCTGTTTTCACTCAGTCTGAATGAGCCAGTTGTGTGTCTTGGTGGATGAATCCTCCAAATAAGTCACAGATGGTAGTCCTGACATGTAACTAAGGTCAGTGGTTTTCCTTACTGAAGAGCCCATCTCAGAAGCTCAGTTTATTTCACACCAAGTATTTTCAGTTACTAGAGGATCTAATGGGGGGACACAACTGATAAAATGTGTAGGCTTTGAGGTCTCAAAGACCCAGGTTAGGATCTAGTCCTAGTTGTACAAAGTTAAGGGGGTGCTTTTTCTCCTGAAGTCTTGATGGACTTACTGCCCAAGTGTTACTGTAGAACTAGCATGCCCTATTATTTGGTTCAGGGGTTGAGTTTATCCCACACACTAGCTCGATCAACTCGGTGAGGTTTTATAATACTGGCAGATCTGAGATCACTGAACGAGGAGACAAAGAGCTTCCTTCCGTAAGGCTCAGCAGACAGCATCGACGTCCACATTTGCTCTTATCACTTTTGTCCCAAGCCCACTGAGTCAAGATGGGAAGGCATACCAGCATGTTCTGTGTGTATGTGCGCTTGCGCAAGCATATGCACACACACACACACGAGTGTGTGTGTGTGTGTATGTGTGTGTGTGTACCTGCACGCACACACATGTTCATGTGGAGGCCAGAGGTCAACACTGGATGTGTTCCTCAATCAACTTCCATCTTCTTTTTTGAGGCAGGGTCTCTCGCTGAACCTGTCATCAGTGTTCTGGCTGGCTACACTGCTGGCCAGCAAGGCCAAGAGATCCCACTGTCTTTGCCTTCCCAGTGCTGGGATTATATGCACCTGCTACCTCACCTAGCTTTGTTATGTTGGTTCTGGGAGTCAAATTCAGGATCTCATGTTTGTACAGCAAGCACCTTACAGACTCGAGCCATAGCTCCAGCTCCATGCCCAACCTTTTGACATCATTATACTACGCTGCCATCTACAAAGTTCACACGTGCGACACATAATAAAATTATAATTTTTTTCATAATGTTGTAAGCGTATGAGTTTATGTTGGATGGCACTCCTAGCTATTCTGGGACACATGTGGTCCACAGGCTTCAGCCTGGACACTTCACACTGCCCATGCAGCATGCTGGCTCTGCAGCAGAAGAACACAGAACCTGGGGATGTAATGCTTTTACGGCAATCAATAAACAAACCCTGGCACTAGAAAGTGAGTCAGTGGTTACAAGCTCTTGTGTAGTCCTGAGGACTGGAGCTCAGCTCTCAGTGCTCACGCAACGAGCCGGGCATCCTGTGCACACCTGCAGCCCTTGCTCTGAGGTGGAGGCGGAGATGGGAGGATTACTGCGGCTTCCAGCCTACCTGTGAAAATGTGAGCCACCCTGACTCAAAGGACTGGCAGAGAATGACAGAATAGGGCACCCAACACTATTTTTTTCTGGAGTCTGTGCTCTCACACACTTGCCCATAGACTCACAGACACGTGCACACACATAAATAAATAACAAATCTCACACACACACACACACACACACACACACACACACACACGAGCAAGCCTGTTATTCTTCACCCTAGAAACAGACCTCACTTCTAAAGATGGCTCATTCCAAACACAACCTTGGAGAGTGGCTCAAGTAAGCAGCAGCCATGGCTCGTAATCCTGGCACAGCAGCAAGTTGCCAGCATGAGCCGCCCGTGGAGAACTGTCTCCCAACACAGAAATGATAGGCTCATATCAGGCTCTGAAGATGCTGGCTCACATCACTCTTGACAAGGCTTCCCTTCATATAAAAGGGGCTCCTTGTTGCTTCCAGTATCACCATTCAAAGAATTCCAGTGTTTCTTCTAGAAGACTATTTTCAAAAACAGTTTAAAGTTTTCGGAAGCTATGAAAAATGATACAGGTAGGGTTGGGAAGGTGTGCTGGCAGGATGGCTCCGTGTCTAAGAGTGTGTACTGCTCTTGAAAATAACCCATGTGTAACTCCAGCTCCAGGGCATCTGACACCTTCTTCTGGACTCAGTGGGTGCTGGCACTCACATGTGCACATACCGGCCCCCACAAACACACACAATTAAAAATAAATCTTTAAAATTATTCTGAGAACTTACAGATGACTCAGTAGTTAAGAGAAGCAGTTTTACTTCCAGAGGACCCAGGTTTGATTTCCAGCACCCATATGGTAGCTCAAAACCATCTGCAACTCCAGTTCTAGGTGATCTGACACCCATTTCTGGCCATGCATGTAGTACATAGGAATACATGCAGGCAAAACCAGGTAACCACACACTTGTTTAAAATTTAAAAATTATATTGGGGCTGAGGAGGCAGCTTAGTGGTGAAGTGCTTGCCAGGGCATGAGGACCAGAGTTTGGGTTCTTAGTGCCACACAAATACGGAGTGGCGTGACAGCCGCTTATGATACCAGTGTTCAGAAGGTGGAGAGGGAGGGTCCCCGGAATAAGCTGGCTTGCTAGAGAAGCTGAATCAGAAAACACTGGGTTCAACCAAGAGAACCTGCCTCAATATATGAAGTGTAGAATAAACAAGGAAGACACCCAATGTCAACACGCTAATACATGCAACATGCCCCCACACATGAAAAATTACATATACATGGGTCACAGTCCACACACACATTGTCATGCAAGTGTTTCTCAAATGACATTTTTTCCAGTTTGACTGAGAAACATCCCCTATAGGTTCATGTATTTGAACACTTGGTCCCCAGCTGATGGTACTGTTTGGGGAGCTTATAGAAACCCTAGGAGGTGGAACTTGCTAGAGAAAGTAGGTCACTTGGGACAGGAGGGGCCTTGCCTTACTTCCTGTTCTCTCTCTCTCTCTCTCTCTCTCTCTCTCTCTCTCTCTCTCTCTGCTTCCTGTGTGCAGCTGAAATGTGCCTGCCCTGCCTCCCAGCCTGGCCAGCCTCATGCTCCCACTGCCTTGATGGAGTCCGTCCCCTCTGGAGCTGTAAGCTGAAACAAACCCCTTCTCCTCTCAGCTGCTTTTGGTCACAGTGTTTTATCACAGCAACAGAAAAGTAACTAGTTCAGACATAGTTTTGTGTTTTGTTCATTGATGGAACACTTCACACAAATATAAAACAGCAGGATCTAGAATTGTATTTCTAATATTTACAAATTACATGCAAGATAGGTTTTGGTGCTTTACAGATTCTACATGGAAAACATGATCCATTCTTCTTCTCAGAAGAGAAAGGGGAAAGCCCTGGTTTAGCCCCTTGGCTTCATCAGCAAGGTGCAGGAACCAGACATTTAAATGACCTCCTTCTGTTTCCCAGCAGCCCCTTTCACCGAGCTGGTGCTCTGCTCTGGGAACCCATCCTCCTTTTCCAGACTGTAGCTTATCCTTGTCCTCTAGGGATTTGGGAGAGGCAGTAGGGCAGGACTGGGCAAGAAGGGTCTGGCCAAAGTACTTATGACCATCTATCTGATCCTGGGGGAGGAATCCTTGGCATGTCGACCAACTGTTGGCAAGCTGGACATAAGTTCTCTGCTTCAGTGATGTGAGGCAGGAGACACATTCCCTCAGGTCCCTCCACCATCAGGCCCCTCCTCCTCCCTCAGGCCCCTCCTCCCTCAGGCTCCTCCTCCCTCAGGCTCCTCCTCCATCAGGCTCCTTCTCCATCAGGCTCCTTCTCCATCAGGCTCCTTCTCCTTCAGGCCCCTCCTCCATCAGACCCCTTCTCCTCCATCAGGCTCCTCCTCTCTCAGGCTCCTCCCTCAGGCCCTCCTCCTCAGACCCCTCCTCCCCAGGTCCCTCCTCCTCCATCAGGCTCCTCCTCCCTCAGGCCCCTCCTCCATCAGGCCCAAGCTTCTGATGGTAAATCATCATCATCAACAGTTGGCAGCTCATAGGTATGGCTTACTCCAGAACAGAAGCAGCTTGGAGACTCTGGTAGGCAGGACAGCAGGTGGGCTGTGGGAGACACTGAGGGGCTAGCCTCTGCTCTCTGATATATCTAGACAGTTCCCCACTCCCTGGGTCATGAAGAAGTTCCCTTTCTGCCTCCTTAGCAAGGTTCAACCTCACACAGAACACTTTCTCAATCACACGCTCATCTCTCTCTTCTCCCTCCACTGTGATCTCCCGGTAACCCGACGGCGGCCGTCACTGTGAAATAAGAAGCTTTTTGTTACCGTTGTTGCTGTCGATTAGGCGTTTGGTAGCGGTGCCCTGGCCATTCCTCAGGTGCAGAGGTGGCAGACAGGTGGCAGGGGTGCCATACATCATTATGTCTAATTGGGGAACTGTTAATGAGCCCAGCTAACTTACAATGGATACTCTGCAGCTTCCTGGAATTAGTCCCTAAAGACGTGATTCAGGTCCTGCTTCCACGGGGAGTGTCTGTGTAGAGCAAACTCAAGGATCCATGCTAACTCTGAACCAGGGCTGAGGGGTGTGGGGTCTGAAGATTCAGTCTTTGTTTTTGTGGAGCTTGAGGTGCACAGGGAGATGGATGAAGCTCAAAGTGAAAATAAATGAAATAATTGATAAGAATATCCATTAATAATAAGTCATTACTGCTCGGCCCTTTTAAAGTCTGGGAGGATGGAGAAGACAGTGTCCATGGCCCAGTCATTGCTTTGTGACTGGCAGGGAACTACATGGCCAAGTGCAAGCCTTTCACTACATTCCCCTCAAAGCCCTGTGTTCTAAAGGTGGTGGTCTGAGATAGCACCTGTGAAGGACAACCAAGGGCAATGACTTTTACCCTCAAGTAGAAGGGGCGGTGTCTGGAGTCTGCCTCGGGGGTTGTTAAAACATGCAGTGACAGAATCATGGCTACTACATGGCTACCAGGAAAACTTAGGATGTGGAGTTATGGTCTGGTGAGACAGCCATGAAAAGTCCAAATGGGAAGCCCAACCAGCTGCAGACCCAGGACCCAGCCAGTTAGAGGGAGCCCAAGACCTCCCTCCCCACCTGTGTGTGGGGGGAGTGTGGTGTGGTATGTTCCTGTTGAAGATGACAATTCAATGCTCACTACTCAACTTCCCACATTCTAAGAATTATGCATGAGTCAGCCTAACTTGCATGGTGTGCTGATATATGTGTGTGTGTACGTGTATATATATAATTATGTATATACCCTTTCCCCATCATTTGTTAGCCAATCAGTATCACAATAGAAGACAGAACAGCACGGGCTGCACCTTCTAGAGGCAGCTGGCAGGAGGCCCTAGTGCAGCACAGGCATAGGGACGGGAGGACACTCCTGAGGGCTTCAGAAAGAGCAAACAAACCATCACTCATCCCAACAGAGATGCCATTTCAAAACACATGGCTACCACCTGGACTGCAGAGGGGAAAACGAAAACTGTAAATAAAAACTTGTCTGCAGGGCTGAGGCTGTGGTTCAGGTGGGAGAGTGCTTGCCTAGCATCCACCCCCCACCCCCCGAGTTCAGGTCCCGGCGCCACACAGACCAGGAGGCTCACACCTATAATCTCGCACTTGGAAGATGCAAGGAGGAGTATGAAAAGCTCAAGACCACCACGGCTACATCAAGAGTTGCAGGTTAGTCCGGGCTACATGAGACCCTGTCTCAGAAAGCAAGCAAGCAAACAAGGACAACAATTAAATTTGCTCACAAGAGGTTTGGTTCCCAAGACATAAATCAATAAAGTTGCAAATGGAAGTTAAGCAAGAACTAGGTGGGAAGTAACCGCACCATGACTTCCCGTGGGCAGACCAGCCCTTGACACCACGCCTGAACAGACAAGGTCACAGGGACTTCACCCAAACAAAAGAAAACATTTGTCGTGAGGCTGTGGGCACGGGCCACAGCATTTGGCAAGTGCTTTTCTTGCACTTTCCCCCTCAGAACAAACAAACAAAACACCATTTTTGCTGACCTGATCTTTTAAAAAGATTTCTTAAGCTTTTTTTTGAATTCTTTTGCTGTATGTTTCTCAAAACCAAACAAACATCGGAACCTCCTGATTATACAAAGAAAACAGGCCTGAGTTCTAGTCCTCTGGATGGTCCTTTGACCTCCTCATTAAGCCTGAGCTAATAGCTATTAATCACCTAGAGGCTGCCAAAAGCCTGTTTGTGCTTCCTAAATTACAGCACTTTCCTTTTGCAAGATCAGATAACTGTATTATTTGGCATTTCATTAAAAATGGCTTTTCCTATTGGAAATGTACTTTTCCATCTCTGTTTCTATTCCTACTCAAGCTTGAACCACTTAAATTTCCTCTACTTTTGCAAAATTTTAAGGTTGGAAACTCTCTCCCTCCTTCAGCTTTTGACCATGGCTTTTCCATTTTGACATTTGCTATTCCAGTCGCAAACTTTGGCCTTGTTTGATTTGGCGGTCTACTTTTGGCCGCCATCTTGTTCTTTTTCTATATCTAATTTAGCATTTCAGCTCTTTCAGTTTCCTTCCCCCAAGCCCTCAGAAAAACCTCCTCTTGAAACTTCTCTTCCGTCCTGGGCAAGAAAGCCAAGCAGGATCCTTCCAGGCGCAGG
Source organism: Alexandromys fortis (assembly GCF_014885135.2). NCBI lineage: Eukaryota > Metazoa > Chordata > Mammalia > Rodentia > Cricetidae > Alexandromys > Alexandromys fortis. The sequence goes on from NW_026067955.1 coordinate 3,241,899, forward strand.
GTCTCAGTGAGGTCCAGAGAGTTCTCTCTCGGTGTTCCTTTACTACCTCCAAAACCCTCGAAGACAGTGCTTTGTACAGACGGGACTGCAGTTAGAAACAGATCAAAGTTACTATCCCTAGTAACCCTGTGCAAAATTGTGATGAAGGTATTTCTCTTCTGGTTTTCTTCCCTGACAGCCACTGCCCTAGTATGATTTCTAGAAAGTGCCTGAGAACCCATTATGAGGAATAGTCCACAATGCACTTGAGCACATTCTTCAAAAATATCCAGAGCATAATAAACAGAAAAGGCTGGAAAAATGCGACAGACCTGAGCAGACAACGGAGATGCAATGATTCAGGAGACGGGGGATCCTAGGATGAAACCGGTAGAGGCTGAGAAGTTCAGAGAAGTCCAGAATACAGTTAACAGTAAAGCAGCAAGGGTGGCTTCCAGTCTTGACAGACGTACTTTGGTAGCTTAAGGAGTAACATGGTGGCGCCGACACTGGCTGAGCTATCCCTAAATCAAATATCTGCCCAGAAAAGGCAATCAGTATTACAGGGAATCCCTTGGCTGTTTGAACATGTGGCTTTAGCTGCGGGTTCTATTTCCCAGCTTCCTTCTACTCTGCCTCCCGTGAGCACTCACAGAAGCCGTCTGTGAGAAGAACACACAACTTTAGTTTTCATTCTTCTAAGATTCCCTGTAAGGTCTCCTGACCTAGTCAAGAGGTTCTTTTATTTTCGATTGTGGGTCTAGGGGTCTAGCTGCTAAAGTGCTTGCCTTGTCAGCGTGAGGTTGAGGTCAGTCCCCAGTATGCATGTGAGAATGACAGGAATGGTGGTTTGTGCCTGGAATCTGGCACTGTAGAGGCAGAGCCAGGAGGATCTGGGCTTGCTGCCCAATGAACTTCAAGTAAGCATCGGGCTAATGAGATGGATGAAACACATGGCTTCCTAAGCATGGTAGCCAAAGTTGTCCTCTGGCCTCCACACACGTACACTTGTATGAACACACATACATACATACATACTTGTGCTCATGCATGAATACACCCATGTTCACATGCATGCACACATGCATGAGCACATGTGCACATGCATGAATACACACATGTGCGCATGCATGGGCACACACATATACACACCCACATAAAAATGTCACGGGGTGCTTCTTAAAACCAGCAGCGGTGACTGTCTTTACCCTGTCTTTAGCCCTGCACACACAAGTGTACCCATTTCCTCACGTGTTTATTCGCCACGCACAGACTTGGGGTCTGCCACAGGCCATGCCCTGAGCTGCACTCTCGACCTGGTCTGCTTTCAGAGTGCCAACCCTCATGTGGCCAGGATAAAGGATGTGGAGCTTTGTAGAGCTTGAATACATAAACCCAGGCCCACCTCAGGGCTCCTGCAGAAGCGGGAAGTGCAGCTTGCGCTGCAATTTGAGAAGCCTTCCTTTTCCTTCTTTTCTGCTCCTCGCTTCTTTCCCTGAACCCTAACTCAATAAGGAGCTGAGTCCAATGAGCACTCGTATGATGAGCACTGGAACGGATCCACTTTTCATAAATGTCACAGTGCAAAGACCTGTTCTTGGGCTCAGTGTGGGACTTTGCTTCCCTGAGAGACATGGGAAGGGCAGCTCCATGCTTGTCCCAGTTAATGCTGAATCAAATGCAGTTAAAGGAGGCCACCAACTCCAGCTGTCAGTAAGGAGGTGGCGCCCTTCTCTGGGGGTGTGGCTTAGGGCTCGAGACCAGGGCACTTGCCTATCAAGGCCTGGATTCAATCTCCACCATGAAAAGAGAGGTGAAACTGACCCTTCTTCCTTACTAAAGATACCATGGCCAGCCCTCCAGTGTGCAGGGTGCAGACGTCCCTGAACTGGGTCCTGGGAAGGCTGATGGAGTTCTGCTGGCTTCCCACGCAGTGCAGAGATGGAGGGTATCTTGGTTCACTTTCAGCTGTGAACCCGACAGGCTCTCAAAGAGGGGCTGAGAATATCAAGGTAGAATAGCTCTGTACACAATCCGGGTCATGAGGCCTTCACTTCGGGTCCTGTGATGATGGGCAAGTGTGCTATATGAGTGAGTTGAGGAGCAAATGGTAGGCTTCACCTTCAACCTCAGTCCAGCTGTCTCCAAAGAGGGCTTTAGTCAGATCTCTCAAGTCACAGCAGGAACCATTTCTGTAGTTCCCAAACTGTCTTGTCTATGGCACCCCACACTACTTGGAAGTCAGTTGTGCGCTGTGCATGTTTAACTTGACTCATATAACTGCACACACACACAGGCACACACACATATTTATGCATATATGTATAAAACAGAATACATATTGTGTTCTATATAAGCTCACATACCATATAATCAATTACAGGAGTTCATTTGACTGCGCAGGGTTGAGGGGACAGAGGACCCTGATGCACACAGGAACCAACCACTAGCACGTTAGTCTGAGGACTGAGGACTAATACTTTGGTCATTTGTCAAAAAAGGCTTCATTTATAAAATAGTTCATTTTCTCTCTCCAACTCTCATTTGAAATATTTCCTACCTTTATCCATGTAAAGATGGAGCCTGAATTTATCTTCTGTAGAGCATCTTGCGTCTGTTGTATATGCAAATACTGTATGTATGTATTATATGTATATATAATATTCTATATAGCATTAAATCCAAGGGACAGCATATATGATGACTCAGAATGTTATGTCAGTTCTGGTGATTCTTCTGACACTTCCGCATACGGTATTTCAATCTCTTTTTGTCTTCTCCTCCCCTTCTTTCAAGGTCCCTGCTCCTACTTAACATGTGAAGTGGTGAACTGGAGCCATCGGGACTGTGTGCAGCTCAGGTTGAACAATGGGAGTAGACTGTACCATTGCTAAATCATCTCTCTTACTTGCTTTAAAAAAAAAGTTTACAATTACATTTATTTATTTAATTGGGGAGCATATGACTTGGTGCAGGTGTGCAAAGGTCAGAGGACAACTTGCAGGAGTCTGTTTTCTCCTCCCACCACGTTTGACCTAAGCATCGAACTCAAGTGGCCCAGCTGTCTTTTTAACCTTCGGAGTCATCTCACCAGCCCCTTCTTACTGGCTCCTGGATGACATATTTGCTCCTTTGTACTTGTGGTCCATAAAGACGTCTAGGTTGTTTTCAATACACTGTGTGTGTGTTTGTGTGTGTGTGTGTGTGTGTGTGTGGTTTGTACACATATGTACACAGGTGCTTGTTCGTGCTTATGTGAAGGCCAGAGGACACTGGGTGTTCCTCTCTGTTATCTTCTGCTCTATTTTCCCGAGGAGGGCACTCTCACTAAACCTGGAGCAAGGCTGGCAACCAGCAAGCCCCACCAATGCTCCTGTTCCCAACATGCACAGCACTGAGACACAGGTGTGCATGGCCACTCCTGATTTGAACTCAAGTCCTTATGATTAGTCATCAAGCTCTCCGAGGCTCTGAGCCAGCTCCCAGCGCCCTTCAGACAGTTTTCTACATAAAGTTCACCTGGAAGAATGTTTCTTCATCGCAGTCTTCTGATGTATGTTACTATTCCTCATTTCTGAGACACACAGAAAGTGCTATATTTTCAGATCTCTCTAAGAAGACCTGCCCCAGTTATCCCGTTCCTTTCAGTAACTATGTCAACTCCGGTGACCTTGCCGTTGATCCCCGTTCAAGGGGGCTCTCATGAAAGTACAGTTCCCACAAACGGTCTAGCGTTTTATGAAATATGTCTCTATGAGATCTGTATTGCGGATTAGCTCTACTTTATTCCCAACATTCATCACTGTCAAAATCCTCATTTGCAAGCTCGCATTTACACACGGTCTACATTCCTGGGTGGATATTAAGTCGAGTTCAGGCCGTGCGTTTCTCTGCATGATGCACCCCTTCTCTGGCGGTGGAAAGTATGGAACAGACACTAAATAAAGGATGCAGAGACGAGCAAGAGGAGCCAGGAGGAGATGGTGCTGCAGAGTCACACACACCCCCACCCGGGGTGTGTGGGGGAGAGAGAGAAGGTGTGTTTCCAGCTTTAAATTCAGATTTGCCCACTGATGTCAACTGTTCCAAAGACACCAGCCAAGCGTAGTGGGTTGAGCCAGCTCACTGGGGCCGCTCTAGCCCCACTCTAGCCACTCAGCTGTGTCATTCTGAAAGGCTGTCTCCCAGTGACCATGGCATTGCCTAGCATTGGTTTGAGGACAGTCAACAACTCACAGTGGTGGAACTAGACAAGAGCAGCATGGGACAGGAGAGGTGGGGACAGGAAAGAAGAGATTGAAAGTGAGAAGGAACAGAAGCCATGCTGGGAAGCCAGACTGATCCCGTACTGATGCACAGCAGCCGTGTGACCTTCACAAGCACAGTTAGTAAATGCACACCCTGGCTTCTGCCTTTGTGAGGTAAGGATACAGTTAGGCATTGCAGGTTTGCACTGCAATGCACAGAAAGGATTTGAGACCATGACAGTGGTACATATGCATCAGCTGCTGCTTCTACCTGTTTCTAAAGGAAACGGGGATGGGGGGGTGAGTTAGTGCTTTCGTGGTTTTCTAAATACCATCTTATCACCAACAAGCGTCTCATTGTTATATATAAAAGTCTGTACTAAAGAAAAATGCCTCATAATTATGGGATTACAGAGATGGATCAGGGGTAAAGGTACTTGCAGCCAAGCTTGACAACCTGAGTTTAATTTCTAGGAGTCATATTCACATTGTGGAAAAAGAACCAACTCCTACACGTTGTCTCCTCCCTCCCTACCCCCCTTCACACACACACACACACACACGCCAAGAAAATCAGTAAGAGCAAAGCTAATGTGTGTTTGTGTGTGAGTATATGTGTGTGAATATATGTGTGTGTGTGTATGAGAGAGAGAGAGAGAGAGAGAGAGAGAGAGAGAGAGAGAGAAAGAGAGAGAGCGGTATGTGTGTGATCACAATTAAAGGAAAAGTAAGGGCTGGGGATAACTCAATGGCAGAGTACTAACCTGGTATGTGAGAGGCCCTGGGTTTGGTCCTCACCATTTCAAAATAATGTGTCAACTACCAGAGACATTGAGTAGTTTAGAAGGGCTGGAGAGATGGCTCAGTCAGTAAAACACTTTCCCTGCAAGCATGAGGACCCCAGTTTGATCCCTAGAACCTCCTTAAGAAAGCCAGTATGGTGGTATATTTTTATAGTAGCGCTGCTGGGTCTCTGGAGACAGGCAGATCTCTGGAGCTTGCTGGCCAGGCAGACTAAACTAAAATTGGTTATCCCCAAGTCACAAAGAGACTCTGTCTACAAAAACAAAATTAAACAAAAGACAAACAACCCAAGGAACACCACCCAAGGTCAACCTCTGGTCTCTACCCACATGCACCCACATATGCACTTACATGCACACACCTGTACACATATACAACTGTATAAAACCATGTAAGAGTAAGTGTAGAGACACTATAGCACATGCTTTCCTATGTAACACAGTAAGAAGGTGCCGGGGACAATATGGCATTCAGACACTAAGTTCTAGAAAGTCTGCTCTTCCTTGGGTGGCCTCAGCAAATGGAGAACAGCTTTTCTCAGAGGCTTGGAGGAGGGAGAAAGAAGTTCTGCTTATGTGGAGGTCACTGGTCTGCAGAACTATATATGAGGAGGGAAGCGTGGAAGACAGGGAGTCGTGCAGACTAAGGGTTCACACCGAAAGTCTGTGTTTGGGAAAAGCTGAAAACTGAGCGCGAAGAATCCGCTCTACCATCAACTCAACACCAACGAGTACTCTTAAATTTGCCGATCCCTCGTCATATGAAGACTGACCTTGTGGCAACACAGACTTTGTGGGAAAGGCAGAACTGAGGGGCAGAGAGCATGGGGGTAGCCCCTGCAGAGTCTCAGAGCCACAGGTGAAGTCAGGACTTGAAGAGGCAGAGGAAGGAAGGCGGAATTTAGACAGACAGTAGAGAAGAATATCTGGGGAAGACCCCCACAGAGGGGAAAAATAAAGTTAAAACAATGAAAGTTTCCCAATGACTATTAACCAGACATCATGAACTTGTAGTACAACGATAGCAGGAAAAGACAAAAAAATAAGTGAAATATTCCAACATCCATTGCTAGCACTTGGACACAGCAGGAAGGGTCTTTGGGGCTCCACTTGCAACAAGCCCTAAAATGTTAGCATTTTTAATTAGGGAGAAGTAATCGGCTTTCTCAAGATGGAGCACTTCCCTAGAAAGCATGATGAATGAGGATGCTGTGTGGACCACGCCCCTGGATTCCTTCTGTCAGTGAAGTGCGGTCTAATCCGGCAGCAGAGTTTCTACTTGTTAAGCAGTACTTAATGGTCCAAGTGCACCGACTGTTAGAACCCAGCAGCTCCCTTCCTGCCGCCCAGGCTGGGCTAAACATCCAGGTCATCGGCTCACTCACGCTTGGCCTCCCCTCACAAAGAACTCAGATTCCACTGTATATGATTTTAGCCCTTGCAAAACCATGTTGAATTCCTCAGTCTGAGAAACCCTCGGGCATGGCTGACATTTACAACCATGGTCCCAGAGCAATCCCTGACTCACAGAACATCGGAAGCATTTACTTAGTTAAATGTGGCATTAAAAACACATCCTGTGACGTCTACAGGCCCTCATAACTGCATGCAGAGGCTGACAACCTTATGCTGGTAAACGGAAAGACAACCACCTCAGGCTGCACACGGAATTGCATGTCGTGTTTATCCTCCTGACTCTGGCTTAGTCCACTCAACAGGATGAGCTGAGCTCCAGTTCTTACCTTTTTTACGGTTGGGGCGGGGGCAAATGACGTGCATTTTAGAAGACGTATTTATTTTTTTAAGTGTAGTGTTTTGCCTGCAGATATGTCTGTGTACCATGTGCCTGATGAACCAGAAGAGGGCAAGAGGTCCCCAAGGCTAGATCTGTAGGCAGTTTTGAGCTACCCAGTGGGTGCTGAGAACCAAATCCCAGGTCTCTGGAAAAGGAATATGTATTCTTAACTACTGAGCCACCTCATTTCTCTAGCTCCTAAATGATGTATGTTTTATTTTTAGGGTTGAATATGCCCCGTTGTAGAGATTCTTTTTGATCTCTTTGTGTATTCATCTGTTGGTAGACATCTGGACTGGTGCCATAGGTTGGCTCTTGGGAATACAGACACAAATACATACACAGATACACACAGACATAGACACACACACAATACACAATATACACACAGAGAGATACAGATACACACATACATGCACACACACACACAAGTAAAACATGGGACTAAGCAGGAGGAAAAAGGGGCTAGCAGAAGGAAGAGAGGGTTCAGGAGAGAGTCATGGAATATGATCCAAGAATATCATATAATTGGATAAAATATTATGAAGCCTACTTCCTTGTATAACAAGTGAGTATACACTCAGTGAAAAGAAACATTTCAAGTAATAAACAGCATAAAGGTGATTTAAAAAGCCTTATGAACTGGGGACGCACACAACCTATGAAGCCCGTTTGGCTAGCCCTGCTGTCTATATAAGTTCTCTCAGACAAGAAGCAGAGAGTTAAGCCCTAGACTATAAGCTTATCTTACACATTTGTATCCTTTTCTGCTTGTATGATTAGAGACAGAGGCTCACTCATCCCAGGCTGGCCCTGAACTGGCTATGGAGCTGTGGATTATTTCCAACCTTCCTATCTTCAGGGCTCCAGTGCTGGGATTGCAGGCATGTGCTACCACACCCAGTTTTTATTGTCTACATATCTATATACAATCTTTCAAGGACATAGTATGTTCAGAGCCACAGTCAAAGAACTCTTTCACATTAATAAGACATTTTGTAAAACATTCCAACTGGTGCAACTGTATACTCCCTGTAGAAGTGTTCATCCTGTAGAAGCTTCCACCTCGCAGAAACGTCCTCCCCGCAGAAGGCAGAAGCATCCATCCTGTAGAAGCGTCACCCCGTGGGGGACAGCTTTAGGACCTGAGTACCGCCTTCCTTTCTACTGAACCCTGTCTGGAGTGAGACGACAGCGTCAGCTGGTGTTCTCAGCTCCAAGATGGGAAGGTCCGCAGTTTGCTCAGGGCTCTGGTATTTTCTTCTTGTCATCATTACTCCACTCAGGATGGACGGCTTTCAGAAAATGCTCCCAGGGTGGCATCTCTCACTGTCGGCCACTGATGGCCACTGCCACACCCATCTGGAGAGGCAGGGAGCACAGCACGCACTTTTGGCTAATCCTGCTGCGGTAGATGCTCTGAGTCGTGCCCAGTACCCATTCGCCCCTCCTCCCGAGGACAGAATGCCAGGTTTATTTCATGATCAATGTGCCTGTGTGGATGACTGAAGTTTCTGCTCCCTTCTCCAGGGAAAGGCTTTAACCATAAACAACGGGGATTACACTTTGAGCTTTTGTCCCCTTGCCACCTGGGGTGCAGCTCTGTGGACAGCAGCTCTAACAGTCACCATGCGCCCTCAAACAACCTAGTTCAAGGGACACACTGAGGGTGTCAGAATAGAGAGCAATTCAGCATGGTGGCTGCCCCCATTCAGATTCCTTCAGAGTAAAATGACCAAACAAACAGTAAAGCAAAACCCTTTGGGAACTGATGGCTATCTTTGAGCCTCCTGTCCATGCCCTTGATTCCAATTTTAATTAATACAAATATTTGATTCCAACAGAGCCGTATTGTACCCTAAGTGAAATGTAATATGCCCAGCTTATTTTGTTCTGCCCCGCAGGGACATCAGGATCAAAAGCTGTGGCTCAGGTTAGTTACAGGTGTGACTGCACATTCCTAAGCCGGCTTACCTCAGTTTAACCGAAGAACACCTCAGATGCACCTGTAACTTAAGTAGCCAAGGTGGGGTATTTAAGCCATAATCCATCTCTTCCTGCTAGCGAGCAGCTGCCGCCACTAGCCACCAGGTAGAACCATGAAGAGCTGGCTCTTTTGCTCCTCGGAAGTGGGGGCGGGGAAGGGGGCGCGTGAGGCATGGGAGCCCTGGCTCTCCCTTCCGAGTAAAAGCACCTCCAAGATCTGGACTTCGAATTGGTCCCTCCGATGGCTACCATAAGCTTCTAAGGTAGACAGACATTCATTTCCTGAAGAGGGCAGCCCAAGAAAGCAATTGAAAACCAAAAGTACAGGATGCCAGGTGAGACCCCGGGACTAGGGAAGCATGTGTGTAACACAGTTCTCAGGGGAGAAGCGTTAGGCTCATTCCTCTGTGGCCCATGGGAGGATTCACATTTTGGATTTAGGTGTGTGTGCTTGCATGTGTGTGCATATGGAAACCAGAGGACAGACTACCTCAAGTGTCCCATTCCTCAGGAGCCATCCATCCTGTTTTTTTGAGACAGTCTCTCACTGGCCTGAATTTGTTCATTTGGCTCAAAAGCCTGAGCAGTAAGGCTCAGAGACCTGCTGGTCTCTGCCTCCACAGTGTTTTACTAAGTGGGTTCTGGGAATGAATTCAGGTTCTCATGCTTGTACCACAAGCACTTTCTTAGTTAAGGTAGTCTGCAGCCCTCACTACAGATTCCTAGTCATCACAAGGACAATGACACCAGCCTTTGTTCCAACCCTGAGCGTTATTGAATCTGTACCCATTTGATGTGTGGCTGTCAGAAGCCTTAGGCACAGAAACAAAGGCCTTGTTCCCTTTCCATTTTCTAACAGAGAAATTACACAGCTGGGATCCTATTTCCATTGAGTCTTACAGGAAGAGCAGGAGTGGAGGGGCATATTAGGGAGAGCCTATGTTCAGGGTCTGCCACTGTCCCGGGCAGACCGCCACTGTGGGAGACGGGATCTCAGCTCCTGATAAAGGAACTCTGGTACTCGGGTGTCTGGATCCGGGGCCCTGCATTTGAGGGCAGGGCAGGCACCACTACAGGCAGTAGGTGGGCAGCACTCATTTTGGCATTTTTAAAAATCACCGAGTGCCTCAAATTTACGGCAAGCAAAGCAAGGCTGGGTTGCTACTGGCAGCTGTCCTGTTGAGGAGTTAGCAGCTTCTACCTTTCGAGGAAACCCAGGTCCCTCCCACATCTCCCTACTTTCTGAAAATCCATAAATCTCCCATGTTTCCTCAGCCTCCTTCCCCTTCCCCAGCCAAGAGCCATAGCTGGGTCACCTGTATCAATACTTGGGAAGGTGCTTGGCCCAGTAAGTAGGGGAGCAAGAGGGATCCTGTCTCCCAGCACCTCATCAGGTCCCATAAATTACTTTCTAGGCCCTGGAAGAGAAAAACACACCCAAAAGCTGCCGATTTATAAAATGTTTTTCTCTCTTTAGAGTATTTTATTCCTCCAGCCTCATGTGACATAAATAGCGTCTAACCCTTACCCAGGAGTTTTTAATAACCAGCTGTGACATTTCACTAGCACTGGTACTAAGTGAAAGGCCAAAAATAACTCCTCCCAATGTATGGAGGCCTCTGTTAGTCGGGCTCTGATTCGGTAACAGCTTATGAAGCCCAGGCTTCTTCCTGGACTGAGGCCGAACTTCACAGAGAAATGTCCAACGCACGTGCCGGCACCAAGCTAGAGGGTATTTCTCTTGGGGTCCATCATGAGGTCGTGGAAAGGAAGAAGCCAGAATAGGGAACAGTGAAGAGGAAACACTACATAGTACAGACTTAGTTTGCTTGAAAGCTTTTAGAAACACTTAATAGCAATCAGTGCCACGGGTCTGGGATATTGGTAGAGTGCTTGCCTCGCACCGAGAAACCCTGGGTCCCATCCCCAGCACTGTATGAACTGGGCATGATAGCACATGCCTGCTGTCATCCTGGTACTTGGGAGGTGGAAACAGGAGGACCAGAAGTTCAAGGTCATCTTAGGCTACATACTGAACTTGAGGCCAGCCTCCACTATATGGGACCCTGTCTCCAATGGAAGTCCTATTTGTCTAGGATCTGTTGTGTTTCCTTTGAATCTGGGGAATGTGATAGCAGTTTGTGAGCTTTAGCACACCCAGGGCACAGGTTCCCAGACCTGTGGGACGAAGAAGAAAAGACAAAGACAGAGACCAGCCCTCCCCTTTCTGTATTAGTGGCGGCCATAGCTTAACACCCACCCGGGCAAGCTCAGTTTCCAAACACAGGCAAGAAGAGCTCGCCTGGAAAGCCTGCATTCGCAAAGCTTTGGGTGTCAGTTTTCAACCCTCCTCCCCATATATATAATTTCCTCAGAAAGTTGACCCTTAGGCTGGGGGCATAAGCTCAGAGGCAGAGTGCTCGCCAGTAAGCAATAGGCTCTGGGGCCATGCCCAGCTCTGAAAAACAAAACAAAAACCAACTTGATGTTCACAGCTTTCAAACTAGAAGTAGGTCAGAGTCAAGGTCGCTGGATATCACACCCCCAGGACTGGAGCCACACAGGGCAGTTCTCACACGGTAAGCAATAGTGCTCTGCGCCATGAGGATGCTGCTGGGGGCACCCCCTTCCCAAGCTGTGATAATAACCACAGCCTCTCTGTCACGTGCATTTTGACTAAGACCACAGGCTATGTGGAAGGCACCCAGATGAATGGCTGGGCCACTGTGAGAATACAGTAGATATCCACTTTCTTGGTGGCAGAAGCTGTCCCCAGAACTGAGAGAGACCTGCTGGCAACTGTGGGGTATTTCACTTTGTTCCCCATTCAGAAGTCTGGGGGTCCTAGAGCAAACTAAGCCCTAGTTCATATCCAAATGCTGGTGTACACTAGCCATACGATGCCCATCAGTACACAGAGGGTCTTGGGACCTCGGTTTATTCCACCATACAATATAAACAATGATTGTATTTCCCCATACATGATAAAGATTTCATGTAAGAAGTACAATGGGCATTCTACACATATAGGTTATTATTAAACTTGAGATGGCTCCAGTCCAAACTCAAAGGGAAAAATATAAATGTGTCAATGTTGTAGACTCGGGTGACAATTTGGTCAGCAAAGGGCTTGCCATGCAAGCATGAAGACCCCAGTTTGATTCCGGAACCCACTTCAAAACAAGCTGGGGCAGGGTGTTGTGTGCTTACAATCCTGGCAACAGGGCGGTGTAGGCAGGCGATCATTTGGGCTCCCTGGCAAGCCAGTCTAGCCCATTTCATGAGTTCCAGGTAGTGAGGGACTCTGTGTCAAAAACAAGGGGTACGGCACCTGGGGAACAACAATTGAGCCTGTCCTCTGACCTACGCCCACATGCATACATATGCTGACATACACATATATACATACACAAACACACACATACATACAAACACGAACGTACGTGTACAAAACTCAGAGTAGAGGCCACTGGTAGTGGCATAGTTCAATGTCAAAAACCTCTGGCTCTGCACAAAAATTCTGTTACAGTCATACTGCCCTGGAACACGGAGAGTCTGAAGAAGAGCAAGCTGGTCTAGTGCATATGTTTGTCTGCAACCCCCTCTCCCACAACCTTCCCAACCCAGTGTTGCCTTAGCGACCCAGGCAGCTTATATCTCTCAACACACAAGGGGCATCCATGTGTCTCGGAAGAACCTTTCTTTCTGTGGACTCTTCTCAGCCAAAATGCCTATCCCAAGTCACAGTTTTTATTTGGAAAGTCTGAGGCCTGGAGCAGTTTTTCGAGGGGGCAATTTTACTCATCATGATTAACCCTTTTAACAGCTCGTTACATGGTGTCTGAAAACACATAGAAGGACTTAAATATGTTGTATTCGGGAACAATGCTTGCCATAAACAAAAGGAAGCCAGTTACTGGGTTCTTTGTGCATGGAACTATGATTTAGGGGCTTCTTCAGGAAAGTGGAGGCTGTTTTTCTGTCTTGAAGAAATGTTGTGTTTATTCTAAGCATAAGCAAAGAAGAAAAATAAAAAGACGCCTCCTTCTGGTGCCGACTACTTTCTTGGAAGCCCTCTTTTCTCAAGTTTAGGGAGGGACAGGAATTTGGAGGGTGAGGAGGGAAGTGAGTTGCATTGGGGGTAACAGAGCCTCGGGCATTTGGTTTCCCTCCTGAACACACTGCAGGTGGTCCCTTCAAAGCAACGCCACAGGTAGGTGTGTCAGCACACACTCTCAGGTGGACCCTCCAGGCTCACCTGCCTGCCAGCCTAGAGATGAAGGCTAGGGGGAGACTGTCTGAAAACAAATAAGTAGATAGCATTCCAGGAAGGACTGCCAATGTTGTTCTCTGTCTCCACATACATGCACACACAGTGCACCTGCACAAATAAGAACCTGTGTACACACACACACACACACACACACACACACACACACACACACACTGCAACGGTGAGAACAACCAAACTACTTCAGATGAATGGGGGCCCATCGACATGGGAACCGAAACTGATAGTACCACTGTTGTGAGAAAACGCAAAGCTGCCAATACGCAAAGCATCAAGGACACAATTTCCATCATGTATGGTTTCCGAGGCCAGCGAGAGAAGACCACTACCTCCCAACCTGAAGACAGGCAAAAGGCATGAACAGGCCATTCAAAACAGAGCCAGTGGTGATAACAAAGAAACATCCCACCTCATCAGTTTCCAAACCAACTGATTTTCTTCCCTAACTTTCCAATTTTAAGACATTCTTCCCTAACTTTCCAATTTTGTAAAGATTAAAATATAATTATGGACTGGGGAGAGAGCTGTGTTGGTGAATTGATTGCTAGCAAGCATGAGGATCTGAGTTCAAGCCCTAGAACCCACTTCAAAAAAAACTAGGTGTGGCATGCATTAGTAATCTTAGTTCTGGGGAAACTGTACCAGGCAAGGCCCTGAGGCCAGCCTTCTAGTCAGTTTAGCCTATTTGGTGAGTTCAGAGCCAGTGACAGTCCCTGTCAGAAAAAAAGGGGGGGGTGGCACCCAAGAATGACATTGGAGGATGTCCTCTGGCCTCCATACACTTACACTCACTTGCCCACAACCCTTACCCACACACAAACAAGACAACAAGACTGTGTTCATTGTCACCGTGACAGTGAGCAAAAGGACAGATTCTCATTTTCTCACAATAGTTAACGGTGTATTAACTTTTCTGGTGGACAGTTTGGCAAATGCCATAAAGATATTCACATCCCTTGGACAAAAATACTTCTATTTCTTCAGTACAATACTGAGAAAATATACCTATATGCACAGAAATAATCCTGGAAAGGTTTTTGCTGTAATGCAACTGCATGTTAACTTTGATTTGAAAGGCTGGTAGCTTATGCTTTAGACTTGGACAGTCTCTTATGAAACTACTCAGTGCCACTGTTTTTTTATCAATAAACCTGCCATTGCTAATACATAAACAAATAGGCACAACTGTGTCCCAGTAAAAACCTTTTGGATTAAAAACAGACACCAGTGGCTGGGTTTAGTCTATAAACTATAATTTGCCAACCTAAATAGTACAAATTAAAATTAAAAAATAGAGCCACCTACATCTTTACCAATCTGAAGTGACAAAATACTTCATATGGTCAGTACAACCCTTTTTAGGGATATGGGGAAACACTTGTGTGAAAAAAAAATCTGGACACGGGCCGTAGGCTTAGAGAAATCCCAGTTCCCTAGGGGAAAGAAAATATGTAAGCATGGAAAAAGGATTAGAAAGAAACACACACGATTTTTAAAGCAATGGTGGTTTTAATTTTCTTTTTATACTTCTCAAGATCCAAATCCTCTATAATGTGTATGTGTTTAATTTTTTTAAATTGAAAAAACAAAGTTTGAAATCGCAAGAGTGGACTTCTGCTGTGAACACGATTGCACAAGTCGGTCCTTTCCCTAGTCCATGTGGAAATAATCCAAGCTTGAGAACAAAGAGGAAAAAGCCCGTCATCTTCCATTTCCAGCAGAATCAGGAGACAAATTGCAAAATTTTTTAAAAATTTTATTTGTGTGTGTGTGTGCGTGCATGCGTGAGTGTGTGCATGAAGGTGTGTGTGCACGCGTGTGCACGTATGTGTGCACATGAAGGCCAGAAGAGGACATTGAATCTACAGGAGCTGGAGTTATGGCTGTGAGCTGCCCAACGTGGATGTCCAGAACAGAACTTGTCTCCTCTGGAAGAGCAGTCTATGCTCTCAACCACTGAACCATCTCTCCAACCCCAACAAACTCCAAGATTTTTTTTTAAAGGATACATATAGCAAACAGAGGAAAAGAGAGGGATGTATAAAGAGAAAAAAAGGAGATTTTAGAGGCAGCAATTGCATAAAACCCTACAAACAACACACTTCTGGAGCTCTGTCTCCACAGAGCCCCACTCCCATAATGCCCCACTTCCACACTACAGATCTCCCTATTTTTTTGGATACACAGTCTTAATCACAATTTAGGGCAATATGCTTTAACATTCAGGAACTCAGAGAACTGCTCCCATGAGCTTTTCCGGAGAAAGTCTTAGAAGATAATCGCTGGCCAAGTGGAAGGTGACTGAGTGGAAACTGGGAAACTCTGGCTATACTAATGGTAGAGCGAGACCACAGAAAATGTGGGCACTGGAGGTTGTAATAGGAAAAATAAACTGAGGAGGAGCAGCAGGAAGGAATTAATAAAAACAGCAGGTATTAGAGCGATGGAGTAACTCACTAATAGAATAAATAGAGCTAAAAGCTTTGAGAGGGCAAGATAGCCATCTGCTAACCAGCTTAATCAGGAAAGCGGGACGGAGCAAACATTCACAGTAAGAAATGTTCTGAAGAAACAAGTACAAGATCTAAGCAGGAATCATAAAAGACTACTTTCCTAAAATCAAGACAAACACATATGAAAACCTAGATAAATGGGACAATGTTCAAAAATAATAGAATTTGGCTAAACTGACTCCAGAAGAGGAAACATAAACAGGCTGATTTCCATAAAGGATAAGAAGAGGAACGCGGGTAAGAAGCCTCTCCCTAGAAAGGACCAGACCCAGCTGGTTCCACAAAGGGCTTCTATTCAGCTTCAAAGAGCAGAAAATGCCAACGTTATCAAAACTGTTTTAGAACTTAGATGTATGTCACATCTCCCACATATTCCAAAGTGAACACTAAAGAAAATGTATGTATACATACTGATGTAAAAATCTGACGTCAATATTAACAGACACTCCAGGATACTGACAGAACTATCATAACCAGGTGTTGTTATGACTGGAATAAAGGTCATTCAGTTGTAGAAAATAAATTAATTTGTCATATTAATAAATTATAAGAAATTGTCATCTAATATCCAACATCTTTTGCAGGGTGAGGAATTGAGTCAAAGTCTCTCTTCATGGCCTTGGCTGTCCTAGAACTCATCATCTAGACCAGGCTGGCCTCAGACTTGAGGCAATCCTCTTCGCTCTGCTTCCCAAGCCCCAGGATACCAGATGTGCCCCCGCTGCATCAGTTTTCACTACTTATTCTTGATAGGAGCATTTAAAAATAAAAATGTTACCTTAATATAATAACAATAAACCGACTGTTTCCTAAGAATTTATATTATGCAAAAGGGAGAAATTCAAGATGCATTTTTTATAATATCTGGAAAAAGACAGGATTTAACTTTTATTTAACATTGTATTAGAAGTAGTAGCCTATGTAATTGGATAAGAAAAGAAGTGAAGGTTAAAAAATATTGACCAGAAACAGATCAGATCATCGTGACTAGTAGATGATACAGCTATGAGCTTTAAATATAAAAAAAAAAACAAGTGAAATACTAATTTCCAGAATCCAAGAACTTTCATATTTATAAATAATAAGTGCATTTGAACTTTGCTGGAGGAAATTCACAATAGCAGGATAAAAAAAGATGAAATACACAGAAGACAGTTTAAGAAATGTGAAAGTCAGCCAAGTGGCAGTGGTGCACGCCTTTAATCCCAGCACTCGGGAAGCAGAAGCAGGCAGATCTCTGTGAGTTCGAGGCCAGCCTGGTCTACAAGAGCTAGTTCCAGGACAGGCTCTAAAACTACAGAGAAACCCTGTCTCAAAACACCAAAAAGAAAAAAAAGAGAGGTGTGTTGTGGGGGGGGGGAGATGAAAGTCACCTACAAGGTCCTTCAAAACTTTCCAACCTTCAAAATCATACTAGAATTGAGTCATTTCGTGTTCTTAAATTAAAATAGAATTATGTTGAATGTACATACACAGCAACAGCTTCTCTCCTCTGGAAACTAGAGGGACATCTAGATGCAAGAATCTATGCTAGCTGCTGCCGCACCTGCAGACACAGGCAAACAGGAGCTGCTCTAAACCAAACTGCTGATGATGTCTGGAGTGTTGTGGCTCTCAATACTTTCACCGAATCTAGGCACATCTGAGGCCCAGAAGCTGTGGTCTTAGTCAGCAAAAACAAGGTTAGCACTGATCTTCCATAGTGTAATTTCCACTGAGCTGTGGGGCTACACACTGGTCCGCAGGTGTTAGTAAAAGCCACTGACTCCAGAAGCAAAGGGGCAACAACAGAATTTCTTTTCCTGTAGTGAGATGTGAACTGATATGTATGGCCCATCTTCCTGTCTTACGCATATTGTTCAGACACACACACACACACACACACACACACACAGATCATATAAAAATTCAGAATAAAAAGAAAAACCTGAAGGTATCACAAAATAAATAGAGCAAATACAGTCAGATTTTATTTATTTATTCATTTATTGTAGAACTAGGGGTTGAACCAACGGCGTCAAACATAGTAGACTAATGCTTTGCCACTGAGCTGCAATTTTGATGCAATTGCAATGCTGTTGAGTATGACTGTAGCCATTATCTTCCATACCGCAGTTAGCTGTGGCTGTAGCCAATATCTTCCATACCGCAGTTAGGTGTGATCATACCCATCACTTCCATACCAAATTTAGGTGTGACTATACCCATCACTTCCATACCACAGTTAGCTATGACTATAGCCAGTATTTTCCATACCGCAGTTAGCTGTGACCGTGGCCAGTATCTTTCATACCACAGTTAGGTGTGATCATACCCATCACTTCCATACCACAGTTAGGTGTGATCATACCCATCACTTCCATACCGCAGTTAGCTGTGACTGTACCCATCACTTTCATACCCAAAGATGACTAGATCTGAGAAGTGTTCTCAGAATAGACCTGAAAGCTTTATGAACTGGTGGAAAGATGACAGGCAGTGTTTTCAGAATGGCAGAGTTTAACCTAAAAGCTGGTTCTATGGTACCCTCACATATTTCCCATTGGTAATCTATTGAACTCAAGGTGAGGGGCTGTCTTTAGGAAAAGGGCCCCTGTCGAATTGGCTCACACTCTAGAAGTTTACGGCCACCACCAAGTATCAGCCATGTCAACAAACAGAGAAATTCACAGACAGAGATTGCAGGGATAGCTATGGATTGAAAGATGGATTAGTGGGTAAAGGTCATTGCTGTCAAACCTGAGGATCTGAGTTCAATCCTTGGAACCTACATGGGAGGAAGAGACAACTGACCCTCACAAGTTCTGACCTTCACACATGCACCATGATGTATCTGGCCACCTAAATAAATAAATAAATAACCAGTGGTGAGTGTGTATGAGAAAAATGAAAGCCAGATGAGAAACAGAAAGAGGCCTGCGAACAACAAGTTCCCATAAAGTTTTCATTAAGATGTGTGCAAACCCGCAAGCTGCAGCCAAGGCAGCAACACCACGGAGAACGGACACTTGTTTCCAAATGGTGACGATTATACAGCGGCGGTGTTCTAGGAAGTGGCTTTCTCATTTCAGCCACACAATCATGGCCCTGTGGGGCAAAACTATTAAAGCCTTTAATCCCAGCACTCGGGAGGCAGAGGCAGGTGGATCTGTGTGAGTTCAAGGCCAGCCTGGTCTAGAAGAGCTAGTTCCAGAACAGGAACCAAAAAAAGCTAACGGAGAAACCCTGTCTCGAAAAAAGTCAAAAAAAAAAAAAAAAAAGATTTCAGGGCTTAAAATCCCCCCAGGAAGCAGAGAAGAATGAGAGAAATATTGACTGGAAAGGAAGACGGACACCAGTTCAGTCCTGACTACAAAAGGGGCTATTTTATGATGTGGTGTGTAGATTAGTTCTAACTGTCGACGGGGAAAAGTCTAGAGTCACCTGAGGAAGGAGCATCAGTTGAGAGATCATCTGCATCTTCAGAAGAGACCCAGCCCACTGTGGGTAGCACCATTCCCTGGGCAGGCAGGAGGGCAGACGAGTGTCTTAGTGACGGGAGCGTGCTGAGCAAGCAGTAGCATGGGTGTCTTCAGTTTCTTCTCTGCTTTTGACTGGAAGTGATGTATCTAGCTGCTTGAAGTTTTCCATCTTCACTTCCCTGAAGTGATGGACTGAACCTCAAATTATAAGATAAAATAGATCCTTTCTCCCCTAACCTGCTTTTAGTTGGAGTATTTTATTGTAGTAACAGAAACAAAGCATAAAACATATAGGAATGGGCATTAAGGATACTCAAGACTAAATACATAATATATATAAAATGTCTCATGTACCCAAACTGAATCATCTCTCACACAACCAGGAGAGGAGAGAAAAATGATCTGACTTCAATTTGTTCAGCATTTATTTTCTTTAAAAATAAAAGAGAGAGAGAGATATTTGCCATAAGTAATTATTATGAAAAGGGAGCTATGCCTGGGAAGAACGTTTTTAATCATGAAATAGTATTTAACAATAATTATTCTCACAGTCTGAAAAAGGAACCCATCAATAGGTTACAAAGTTCACAGAGCATGTGCAGAGAGAATGGTATATGCTGCTGATACTCACAGCCACCTACTCAGGAATGCCATAAAATGCTTGTTAATACCAACATGCCACTCTATGAAAAACAACGCAGGAAACTCTCTCTCTCTCTCTCTCTCTCTCTCTCTCTCTCTCTCTCTCTCTCTGTGTGTGTGTGTGTGTGTGTGTGTACAGAAGCATGGGGTCATCTGTGTGTTGGTCGAAGCCAACCCTGGGTTGTTATTCCTTAGGATTCCACCCACTCAAGTTTCTAAGAGAGGAGCTCTCACTGCCATAGAACTTGCCCTGTAGGCTAGGCTGACTGGTCCTCAAGCCCCAGGGATCCATCAGTACCCTCTTACTGCTGGGACATGAGAGGATGCCACCACCCCCAGATGTTTTATATGGGTTCTGGGGACCTAACTCAGGTTCTCTTGCTTGCATTTACCAACTGAACTATCATCGTTCCTCATTCTGCTCCTTCTAAAGAGCTCAGAATCTTGGGTAAGTTACTTGGGTTGTGGTCTCCTCTTCCACAGATGATGAAGTAGGTCTAGGGTCTACAGCTCTGCTTCCAAATTCTACTCTGCTTAGGCATCCTTCCCCCCAGCAAGACTGGCAATGCCCAACAGTCAGGAGGCCATGGTTAAGCTCAGTTTTCTTATAATGATCTCAAAACATTTTAAAGATGAATTTACATTCACATCCTCTCCTACGACTCAACCGCAACCATTCTGAGCCAAAATAGTCAAAAATGGTGAATCGTAACTCTATTATTAAAAAGGAAGTCTGGGGAAGTTCCCTAGAGGAAAAGCCACCAGCACTGATGAGGATAGCAGAAGTGGCCATGGTGATTACTCACTTGACACTTTTCCTTAGCCTGGCCTTCACTTCCACATTTGCAAGCTTTAGCTGGAGAGAGCAGCTCAAGGGAAAAGAGTGGGGAACTGGCCTCCTTGGAGACAGAGTGTTGTAAACACTACTGGAAGGTCACTGAAATGCTCGGCACAACAGAAGACTAGACCACAGGTCAGTTTCAGAGAACATGGGATATCTTAAGTGGACTAGCCTGAATATTTCATCAGATCACAAACCTAGGACATAAAAAAAAACAAAAACAAAAAAGCACCCAAAAAACCTAATGCTTCCCAATGAGTTGGAAGGAAATCTTAGCTCCAGGTTTTACCTCATAATGAGGTGTCATTCCACTGTAAATTTTATAGTGTCATGGACAGGCTGTGTCATGTCTCGGGCTCATTTTCCTCATACACAAAATGGGGCAATAACTCAGTTTCATCAACCTCACAATTGAAAAAGAGGGTTACATAAGATGAACGTAAAGGAGAAGAGAGAAGATGAAGCAGAATTTTGTATTGATGCTGTTGCTTTTGACCCCTGGTTGAAGCTGAGGTTAAGAACAACACCTTAGAGGGATCTGCACACAGTGCAATAATGGCTCCCTTACAGGAGTAACCAACCACTTTCTGGATTCGATGTGTGCCCCTCTCCATAGGAAGGACTCCTTATCTGGTACTGTAAACATGGTCAAAAGCACATGGCTGGGGGCTGTCATAGACTCTAATGGAGAAGCTACTGCTTCTATTTTGTTAAGCAGATGTGACATGCCCATCAAATTGCCTTCTAAATAACTATATTTATGCCCACAGGTTATTGCTGCTGCTGACTTTAATCAAAGAAGGTTCTTTTTGCAAAGGGCAGAGGTTTATAATTACTCAATTTGATTAGACTAAGTGACAGTTGAATGCTCAGCCAGATGCAGGACATTTATATCACCCCTACCCCAAGGCTAGGGGAGTGTTGACGAAGACTGGCAGGAAGAATGTAAGAGATGAAAGGAATGTGTCTGTGGGGTGAGTGGAGGTTACTATGGAATGCTGACTTTGCATGGCCACTGCATCCCTGAAGCGTATGACAGCTGTGAGTCACTAAGCAATATCTGCACATGATTAGGCTGTCAACATGCGATCATGGGCAAGGAAGAGATCACGTGGCACACATGATGAGGATGTATGCAGTTAGTGGATACTGGAGGAGAGACATTTCCCTCAGTGGCAGAAATGGGAAAGGTGTCTGTGCTCCTATAAACAGCCCTAATGTAACTCAGTGTGTCATGAAGTGAGAGAGAGAGAGAGAGAGAGAGAGAGAGAGAGAGAGAGAGAGAGGGAGAGGGAGAGGGAGAGGGAGAGGGAGAGGGAGAGGGAGAGGGAGAGGGAGAAATATTAGTGGCAATAGATGGTAAAAGAAGGGATCAGCCACAATGGGAGAGTGATGGAGGAGGGTCATCTGTCTATCTGTTGTTTCATTGGTTAATTAATAAAGAAAACTGCTTGGCCTGATAGGGCAGAATTTAGATAGGCGGAGTAGACCAAACAGAATGCTGGGAAGAAGGGAAGTGAGGCAGATGATATAGCTCTCCTCTCCAAGATGGACGCAGGTTAAGATCCTTCCTGGTAAGCCACCACCTCGTGGTGCTACACAGATTATTAGAAATGGGTTAATCAAGATGTGAGAATTAGCCAGTAAGAGGCTAGAGCTAATGGGCCAGTCAGTGTTTAAAAGAATACAGTTTTCCGTGTAATTATTTCGGGTAAAAGCTAGCCGGGAGCCGGGTGGCGGGAATGCAGCCCACAACAGGAGAGACATAAGAGTGACAGGAAGTAGAATGATTAAAAAAACATTATATACATATACAAAAATGTTTAATATATTAAATATATGTACTACTAAAAAATAGCTGTACTTCAGGATAATACAGATTGGGTTCAAAGTCCAGCTCTGAGCAACTTGGCACCAAATATATAACCTTTTTGAAGCTAGTTTATTCATATTTAAGTCTGGACTAAGACTAGTTACCTATCTCCCCGGAAGAGCAATGAAGAAGAGAGCTGTGGCCATTTGCTCTTCTGATGCTGCTCATGGGAACAACAGTATGTGGGTTGCTCTAGGGCTGACGTAGAAATGTCCTCCATGGACATGCTTCGTAATTAAACAGGGCTGGTGTTGTCAGGAAAAGTCGGCAGACAGGAAGGAATTCCCTGGCTGGCAGAACACTAGGAATTTCAAGGGAACATATCCTGAAAGTGTTCTCTTGGGACTAGTCTTGCCTCCACCTCAGCTTCAGATTCCAAGAAAGCCCAGGCTCAGAAAAGCGGTTTGGTGTTACAGTAACATTTTCCCACAGACATGAAAGCGCTTGAATCTTTTGCTTTGTATGGTTTGGAGAATGAACTCCAATGGCCAGTTTTTACTGAGTGAGTTTACTGATGTCCTGATTAGGTATTTGTCAACTTGACACAAGCCTGAATTATGTGGGAAGAGGAATGTCATTTGAGAAAATGCCTCCATCAGATTGCCTACAGGCAAGTCTATGGGGATATTTTTTTAGTTAATGATTGAAGAGGGAGGGCCAAGCTCACTGTGGGCAGTGCTACACCTGGGCAGGTGGTTCTCGATGGTGTAACAGGCTAAGCAGCTTCCTCCATAGCTTCTGTTTCAGTTCCTGCCTCAGGTTCCTGCCTCGGCTCCACTCAATGGACTATAACCTGGAATGTAGAAGCCAAACAAAGTTTCTTCCCCACGTTGCTTTTGGTCATCATGTTTATTACAGTAACAGAAAGGAAATTAAGACAGTTAAGTACACAGTAGGCCAAAGTAAAAGACTAAATAGCAAGCAGTGGATGGATAGATGGATGGATGGATAGATGGATGGACGGATGGATGGCATAGCATCATCAAATTGGGCATTCACAACATCCAGCAGAAGAGGAAGCCCCTCTATGGCAGCCAGTTGGAGTTCTCAGAAGGAGGCGTGTTCAGGGCAGAACAGAGTGCCCCTTGGATGAGGGTTCTGAATAAAAGGGAAAACAGTAAAACAGAGGTAAAGTATCAAACTGGGAGCTCAGAACACCCAGGAGAAACCAACTGGGGAAGTGGAGGCATCAGCTGGAATTCTGTTTGAGCTTTCTCTCTAGGTCTGAACTTACAGCTTCCTTTTCCAAGTGTGGGAACTTTTACATCAAGGGTAAGCAGGAGGGACCTCTGTTGGAAAGAGTTCACTTCTCACTGTCCTCAACACACAACGTTCCTATACCGGGGATATTTTGTGGTTTCTTCCATATCACAGTTAGGGAGGTAGCACACCCCCAGACCTTGGAGGACACTTTGAATCAGACACACTTGGATCTGAACTGGGGAGGGGCAACCCCACTTCCAAAGCCAGCTTCTCAGTGAGCTCTAAAAGCACACAACAGTTTATCGACGTAACAGACACCAATCACATCTTTACAACGCCTTCCTACTACGAAGCAGGCAGGGTGGATGCTGTTTCCACCCCTAAAGAAACCAAGAAGGCAAAGGCTCAAGTCCAAGCTAGTTTTCTTAAGCAAACTGCCAACCAGTTAAATAAAGGCTGTTCTTACAGCCCTTCTCGCTCCACTTGGCTAAGACCAATAACATCACTCTCACTGAAATAAAATCTGCCCAATCGGAACCCAAATAGGCCTCAACTAGGAGTAATTAACAATCCCTTACCTGTTATGAAGCAAACGTATGTATAATAAAATTGAAATGGGTACAAGCCCATGTCTACATATATTGACCCACTTGAAGTTTGGGAGCAGTTTCAGAAGTCTGTAGACGGAAGTTCCTGGCCCGCCTGGTCCCACAACCATTCAGTCCCAAGTGATGGTACTTGTATTGGTCAGTTTCACATTACGATAACAAAATCCCTGTGGTAAATAACGTGAAAACTGTTTGCTGCGGCTCACTGGTCTGGAGGTTCTGGTCCAGGACTGGGCGGCTGCATTGATTTGGGCACCAGGTGGGAACAGCAACAGTGAAGAGTGTGCGGGAGAGCAAGCTGCTCACCTTATAGACAGGAAGCAAAGAGAGAAAGGAGAGGACTGAAGGCCTAAGACCTCTTACCAGGCTCCTCCTCCTCCTCCAGCACTACATCTCCCAATAACGTCACACCAAGGACCAAGCCTTTGACCCTGGGGGCTCTAGGAGGCATCCAACATGCAATCACTGTAACAGTCAAGAAGGCTTGCAGGCTCAGGAGAGAGTTCAGCTGGCAACATGATGACCCCGAGTTCCACACTCAGAACCCATATAAAACAAAACAAACAAGCAAGCAAACAAACAAAAACACACATGCACAGTGGCAGACACGTGTAATGCCAGTGCTGGGGAGGTATACATGGCAAATACCTGGCTAGCCTACTTTATTCGGTAAATCTCAGGCCAGTGAGCCCTTGTCTCAAAAACAAGGTGGGTCGTGGCTAATGAGTAAGAGTTGAGATTGTTCCCTGGCCTCTCTCTACCCACACCCACACACCCCACAAGCACATACGTGTATGCCTACACACACACACACACATACACACAGGTTATTTGATAAGATGTAACCAGACTGAAGGATTCAATCCTACTTGGGTATCTGAATCCCAGAGTTTTTTCTTTTTTTCTATTCTATTAAAGACAACACTTGGCTATTCTGCATTCCTTATAGTTTCATGCTGCTTACTAGGGATATATGATCAACAGTCTTCTCAACACACACTTCTTTAATATTTTCATTTTTAAAATTGCCATTCTAAGGGCTGGTGTGGTGGCTCGTTACGTAGAAGCACCTGCCACTCAAGCCTGATGACCTGACTTTGATCCCTAGAAACCATATCAAGGGAGAAGGAGAGAACCAACTCCACCAAGCCGTCCTTTGATCTTCACGCATGTAATATGGCATGCACACACCCATGTGCAGATACACATCACACACGTTATAATAAATCAAAATTTAAGATTAACACCCACTTTCCCAGTCTTGTCATAACTAGGGATGGGAATGAAATGTAAAATGAGCTCTGCTGGGCACGGGGGGTAGTGTGTGTGTGTGTGTGTGAGTGTGTGTGGCAGTTGGGGGGGAAGTTGCAACACTGTTCTTTCCCCTCGCTTTCCCTTCTCCTCTGTGCTATAAACTCAGATGTACTCCTTGTAGCTTCAGGCACCTCCATGGACCGTGGGAGAGACACTAAGAGAATCAGTGGAAATGGTACCCCACTAGACCACTGAGCCAACCGAGACAGCGCCACTTCTAGACTGCTTGTTAAGACCAGAAAATGAATCCTTGGCTGAAGCTGCCGTAAACTGTTTACTATAACTTGAAACCAAGTGCCTCAATGAGATGACATAAGAGCCGCAGGGATTGCTTTCGCCCTCATGTTTTGTAGTGGGTGCCACATGATGTCAGAATTGGGGGACGAGGTTTAGGGTGGTTTTCCTGCTGCTGAAAGTTAAAAGGCTGTGAATTTAGCTCAGTGGTAGAATGCTTGCTTAGCAAGAGAGACTGAGGAGCTCGGTTTCTTTCTCCAGCAGCCCTCCCCGTAACCAGTTAATAACAAAAACAAAAACAAAAACAAAAAAAAACAACAACAACAACAACTTGCTAAAAGGTTCTAATCAAAGGCTGTTTGATGGATCAGATGTAAACTCTGAGCTACTGCTCCAGCACCATGCATGCCTGACTGCCTGGCTGCCTTCTGCCATGCTCCCTGCCATGATGATCATGGACTCATCCTTTGGAACTGTAAGATCCCACTAAATGCTTTCTTCTATAAGCTGCCTTAATGGTGGTGTTTTGTCTTGGCAATAGAAAAGTAACTAAAAGGGGCTGGAGAGATGGCTCAGGGGGTTAAGAGCATTGCCTGCTCTTCCAAAGGTCCTGAGTTCAATTCCCGGCAACCACATGGTGGCTCACAACCATCTGTAATGAGGTCTGGTGCCCTCTTCTGGCCTGCAGACATACACACAGGCAGAATATTGTATACATAATAAATAAACAAATAAATATTAAAAAAAAGAAAAGTAACTAAAAGACAATGATGTAGTATTAAATGTTCATTATCATTAACCTTGGTCATTTATATCTCTTTCTGCACTGAGATACAGAAAATGAGATATTAAGAAGAAAACGTGGAACAAACATAGCTACAACAGTAGGAATGAGGGCTGGGAGATGGGTTAAGAATGGGTACTACTCTCCCAAAGGACCCTAGTTTGGTTCTCAGCACCCACATCAGGGCTTACAACTACTCTAACTTCAACTCTGATGGGACCTGGTGCTCTCTTCTGCCCTCCCTGGGTACCCACATGCACACACATGCGTACATACACAGACACAAATAAAACTAAATCTTAAGAAGAGACAAAAGTGAATTAATCCTTCAACATAAAATATAGAAGCAGTTTTGTGTTTATGTGTCTCAAAAGAGATACCTACATGTTAATAGCATTTTTCTCTGAGCAGAAAAAATATAGATATTTTTACTTCCTTACTTCATTAAAATTAAATTTATAGCAATTTTACTTATGATGAAAATAAATGATTTCATATACACACATACATACACACACACTAAAAACTTAGAGGTTATTCTGACTGTAAGTTGACAAGATGTCACTGCCTTGACCAAAAAAAAAAAAAAAGCCTTTTACAAGCTTCTTAAAAAGTTACAGGTCTGTCTGGTTTTGTTTTTAATCTGGCAACTGGAGGCTGACGTGTGCTCCAAAAGTTAAACTGAAGCCCCTTCAAAAAAGAGGAGCTCGCCCCGTTTCTTCCACAGATTTGTCTGTTTAGTGCATCAACTGATGAAAATTGATCGCCTGCCTCCGCCTCTGAGCAGGGTGAGTAAACATGGCCCTCTGTTTGCCAAGGCCAAATTCCCCTCTCTCCCAGGACTACCTCTCAATGACTTGTCCTTGATATACCCATAAAACCCCCAATCCAGAAGCCATGATTAGGAGACCACAACCTCCAATAAAAGCAATTTCATGAGTGTCAAAGAGAGAGAATAGCCAATTATAAAGAATTGAGGCTCGTCATCAAAACATAAGCTCTAGATACCACAAATAATACGAATGCATAGACGGACGGACGCAGTGGTTATTACCTAAGTATCCCAGGAATCTGCAGAACGCATCCATGTAGTACCTCTTTAAGGTACAGGGGAAATGAAAACATTTCAATTAAAAAAGAGAAAGAAGGAGTGGAAGAAAAGAAAGGGCCTCCAGGGCCAGCTGGCATTCACAGAGCCAGACCAGAGCTTGCAAACATACGTGGCCTAATTTCCCCACACGTGTTTCTGTTCCCCCAGGACTGCTAGTCACTGTGGGGGCCACTGCATGCTGGAATTGAGGATTATAAGCTGTTTCAGTTACTGGACATGAAGCAGACCTGTGGTTTTAGGAAATATTAAAAACCCGTTCACTTGTAGAACAAGGGCAGAAACTTTCATCTCGGCTAACTAGTAAACAGTCCCCTTTTCTAATGGCCCGTTGGGGAAGACCAGGAGGGAACAGGATCTCAGAACACCTTGCCTAGGGTCTGCAGAGACCCGTATGGCTCTCGTCTCTCACAGTCACTCAGTAGGTTCCTCAAGAGCTCCCATTATCAGAAATACAGCCATTATTTTGGCTACAGGTTCTATAATTACCCCAGGAGTAGGTGTGTTTAAGCAATAGTGCCTGAATGTTGGTTGCTGCCTACAACTGAAGCTCATTCTACATGCCTAGATCTGAACTCCTCTGCTGTGGCAACCCAAGGTCTAAACCAGTGGTTCTTAAGGCTGCAACCCTTTAATACCCTCATGTTGTGGTGAGCCCCACATATAAAATTATTTTGTTGCTACTTAAGAACTGTAATTTTGCTACTGTTATGAATTGCAATGTAAGTATCTGATATGCAGGATATCTGATATGAGATCCCCGTGAAAGGACTGTTGGACCCCCAAAGGAAGACCCGCAAGTTGAGACCACTGGTCTAAACACCTTTACAAAGTGGCGCTGCTTGTGGTACTGTTACCCAAAGTACTATGATTTGGATTCCATTTATCTTTTGGGTAGACTCGACCAAACTGTGTTGTCTGGGAAAATTGTATGTTTCCATTTAGCAGACAATTTGCTATGGATATATATGTATAGCATATCTATGTATGTCCATTTCTAAACACATGAGTATAGGAACATAGAATTCTGTATATGTCAAATACCACTTTAAAGGAGGTTTACACAAATATATGGCGAGGTAGCAGATAAGGTACATTCAAGGAAGTAGAGGAGAGCACAAATCCAGGAAGACGGTGTGATAGTTGGTGTGAACTGTCAACTTGACAGGACCCAAAGTCGCCTGGAAGACATGCTTCTGGACATGTCTGAGGGGGATTATCTTGACTGCATTCATTGCTATTGGAAGACACATCCTAACTGTGGGCAGGACTATTTTCTGGGCAAGGGACCCGGGCTGTACAAAAAGGAGAAAGCGAGTAAAGCAGGATGCAAGCTTTCATTGTTGTCTTCTAACTGAACACATGTGACCAGCTGCTTCAAGCCCCTTGACTTTCCCCATCCCAGGGGCCATGCCTTAGATACTGAGATAAAATTATCCCCTTTCTCCCAGAAGTTGCTTTTGCCAGAGCATTTTATTCCAGCAACAAGAAAAAAAAACACAAGATGCAAGCTGGCTCTCAGTCTTTTGGTGCAAAGGGCACCAAAGCAGCCGCTTGCTCAGAACTAAGACGGCGATTCCCATCCAGTCACGCCTGAAGGAAGTTTATCCCAGGGTCTTCATCACAGGCTGCTGTGGAAAGTGCTGAGCAACACCTCTGAGAAAAAAGAAGATAGTGCAAAGACAGCAAGCAGGGGCAGGGCGGTGCTTCTTACAGCCCTCAGGAGATGGAGAGCACACGCCTCCATCCTTGGGCCTTAGCATCTGAGAGTACCCAGCTCAGATGCACAGTGTTGAAGGCAGCCAGATCCTGGAGCGTGTGGCGAACTGTGTGTGCTAGCGGGCAATTTTTAAACAAGGTCTCTCATCGGTCTAGAAACTACAAAGCAGGCTAGAACGGCTAGCCAGGAAGCCTGAGATCTGCCTGCCTCTACCTTCCTGGTGCTGCGATTACAAGCATATGCTACCCTTCCTGGCTTCGTTTCAAATAGGCTCTGGAGACTGAACTCAGGTCCCAAGCGCCTGACTGAGCCACCTCCTCAGCCCTCTTTACAGCAATTATTTCATAAGGTGCAGACTCCAGTCCTCAAGTGAAGATTGTCTTGAGGGTTGGAGCTATAGCTCGAGAAGAAGGGATGGGGTCAGGGGAGGAAAGATGGAAATGTCAGAGACGCTGGCGGTGGGGCTTTCAGCCAGAGGCACAAGCTGGAGCATGGGAGGAGACCTAGGCTACGTGGTGGGGAAGCCGGGAGCCTCTCCACCTCCAGGGAGAAGGGAGACACATTGAGTCTGGGAAGGGCTGAATGCAGGAGGAGTTGGGGACGCAGAGACAGCAAGGTGCCTATGAGGTGCAGGAAGCAGCCGCTTCTGTTTCTTGTTTCCATCGTGGGCAGTGGTCTCCAATGCGGCCTCCATATCCCCCCAGCCCACTCCTGTCTGCCCATCCTTTCATCTCTTGGCACCCAAGTTGCCTTCAGCTTGGGGAAATGAACTCAACACCTGGGTCCTGTGGCATGGCACGTCACTTCCTCTGCCTCTGCACAGCTTTCCAAACGGCTGCAATGCCATTTTCTGCACGTACGCACAGAGGTACTTGCTGTCTGTTTATGTTCTCCTTCAAGGGCACATTAAACAGAAGAAGCAGCTGGTGTCTGAAGGAGCTGGCCATGGGATACCTTTATGCAGACGGCCCTGTGCCTGGCTGTCAGAGCACGGGTGGAGTGCTGGCTTCCTTTCTGTGCTTCCTGCAGAGCCCAGGGGTTGGAGATTCTCTTTTGTGAGCCTGCTGGATCTTTATTACACATTGCTTGTATGTTTTCCTTGGTGAACTGTGCTACTTGGGGGGACTTAATTTGCACACATCTTTCTGAGAGAGACAGAAAGAGAGAATGGGCAGGTCAAGTTCCCCCAAACTCTTTGCAGACTGCATCATGATGTTTTGAACAACAAATAACATGTGTGAGAATGGTGCCCATAAAGACTACTATAGAGCTGAAAACCCCTCATCACCCAGTGATGTCAACACACTGTGTCTCACAGCTTAACACATTTTGAATGTGGTTTTGGTGGTGCTGGTCCACACACACCTTTTGCATCAAGGCGTGATGTAACACCCTTAATAATGAGCATAACAGGTTACTTGGTGCTAACCCATGATGCAGCTACGATGCTGTGGTTTTACAATTTACTCCTATTCCTAAACAAACAAACAAACAAACAAACAAAAGGTGCTCCCACCAGTCAGTATGCTGGCACTGCACAGGCAGCAGCTTCCTACATCTGATGGGTACTGTGTCTCTTGATTATTCTAGGAAGGCACACTGGGAACCAGTCGGTGGGGACCAGTCGGATGGCTTAGTGAGTAAAGGTGCCATGAAGCCTGACAACTGAGTCCAATCCCCAGGACTCACACGGTGGGAGGATTCCTGAAGTTTCTGTCCTCCACGTGCAGGTGTTGCATACAAAATCCTGGGATACACACACACAGATACACACACACACACACTAAAAAAAAAGTAAAATGTTTTAACCTAAGTCACACTGAGTGACTGACGCAGACTATCTAAGTTTGTAACAGTACATTCTCTAACATTTTGGGAAACCATCAAATCAAGCACAGACACATGTTTAGCCGGTTTACATTTTAAGCGATGCAGGAGGGTATCACTAGGGAAGTGAGGAGTCTGACCCCTGTTGTCTACTGGGAAGATGCTATTGGGACCTTATCGATGCATCCTATAGGAAAGGAAGACCAGAGTCTGGAGCAAGGATAAAGCAGCTGGGGCTCCCTCGGGCTCATTTTTCTAACAAAAGCATCACCAAATAGCCTGAATGTGTACTGTTCCAAACTGACCTCCCAGTTTCAGCATCTACACGGAACATGGTTGCATAACCCAGGTAGTCTCTGGCCTGCGTTACATAAGACAACTCCCACGCCCCCCACCACTGCTGCGAAGGTCTCATTTCCTCCTCAGAAGAGGTTTTCTAAATTTAGATACAGTCCCCCAGTCACAGTTTCAATTAAGATGGACTTTATGAGAATAACATGCTGTGAACCACCTGTGAAAGCCAACGGCTCTTAAAACCCGAGACGCAATTTCATGTAGGTCAATGAACTGGACTTCCAAAGAGGCATCCACAGAGGGGTTTGTTTCTGGAACATTCATCTAGGAATAGAGGGGAAAGTCTTTGGGGAGACCAACCCTGGGTTGTTGATTAAGGGGCTCTGCCCATTAGAGAAGTCTTGGTTCACCACGAAATGCAAAGAACCCTCTCCCTCCGACAGAGCAAGTTCTCACCAAGAACCTCAACTGGGAACTCAAGTGGGCAGAACAGGAGGTTCCTAAAGATATTTGAGCCTTGCTGGAAAGAGTTCCTGCACTGTCTGGATGAGTCTTTAACAGACACGCAGCAAGCTTCCTCCAGAGTGGGTCAACTCCCCATGGTGATACAGATGGGTATAATGATTGGGCATGGTGGCTCACGCTAGTGAGCTCAGTGCTATGGAGGCTGGGATAGGAGTTCCAGGTCAATCTGAGCTATAGTTTGAGTTTCTGACCAACCCGGGTAACCAAAAGAAAGTCCCATCTCTAAAAATCTACAAAACCCTTAAAAGCAGCTAACATTGACTGGAGGTGTGGGTACACCCTGCAGCATCCTGGACACTAAGTCCATAGCTTCTATCCAATAATACAGGGGTGGTTGTTATGAGCATCCTAAGGAGGGCAGTTGACAGGGTCACACAGACGTGACCAGGCAGGGATAAAACCCTCTATCTGCCCCAACACCCCGGACTGGGCTCCACTAACTGCTCCTATTACCTGCGTGGATGGAGCCCTGTGACGGCGCCGAGAATCCAAACCACCACTCCGTCAGGAAGGCCTTATTATCCTGTCATATAGAGAGGGAGCTACAAACAGCCCAGGGGACTTTCTAAGACATGTGGCTGAGCCAGGACTTGAAGCATGGCTGAGCAAGGTAGTACTTGCTTCTCACTGTTGGAATGAACTCCTGCTACATTACACAAGGAAAGCCATTAGCCATGGTATCGGGGGTAAGGCAGGCACAAAGGACTAGCAAGGAGGGGCGATGGAGGACAAAATGGTCCCTTGAGGATTCCTAGAACACCTTGGGGCTGGCCTGGGCAAGAAGGACCATGAATGAAAGGGAGCGTACCATTGAGTTCAGCTTTCAGAATGAAGTGGACAACATCAAGCATATTTACCATCCTGGAGTAAGCCTGGAATCCTATAGGGCCATCAAAACTCTAGAAATGTCACCCTAGTAGGAGACACACACACAAACACAAGTATATCTATATCTATATATGTATGTATATATAATTTGAACACATACAAAGATACAGTCTACTAACTCCAAATACAAGTTAAACCTTTGGAGCTCTACAGATGAGTTCAAGGTCCTGCCTCAGGTCCTCACTGGGGTTGTGACCTTGGACAAGCTTCTAAACCTGTCTGTCACATACATTATATACACACATGCATGTATGTAACATATGTATATGTTTTTCTCTATACTGTAATATATAATGTGTGGCTCTCCATTTAGATTTTCAATTGTTTTTGTATCTGCTCTATCACATACTGTTGATTCACGTCTCTGTTAAACAAACACCGACTGGAAGTCTCCCATATGTTGGGTCCCACTCTGTACCCTAAAGACGGACACAGCTGTGAACAGGACACGCACCGTGTAGCTCAAAGGCAGGGCAATAATCAGACTCTGGGTTTCCTGCCTTCTTTCCCAAAGATAGGCAGTCTTCCAAAGGTATATTTGATGCAGATGTGCAAAGCATAATGTGAACACACATCTGGCTAAACGTCCTAGTATGGATGCTACGGTGGTGGCTAGATACCAGCTGGATCTCATCTCACAGGAAGGGGCGGTCAGAAGAGCAGAAGTCACTGGCTGGCAGTATCCCTGCTATGAAAACAGCCACTGGCACGTATCTGGTAGAGTGAGGGCGGAGGGGCCACACCAGTCTCTCACTGTGCCTGCCGAGCTGTGCACGCGTGACTTGCAATTTCAACGGAGAACTGGGGTAAGCTGAGTCTGTGACCGAATGAGCAACTGCGCATGTATGAGGAGAAGAGTTATGGGTGGGCTGGGGATGTGATTCAGTTGGTAGAGTGCCTGCCTAGCCTTTGTGGAGCCCAGAGCGCAAGCCCCAGTACCACATTAACTGGGGGGTGGTCACACAAGCCTAGAAGCCTAGCACTTGAGAGATAGAAGCAGGAGGGTCAGAAGCTCAAGGTGACGGTCACCCTCCAACGACACACGAGACCCTGTGTAAAGAAACAAACAAGAAAGAAATGATAAAATCAATGCCAAGTACTGTGTAGGGCGTGTGACACTGAGGACTGCTGACATCCTGAAGGCGCCTGGGCAGTACAGGTCATGAGAGGTTAGCGTGGCCTGCAAGACTGAGAGGCTTGGCCTGCCGAATCCTCGTTGGAAGTGGGTAAATGGAAGAAACACTCATGTTCTGTCCTCAGACGTGTGGCCTGAAAGGAGTCTAGGCACATAGAAAAAGAAGCGGGGCAAAAAGAGGGGTGGGGATCTATGGCGACAGGTGTGATAGATACAGTCTATATGTTGCCTCCACCCCCATACTGATTCTCCTAATCGCCATAATAATCGAGCTAACATATTTTTTTGTGTGTGAGGCAAACACCCAGCTAGAATAAAGAATATATTTTTCCAGACTGCTATGCAATTAGATGTTGCTACGTTACTAAGTTCTGGCAAATAGGACAGAGGCAGAAATAATGTGTCAAACTTGGGAGACATTTTGGGCTTTGGTGGTGGTGAGGATAGAACCCACGGATTTCTTTGTTCAATCTAGACAAGGAACTCTACTTCTTAGTAACACCTTCAGCTCCTTGGACTTTCAACATGTTAACACCTTTAATTGTATGTGTATATTTCTCTGAGTGCAGGTGCCCCAGGGAGGCCAGAAGAAGGCATCGGATCCCTGAAGTTGGAGTGGCTGGAGGTTGTGAGTTGCCCAACTGGGTGCTGAGAATCAAATCTTCGTTCTCTGCAAGAGCACTGTGTGCTCGTAACCACTGAGTCATCTCCCTGACCTTCCACTTGGACGTCTTAGTAAGGAGAATGTATGCCCACTTTACTGACTGGACTATGTGTGGATGGCAGGAGCTACTGTAATCCCTTCGGTTGGTATCATCTTGATAAAGGAAGGCAACAGAAGAGGGTTTGACACCACAGCACCCTGGACTTCTCATTCCTAAATCTGTTTGATGAGAGACTCCTTTGAGTCACTGCCAACCCGATTTCTCTCTCTTCAGTGACAGCTAAATCAAATGTTATGAGGAAGTGAGAAGAAATGACCAGAAGAAGGGAGTGCCAGTAAAGGTCACTTATTAAAGTCACCTCTGGTAGCATTTTTGGGTGTGCCTCCCCGAAATACCTTGGTGTAGATGGAGGCTGCTTGTTCATTTCTCGGATACCCAGACCCAAATAATCACACAGAAACTGTATTAATTACAACACCGTTTGGCTTATTAGCTCAGGCTTCTTATTAACTAACTCTTACATCTGAGATTAGCCCATTGCTATTAACCTATGTATCGCCATGAGAATGTAGCCTGTCGGTAAGGTTCCTGCATCTTTCTCCTTTGGCAGCTACATGACTCCGCCTACTCTCTCTATCTCTGTTCAGACTTCCTGTCTGGCTATATTCTGTCCTGCCATAGGCCAAATCAGCTTCTTTATTAACCAAGGTGATAAAACATATTTACAGCATACAGAGGGGCATCCTACATCACCTGGGCATACTAGCACTTCAGGCTGCAGGAACTCCAAAGATGGCACGTGCAAGGAATTCTGAGGAGAATAAAATTTTAGTAAATAAATGTGTCTTTCTCCTGCTAACCTACCTTTTGTTATAGTGACTTTAGCCATGATTCTGGGACATAGATATTTCCACTCCCTTTCATACCTTATGATCACCCCAAACTTCGAGACATTGAGTTAATGCCTTGTGGATTTTTTTTTATAAAGTAGATCTGGCAGCTTTTTGGATGAGGACAGAGGCCAGGGCAACATGAGGGGCTGCAGATTGAGGAAGTCAGACAAAGCAAGGCCCTAGAGGTCCCTAGAAGCCACAGGATGATTTGGAGCACCTAGACTTTTCCATCTGAGATCCTTGGAGGTGAGAAGATATCCCCCTCCTGGAGATCTGGGTTAAAGGTGAAGGCAGAGCCTCAGAGGGGACGTGGGAACGAAGGTCCAGCCAGGGAAGGCTCTTCTGTGACCATAGTCTCTGAGCTGAGAGCGGAGATTCCTGAAGGTATTAACCCAGAGAGGAAGGAGCTCCTGTTTAGTTTAAGAGCTGGAAAGAGGCTGGACAGACTGGGAGATGAGCAGAGGCCTGGTCCTGAATGACCCCGTGAGAAACGAGTACTGCAGACTTAACTGAGAACTCTGATGAGATCAGTACCTTCTTCAAAAACATCTGAACTGCAGCACAGAACACAGGCCAGACGAGCTGAAAGCAGGGACACCGTTACAGCTTCTGTGCAACCTAGGCAGGAGGTAACGGTGACTTTTACTCCATGGGTGGAAGCAGTGAGCACTAGAGAAGGACCTCGAAGGAGGAGGAAACCCCTGAGGGGTGAAGGAAGAAAAGTGGAAGAACGGCTCTGAGGGCCTAGCCGTCTGGTGTCTCCCTCCATTGCTCTCCACTTCGGCTTCTTTTTTAAAAAAATATCATTTATTTCATTTTACTTTATGGATATTGGTGTGAGGGTTTTAGATTTCCTGGAACTGGAGTTATAGACAGTTGTGAGCTGCCATGTGGGTGCTGGGGATTGAACCCGGGTCCTCCGTAAGAACAGCCAGTACTCTTAACCATGTAGGCATCTCTCTAGGCCCTCCACTTCAGTTTCTGAGACAGAGTCTCTCACTGAGCCTGGAGCTCACCAGCTGGGCAGAACTAGCGTAGTCAATGGGCTCTAGGGAGCCTCTTGTCTCTGTCTCCCCAGCACTAGGATGGGAGGCAAGTACCACCACGCCTGGCTTTCTACCTGGGTGCCAAAGAGCCAAACTCAGGCCCTCATGTTTATACAGAAGGCTTTAGAGACTGAGCCATCTCCCCGGTCCCCTTCACTTTACTTTGTTGTGACAGGGTCTCTGGGATTGGCTGGCCTGGCAACAAGGGAGTTCGGGGATCCATCTGTCTCTACAAGCATGTCCTCACACCTGTTTCAGTTGTTGTTATTGCAAGATCAAAAAAAAATTTTATTTTTAGAACCAGGCCATACTTACTCTCTCCTCAGGAGCAGAAGGATGAAAACTGGCCCAGATTAAAAGAAGAGTAGCCCCTTTATACCAACATCTCATTTAAACAAAAACAAACAAACATGGGTTCTGGAAGTAAACTCAGGCCCTCAAACAAGCACAGCAAATGCTTTATGCACCGAGCTGTCTTCCCAGCCCACTATTTGCTCTTCTTTAGAAACCCACGTAAGAGAGCCGGAGAGATGGCTCCATGGTTAAGAGCACTTGCTGCTCTTACAGAGAACTGGGCTTCAGTTCCCAGAACCTACACAATGGGTCACAACATTCTGTAACTCCAGTTCCAGGAGATCGACACCAGAAACACTTATGGTACTTACACAGACATATATGCAGGCAAAAACACTTACATGCATTTAAAAAAAAAAAGAAAATAGAAATCTTTAAAATTCATATTAATTGACCTAGGGTGGTACAGGTCACTCTGTTCTCCAACCCATAGCAGGAAGGTGTGAAATAGGAAACAATGAAAGTGTGCTTGGGTAAACAACCTGAGCCCGAACCTTCCGCACAGGAAGAGCAATGACTAAGGCACTGACGAGCTTGACTTCTGTGCCGATGGCTTGGGTCACAGTCTGGGTCACCCAGGTATGAAATAACAAGTCCTCTTTGATCTGGACTCATGAAATAGGAAACCAACAAGAGTTGCTAGGGAGAAAAATAAGACTTAAATCTACCAGCCAGCTCTCTAACGTGAAAAGGACTTGAACCTCCACTCCCCCGCAAAGGTAGCAGGAACAGCCTTTCAATCCTGCCTTTTGTCTGTCCCTGTCTGCCTCTCGCAGTCACCCTAATTAACTGTAACTCAAGTGTCAAGCTAGGAGTCCAGGCCAGGACGCAGCTGAGTCTGTGCCGCAGCGAGCAAAGGGGAGCCTTTGTGTATCACTATTATGTAATAAGACGTCAGTCATATCACACTCCTGTGGGGGCCTCCCTGAAGTTAATACAAGCTCTGTTTGCTTCAAAATGGATGTTTAAAAATGAGCAGAAACAGGATGGTGTAGTAAAGAGATTCTAGTGGCTAACAGCTAAAATTCCCTAAGTTAAATTCTAGCAAGAATGAGGAATTGGATTTCCATCTCGAGGCATTTACCTATCAAGGAAAAGAAATTACTTAGGTGAGTGTCACACACAAATAGAAATTTTACTTAGTTTTAAGCGTGTATACTTACTTTATTATTAAGGCATTATTAATATTAGAAATGCAGAGCCAGGTATAGGAGGCACATCTACAATCCCAACACTTGGGAGGCTGAGGCAGGAGGACCTTGAGCTCAAGGCTAACCTGGGCTATAGAATAGGATGCTGTCTCAAAGAGACAAACAAACAAAAAAACATTTATTCATTTTTCTAAGTAGGGGTTAAGAGTTTAAGGGAAGGGGTGTTTTCATCTCTTAGGCTAACTGAAGTCAAAGTGTTGAAGGCCCTGGAACAGCTGGGAGGTGGTACTTTGCTCCTCAAAGGACACTTCTTACGAAGGCTTGTCAACACTCAGGAACCGCGTGTGGCTCTCAACAGTGGGGAAACTGCAGCGTTGTGGTTTCTGATCAGGAAGATTAAAGCTTACACTGCAGAAGGGAAAATGTCACGTGGTAAAATGGAGACATTTGGAGACAGTGGGTGTCCTGGGTGGGGGCAGGAGACGACCACCAAGTCCTGTATCCCTTGTAAAGAAACTGGTACAAACTGATGAGATTGCTCCTTGTAGACGGAAGGGTCTACAAATCAAGGTGCGGTCACCCTTCAAAGAACACCTCCAAGGATGCCATTTTCAGACCGAGCACCTTCTCCTAGTTAATGCAGTACTCACACTGACACCCAAATGACCTACTAATGGGAAGCCTGTCTTTTCATCTCCTATCTACCACCACTTTCTGGATCAGGGTGAAACATGATTCCTCTCTTTATCTACAGTGATTGACTCATTGGAAGCCATGCATAACAATGATAATGATAAAAAAAAAAAAAAAAAACAAGGTCTGAGCCAGAGGAGAGAGCACAGCCTAAGTAGAGTTGTGTAATCAGGTCGAAGCCAAAACAGAGGGCACAGTCCTGATGTGCATGGCTGGGTAGCTAGGACTGTGGGAGAAGCCCAACTTGAAGGGGCTTGCTTTGAAAATGGAGTCCAGCTCCATGATTGCTTGCCCCCAGTTCACATGTGGGCAGTGTGGGGAGCTGGGCAGGGTACACTCAAAAGCACTGATATGAAATGGGCGTAGCTTGCACAGGACCTTACCTGTGTACTAAACTCTTCATTGGGGCTGGAGAGATGGCTCAGAGGTTAAGAGCACTGGCTGTTCTTTTAAAGGCCTGAGTTCAATTCCCAGCAACCACATGGTGGCTCACAAAGCATCTGGCGTGCAGGCATGCAAGCAGACAGAACACTATGTGCATAATAAATAAACAAATACATCTTTTAAAGACAAACAAATAAACTCTTTGTTTGGTGAGGATTTCAATTAGAAAAGTCCATAACCCTGAGGTTGGAACCATGCTAGAGAGGATGAGGTTAAAAAGTGAGCCAGGATATCCGGAAGGAATGACTGACTAGGACCTGGCAGACTTGCCATCACACCTGGTTTATGATATATACAAGCAATGAAGTAAGACATGGTCCTAGAGTCTGAGAAAGAGTCAGTCAGCAGATCTACCTGGATGAACCTAGCATTCTCCTCATATGGAGGCTTAGGAACTCGAGCAGAGGAGACAACTCCCAGCTTCTCTATCCGTTTTCTTCCTCTAGAGCAAGAGGCAGGTCATGACAGCTGCCAACTGCCAATGTCAGAGACCCAGAATGTATTGATTAATCAAGGCATTTGGCAAAGTCTCTCAGGAAATTCTTGTGGACAAAATGGAGAAATGCAGACCAGATGACAGTATAATTTGGGCGACTCGGAGTTGGCTGAAAACTTGTTCTCCAAGAGTGCTGAAGGAAGGGGGAAGGAAGGCATCTGGGGGGCCTGCCAAGAGGTGCTGTCGCTGTGTTAGCCTACTCTTTATTACAGTGAGCGACTTGGACGCAAACACCAAAGGAAGCGATGTTGATCAAGGCCATAGAGGACACAAAGCTGGGAGAAATAACCAATATGATGAAATCAAGATTGAAGAGTTAACAGATATCAAAATGAGCTCAACAGGCTGGAACAAGGAGCTGGACCAAAGAAAGAATTGGATGGGGATAAATGTGAAGTCTTTTATTTAGGTTCAAAGAAACCAATTACGCGCATATAGACTTGGGATGTCCCGAACTGCCAACAGTTCCCTTCAACAAACACAGATAATATTAGCTCATCACAGCCAAAGATAATCCAGAAGTTTGACATGGTTGCTAAAGGAAGCCAATGGGATCTCTGGTTATAATAACAGAACCACAGCATCCAAATCAACGGATTTGGAAGCATAGCCTCGCTTGCTCCACTCTGTCCTTTTCAGACATCTGGCCTGGCACTGCGCCTTGCCAATAGAGAGCATTCAGCAAATACTTGTCGTGCAAATGAATGGAGACCACGCTTTCAGATGGATCTCAGCGGGAAAGGGATTTGGAGACTGTCCTTAGAAGAGATGCCTGAACAAACATGGGATGTAAAGCCCGGGGCAAACCAAGGAGACCTCCGTCAGAGGAGGTTTCAAGTATGTGAAGGACTATCAAATTTGGTTTCGTTCCAAGGGGGGGAATCTCAAGGATCAATAGTCAGAAGATATGCAAAGCTGAATTTGGCTCCAGTGGGTGGGGAGAGTGTTGGACACTGGGTGTGGTGACACACACCTATAAACCTAGCAGACCGGCTGAGCGGGAAGACGAGTAGAAGTAGAAGGGTTCTAAGTTCTAGTCCAGCCTGGGCTATGCAGTGAGCTAAAAGCCAGTCTGAACTACATCGCAAGATCCTGTCCCAAAATATCCATTGCCTGCCCTGCTAAAAAATTAAGAAAAATAGAAAGAAGTGGTAGTAATGTATTTTTCGTGTTGAAGAAACTAAAAACTAGAAATGGGTCAATCACTGATCCTATTTTTAGAGTTCAGAACATACACATGGGAAGCCAGCCTGGAAGGTCTCTAGACATGATTCTAGGGCCTGAGGAGACAGAAAGTTCACTTAGTAAAGTACTTGAGGACCTTAGTTTGATCTCTAGAACTTGTATTTTAGAAGCCAGTCTGGTAGTGCAAACTTACAACCCCAGTGCCGGGTAGTAGAGGCAAATACATCCTTGGGGTTTGCTTGCCCCTGGAGCTTGGAGAGTTCCAGGCCAGTGAGAGATCTTGTCTCAGCAAGTAATGTGGATGGCACCTGAGAAACAACATCTGGATGGCCCTCTGGCCTGCACAAGTACTTGCCCATGTGTGTAACCCCTCCCTACACGCTTGCCTTAGTCCACACACACTGACGTGCACACGCAGAGAGATGGTTGTATGATGCTCTGTCAGTTTGTTCACCCAGCTCCAAATAAACTTGCAACACAATGGAGAGGCTCGTGCCAGGCAATCTTGGCCATGGACTTGAGAGCAGCTGCTAACAAAGGCAACTGTCCCCTGCCAGGGAGGGAACCCCAGAGTGGTAACTTGTGAAAGGAGACTGAGTTCTGAGAGTTCTGATCTGTTTGTTTGACTTTCCTCAACACAGACCCTAGTTTTCTCTAATAACATCTAAGGGTGGCCAGAATATTCTGTCTTTTTTTCTCTTGTGAGGAAGCTCCAGGGTGCCCAGTGTTTTGAGAGGATGGTCGTGGCATACCGACACCACGCTCAGCTGCTCGCCGGGCTCTTTCGGCACCTTGCTTTATTTGAGTTTTATAACGGCTCCCAGAAGTGGGCACTGTGTTTTCACAGGTGAGGAAGTGCATGTTCAGAAGCCAGTGAACACTTCAGAAGTGCCAGCAGGGTACGCTGGACTGTATGAGGTGCCCTACGTGCGCTCCTGCAGTCGGGCCTAATGCAGAGACCTCTTACAATGCTCTGTGCTCAGGCCCAAAGATCAGAACACTGAGGTTTAGAAAGGGAAGTATGGTACCTATGATACCATCACTATCAATATTCTCAAATGAAAACTAAAGCTAACCCTTTGAGCTCCAAATCTTAAGGATTGCTCTCTACGTAACAAGATAAACAACATAACTCCTTGGGTATCGAAGTCACAGAATCCTTGTCCCAAAGTTGGGCAGTGTTGGGGCAGCGCTCCCAGACGTGGAAGATTCTCTGCCAACCGCTTCTACCAGGCTCAAGACCTCAGATAAATATCTATGAAATAAATCAGGATTGTGACACAGTGCACTTTGTAAAATTGTTCTGGGGTTGAGTGAGATGGCCCAGTCACATGCTCACACCTGGTATATTCCCATCACAGCCACTCAGTGCCCTTGCTGTGATGAGAAAAGGTTCCTTGTTTGGTTGGTTGGCTGGTTTTGTTTTGTTCTGCAGGAAGCATGACCCCTTCACTATCTTACCAAGGGGAGCACTCTGTAGCCCTGGCTAGCCTCCACCTCACAGAGATCCTCCCGCTTCTGCCTCCGGAAGCAATGCAGGGATTAAAGGTATATGTCACTACACCTGGCTATTTTACCAATATGTTCAGGCAGAGCCTTTGGCTGCAGGCAAAAATTCTCTCTAGAAGTAGAAAAATTTTTACAAGCCCAAGACAGCCTACAGTGTGAAGAGAGGAATGATGTGGGAGTGATTTCTTATTAATAAAGAAACTGCCTAGGCCCCTTGATAAGGCCCACCCTTAGGTGGGTGGAGAAAACAGAGGAGAATTCTGGGAGAAGGAGGCTTGGTGGAGGAGTCGCCATGATTCTCCCGCTCCAGACAGATGCAGGTTAAGATCCTCCCTGGTAAGCCAGCTCGTGGGCTACACAGAATATTAGAAATGGGTTAGAACAATATGTAAGAGCTAGCCAATAAGAGGCTACAGTAATGGGCCAGGCAGTGTTTGAAAGAATACAGTTTCCGTGTAATTATTTCTGGACATAAGATAGCCATGCGGGCGGGCGGCTGGGTGCCGGGGATGCAGCCCCGCCGCTCCTAATTCAACAGAGGAAAATACCCATGGGGAAAAATAAATGACCAAATGGCATTGCTGCCTTGGGGCTCTATTGATTTAAGTCACCCAAAAGTAAACCACAAGAAGTCAGAAAGGCTAGGAGCACGCCTTCCTCCTCTCCACACCAAACTGCAAAGTAGCATTGCCATTCTTCCAGGGATTCTAATGAAGAAAGTCAATCCAGACTTAGTTTGTAGAAGGTGGCCCTGGCTATAAGGTCAGTGGGTCAAACTGGGCTGAAATGGACATTTGACTAAGGCAGAGTCACAGAGGAAGGCAGCTGAGCTCACGGAGTCTGGGTGGGGTCGATACTGGCCTCTGTTGCTCAGAGACCTAGAACTGTCAGGACAAGGTATAGGTACTGTGAGCCTGCTCGCCTCAGCCCAGGGCCCCTGGGGTAAAGATGCCAACTGTGCCTTTGGGTGGGTTGGGGGGGGGGACTTCTTCAGCAAAACTTCTGTTCCTCGCCTCTCATCCAAATTAGGGTCCATATGAAAGAGTTCTACCCCAAATTCACGTTTATACCGGGGAAGGCAGACTGCCAAGAAGAACAGTAATGTGTTATGGCTGGATTTCTGAAGCTGAAGGCAAATTGGAGTCGAGGACAGGGCTTGTGGCCATATGGAGATGGTGTTATTGAGAAGTGACACAGAAACAACCTCTAGGCATGGCTGTGATGGAGATTCTAGACTGGCTTACCTGAGGGGGGAGGTGGGAAGGACCACCCTAACTGCGGGGAGCAACATCCCCTAGGCTGAAGTCAAAGGAGAAAAGGAGCTGGGCAGGAGTATTTAATCTGCCTTTACTTCCTGACTGTGGATGCTGTGGGGCTTGCTGACTCAAAGCTCTCAGTACCAGGCCATCCCTGCCATGACAGACTGTACCCTCAACCCTCAGCGGAGACCAAGCCTCCCTCCCTTAAGTTGCTTTTGCCCAGCATTTTGTCACAGCGGAGAGAAAAGGTACCAAAATGAACTTGGCTCAAGAGATGAGTGGCTGTGGTGGGCTGAAAGACAGCTGTTCATTGAGACACAGGCTCCGCCCATGCTGGAAGCAGGTGACTAAAGACATAGTCCTCAGGCTAGTCTTTTGTCAACTTGGCATAAGCTAGAGTTATCTGAAAGGAGGGGACCTCAGCTGAGAAAACGCCTTCATAAGATCCTGCTGTAAGACATTTTCTCAATTCATGATTAATGGGGGAGGGTCCAGTCTACAGTAGGTTGGGCCATCTTTGGACTGGTGGTCCTGGGTTCAATAAGAAAGCAGCTCGAGCAAGCCATGAGGAGCAAGCCAGTAAGCAGCACCCGTCCATGCATCAGCTCCTGTGACCAGGTTCCTGTTTTGACTAGCTAAAATAAACCCTTTCCTCGCCAACTTGCTTTTTGGTCACAGGGTTTCAGTGTCACAGCAATAGAAACCC
The DNA here is from genome assembly GCF_014885135.2 of Alexandromys fortis. Lineage (NCBI taxonomy): Eukaryota > Metazoa > Chordata > Mammalia > Rodentia > Cricetidae > Alexandromys > Alexandromys fortis. Next base: position 3,286,371 of record NW_026067955.1, read on the forward strand.
TAAGACAGCCTCCCAGCAAGCTCTCCCAGAGAACAAAGGCCACCAAGGAGTGTGTGGGTAAAAAGACACCTCAAATCCATGCAGACAAGATGCAACCCCCACAAAAGCAAAAGCCATGGAGACTCCAAGGGGTCTGACTTTGGAATGAGAACACATACCTCTCTTCTCTGTCCTTTAACTGAGTTTGGGGGACCTTTGATAATCTAGAAGAATAAGTCTTAGCTACAAATGTGACTCTTTGGCCATGAACAACATAAGGGACAAGGATTGCTGATGAGAGAGAGAGAGAGAGAGAGAGAGAGAGAGAGAGAGAGAGAGAGAGAGAGAGAGAGTGTTTTAATTTTCTGGCCACTCCAGATGAATTTGAACAGCCCGAGCTTTCCCTGAGACATTCTTCCTTTGAACTCCCAGACTTCCCTTCATTGCAAGTTGTTGTAATATGAACCAGATTTTTTCCCTCCCTCTTGTTTGCTTAAAAGGCGTTAACTATAAATTAGAGTGTCTGAAGAGCGAGTGTCACTCGTGGGGCCTGGGCTCCTTGGGCCCTGGAGCCTCATGGCTGGGAGAAAGGCCAGGCTGCCTGGTTCTTTGGCAGCCAGGCTCCCAGACCCAGGCCAGGGAAGATCCCACCTCCCTTTCAAAGCGATCCAGTTACATCCACACACTAACTGCCCTGTTTGAATTGAGTGTTAAACCATATTCCTTTTTCTTTTTCTTTTTTTCCCCCATACTTTTGTCCTAGAGGAGCAGGAGAAGGAAGTCTTTGAAATGCACACTTCTGTTGAGTTATTTTCCACTCGATGCTTCTGTTCTAATGAACCTTCACACTATTTGCTTCTTTGTGTGTGTGTGTGTGTGTGTGTGCCGCACACACATATGTGCATCCAGGTGCACATGCCTATGCACATGTGGGGAGGACAGGGGAGAACCCTGGATGCCCTGTTCTGCTAGTATTTTCCTTAGTTCCTTAAGTCAGGGTCTCTCACTGAACCTCAAGCCAGGCTGGTGAGCCAGAAAATTGCAGCCATCCTCTGGTCTCTGTTCCCAGTGGTGCTGAGCTTCCTGGCAGGAATATGGCCACACCTACCTTTTTCACATGAGTGCTACAGGTTTGGACTCAGGTCTTTGTACTGAGCCACTGTCCTAACCCTAATGACAATTATTAAAATGTATGTATCCATCACAGTTGCATGAGAGAAATCTCAGCGACACATAACTTCCTTCCCTCTTTCAGGATCAGGAAAACAGGCATCGACATATAGACAATACGGCAATATAGCTTGCCTTTGTTTCTATGGTACCCAAGCTCACAGGCATCAACATATAGACAACACTGTAATGTAGCTTGCCTTTGTTTCTACGGTACCCAAGCTCATGGGTATCAATTCAAAACACAGGAAACAGTCACTGAGTAGCCAGAATGTTCAGTGGGCATGTGTAGGGACACAGAAAGCAGAAAGGTCTCTGGTGTCTTCTTCCTTGCATCGCTGGTGTCCAGTGAGGTCAGAGGATGGCATCAGATGTCCCTGGACCTGGAGGTACTGACAGTTGTGGGCTGCCATGTGGGTGCTGGGAATTGAGTCTAGGTCCTCTCCGAGAACAGCCAGTGCGCTTAACCTCTGAGCCACCTCTCTAGCTACTCTGACATCTTTTCTTACAAGGACACACAACCTAAACAGCTTGCTCAGGGCTTCCTCTCCAAATACTATCCCATCATCTCACTGGAGAGCATTTTCCACTTGAGAGGGCAAAAGGAGGAAGCATGGGGATGGGCAAGCAGAGGTAAAGCTGACCAGCAAGGAGGGACAGGATGGAGGACAGAGCTCACCAGTCCTCCCCTGTGCCATGGGTATCCCTAGAGCTACAGAGACCACGGCTGGGATAAATGAGATGAGGACAGAGGGGATGCTCAGAGCCATGGGCGTATTCCACAACACTGTGGAACTTGAATGTTCTGGGCCCAGGCTCTCTCTGCATCCTGAGGGTCACCTGTTCTGCTGTGCCCAGTTTTCCCTGTGCAGGCACAGCTCCGCTGGGTGGGACCGAGAGCAAGGGTGTCCTTAGTTGATGCCGCTTGGTGGAACTTGAGGCCCCAGGGCTACACACCCGTCAGTGCCACTGCAGTGGTGACAGGCCCACCAGCCCCTGAGTTTTCAGATACACTGCTGGATTTATTTGTCTCAGTCCAAATCCTCCTTCCCCTGTTCCTGCCTTTGATTGCATCTGGATTTAATAAACACAACTCCCGTAGGCTACTCACTTCCAGCCTGGAGGGCTGTCCCGTGCCGGAAACCCAGTCTGCTATCATTTTGACGCTGCTCATAGCTTCTCTTTCTAGTTTAAATCGGAAGTGATCTTTTTCTTCCCATCTGCAGATGTTTTTATGAAATGTGGTGGAGGCTGACCACAGAATGAGGTGAAGACTGGCTACTGATAACTCTTTCTTTTTTTAAGAAAAGACAGGTTTTTGAGTATCCCAGGCTAGGCCTGCACTCCTTACGTAGTTGAGGAGGACCTCAAACATTAGATTCTCTTGCAGCCAGTTGCCAAGGGCTGGAATTATTACCACCACATCCTGTTGTGAGACTGAACCCAGGGTTTTGTGCCTGCTAGGCAACCATTCTACCAGCTGAGCGATGCCCCAGCTAAGCTTGCATAGTGGATCTTACAGATGCAGGATGCTGTTCCAATGACCGGCTTCTTACCTTCTAGTTGTTTCCTGCTTGGAACACAAACCAAATCCTCCCAATGAAGCCTTATTTCAAACGAACTATCCTCAGTTTGAGCCGAGGTTCTCCGGTCAAATTTCCTGTCTTGCTTTGGTCCCAATGCATTTCTACAATCTGGTTATAGCGACTCTAAAGGGCTGGTTTGGAAAGGAATAGTTAACACTATTGGCCCCTGGGACTTCATGTCAGAACATGGTGAAAAGATCAGTCTACTTATCTTTCCTAGTTTCGGGTAGCGGGCGACGGGACTACCTGTCTTCCTCAGAAGCTATAATGTAGATCCTGTGTTCCCAACCATTTTTCTGAAGCACAGAGATGCTTATTACCCTGTGTAAGACTGCAAAGCTGTAGGGACAAGACCTAGACTGGCACCTACATCTCCCTTGCTCCTCATCTTACTGATTCTGTCACATAGAAGCGGTGCTCAATACACCCCCAGAAAAACTGCATCTCTGTCGTATTGGATAATGATGTTTATTTATGTTGACAGAGGAATTTAAAATCCAATTCTTTAACTGCTAACGATAGATATGTCCCCACCATCTGGAATGTGACGGCCATGTCAGGGTATGTGACAGATGGAACAGGGTTCTCTGGGTGGTGCCTTGGGTGGTGCTGAGGCCCTACCGGGAGAATCAGCCCCACTATGTCCTGGTTTGCCTGCACGGCTGCAGTGAGGGAGAAGAATGGAGTCTACACAATCACTGGCTGTGTTTACAGTTAGTCCTCAGTTCTCACCGCCTCTCCTTTAACCAAATCCATCCACCCAGCCGCACCTGAAAGCCACTAATATTGAACTTTTCGTCACCTTTATTCAGAAATTTGTGAGTTTCTTCTAGGTCAAGTCATCCACACTCAATGTGTGATCGCCCTCTAGGGATGAGTGGTGGTAACTGCAGGTTCCTCTAAGCAGTGTTTCCTTCAGGCTTCAAGAATTATGGAGAGAAAACAGGAAGGACACTATTGACAGCCTTCATGCATCTAGCATGGAAGGTAACTGTAGCTTTTGTTTTTGAAGACTATGCCATGCAAGGATGGAAAAATAAGTTAATAACTCCAATTTTTTATAACTGCTAGGGTTTTTTTTTTTTTTTTGTATACACTAAAATCGGTCATTCCTCAAATGCTGCCAAAGTTCTACTGGGAATTAAGGATAAGATGTTTCCTAAATGGTCTGTGCCACCAAAATATCTGATGTTGCCTTGGGAAAAATAACATCTCTCTGGACCTGAGTCTTCCCACCGTGTTGTGTATATTCTTAGGGCAGTGAGCATCCTAGTTAGCCTTAACTGACAGCTTGACACAGCTTAGAAACATCGAGAAGGGAGTCTCAGATCAGACTGCCTTGGGGCAGTAGGGAGGGCAGCCGTCTGGATTGTTAATTGGCTTGGGATGCGGGCATCCCCACCATGGGTGGCATCATTCCCTATGCAGGAAGTCCTGGGCTATGTGAGAACTAACTGGTCATGAGCCTATGAATGAGCAGATTTCTATGGCTTTTGCTTCACGTTCCTTCCCTGTCTTCCCTCAATAATGGACTGTGTGTGACCTAGAAGTGAAAAGCCAAATAAATTCTTTCCTCCCCTAATTTGTTTTTGGCCATGGTGTTTGTCATCGGAACAGAAGGGGAAGTAAAATAGTGGCTCATGTGGCCTAAGCATGACAAGGGTCACGTGCAGGCATTTCTACCTGACATCTCGAAATGGTTGTTACTTGGTTTCAAGCAAGCAGAAGAAATAGCGAAGTTAAATCAGTTTAAGACTCTTTGGAGAGGGGCTGGAGAGATGGCTCAGTGGTTAGGACCACTGGCTGCTCTTCAGAGGAAGAGAGTACAATTCCCAGCACCCACACGGAGGCTCATAACCATCTGTAATTCAAGTTTCAGGGGATTTGATGCTTTTCTGATAACTGTTGGTACCAGACACACATGTGATACACAGACATACATGCAGGACTCATGAGAGTTAACAAATCTTTAGTGTGTAAGCTTTTGGGTGGGATTTTCTGTACCTGCAGCCAGCATGCCAAGACATTCTAGAAGGAAGCAGGAGCAGACATGCTGGAAGGACCGAGAGATGGAAGGAGGTGACTAGCAGCGGGCCAGTGAAGAGGATGGAAGCTCGCCGGGACGGAATGACCCAGAACAATAAGGGAGAACGGAAGACCGTGCAGAAATGTCTGCAAGTTTATCAGCAGAAGAGCAATGTGTTTATATTCATATTTCATAAGATGGCACTGGCAAGTGTGTATAAGAAAGAGCAACCTCAGAGACAGGAAGGCCCAGGAAAGCCACCTCTTCTCTAGACAGTGATGATGAAGACTTAAAGAGGAGGAGGGACACACAAAGCTGCTAAGGGGCACATTCCTTCCGGGTCTTATCACTAATGCACCAAGGGACAGAAGGAAGAAATCTATGCTGATGTTTATATATCTGGGCTGGCTGACTGGTGTTGTTCATGAAATCGGAGAAACAAACAGGCAAACAGCAGCAAACCCATCGCTGATGTCAAGGTTATTGTCTTCTGGAGAGCTTGATGGGTAATGAAAGGTGTAAGTTCAGTTTTAATTACCCCAAGCCTTCAGGTTCCCATTGGAAGCTGGGTGGAGCTATTCTGCATGCTGTTGCTATGGGGTAAGGCACAGATAAGTGTGTTACAGAGCCAGGGGTAGGGGAGTGAGGGTGGAGGTGGGGGATCTTGTGTTTAATGCTTTGACTCACACAGAAAATACCGGGAGTCTAGGCCTGTCACAAGTAAGCTCTGAATCCTACATCATCCTACAAGAGCCTATGACTAAAATGATGTTCCTGACCCATGTTTTGACCTCATGACTTGGGCATCAAGCTGCCTACTTGCAACTGCCATTTGGAACTGACCAGAAGAATGACCTAGCACAGAGAATCCCCTGCCAATGGAGTTGATGGGGTCAAAATGTGGGTTCTGGGCAAATATAGGGGTGGCACACCTGTGCTAGATGGCTGTAGGGGCTACCTAGGAACACCTGGTAAGAAACGGACAGGTTATATGAAGGGAGGAGAGTCCTGCTGCTTCCCGAGGTGGTCTTGTGCACGACTTGTCATTTAAACATGTCTTCTGTGTGAGGACTGTTTTCTGACTCACTGTGCGAGACAGTGGGAAGATCAAGGATGAACAGGACAAGATCCCTTGCAAGGTTAAGGTGCTTCGGGCATCCACAGGGAGGTAGACATGCAAACTAAAAGGGGCAATAGAGAATGGCAGGTGTAACCAGACATGGTGGTACACACCTAGAACCCAACACTTGAGAGGCAGGGGCAAGAGGATCAGGAGTTCAAGGCCAGCCTGGGCCACATAGTAAGATCTTGTCTAAAGAAAACAGGGGGACGGCAGGAGGCAATGCCTCTTGTCAAGATCAGAAATTCAAGAGCAAGTTCAAGGAGAGAATAAATATAAGGAACCGGGATTTGATGCAAGGCGGTGAGGAGGTGAATCAAGGTGTGTTGAGGTGAATCGCTAAGTGTGGAGCCCAGGACAGAGGGAGGACTAGGTTGCTGAGGACAAACACACTGACTCTCTTGCTATATTTCTGCTCTGGTTTGTTAGATTTTCTGTTGAATTCTTCAGAACTCCTGACTTGTAGCCTCTTAGCAGCAAAGGGATGCAGGGATGATCTTGTCCGTGCCTGTGCTTAGCAGAAACATCCCCTTCCACCTCTTCACTCGTCTACCGAGTTCATCAGTCTGTCACACTCAGCCTGGACACTCACTGGTGTCCGCCACTCTGTCCTGGCTGCCTAGTCAGGGCGTTGAGACAGGGTCTCATTTACGTAGCCCAGGTTGGCCTTGAACACACTCTGTTTCAGGAGGATGACCTTGAATTCCTGATCCTCTGGCTCCACCTCCATAGTGCTGGGTTCACAGGTACCCACTACTATGCCCAGTGCTATGCAGTGTTGGAAATGCTTCCTGCACGCCAGACAAGCCTTCTCTCCAGCGCTGCATCCCTGCGTGTTAGTGCTTTCTTGTACTGGCTAAAGATCAAAGCCTTGAGCTGGGGTGATTGTGGGATTGTCAGATTCCAAGCTGACAAGAAGTACCTATCTTTCCCTCTAGCATTTGCCTCAGACATTCTTCTCCTCCAAATGCACAAATAAGCAAGAACATCTTTTACACATCTTAGAACATTTTGAAATCTTAATTCTTCAACACAGAGTGTGCTAGCTAAGTGGTACGTGCTTCAGAGTGGATGGCCAGAACCTGGCTTTGAATATAGCTTTAAAAAAAAAAAAAGCTTTGCAAAAAAGTACATCTTGTAAGCCTTTAGAATGAAAAAACAAAATCTGGATGGTGCAGTTCTGAAAATTGCCAGCAGGGGGCTCCCAACAGTGAGAACACACTGGCAAGGGCTGGGGGTTTGGCTTCACACCACTGTTTTGTTGTTGTTGTTTTCTTCCTTGAGAACTGAACGGCCTTTTCCTCCTAGCAAAAGTCAGCATTGCCGTTTCCTAGCCCAAGTTAATGGCCTAGCAATGCCAGGAGTCCTCTTGCACATAAACGAATGTTTTCCTGTTATTTACAGTTCAGACCCAGCTGGTCAGCGGGGCAGCCTGGGTTGAGGGACCCTGGGGCAGAAGGGACAGTGTTGCCATTCACCTTCTTGTTCTGGACAGTATTTCTGAGAAGCCAGGGAAGTCAGACAAGAAAGAGGGAAGGAACACAGGACAGGAGTCGGGGCTCCGGTCCAACCTCCTCCACTAAAGAAACACTGCAAATTCAGTAAGAAAAATAGAAAATCTTCCACTTTTCTCCCACCCAATTTTGTACTTTGAAAGACTTCAAATATACAGGAAGAGTATAGGAAAAGTATATAGAAAAGTAAAGGAAAACCCCAGAGGGTTAATACCAGCCTCCCCGTGTCTGCTGTCTGGAGTCTGTATCTTCTGCATATTAATGGATTCCATCAACAGTTTATACGTATTAGTCAGTTCTGTCAACACTGATCTTAAGGTCAATGTTCTGTCCTCAAACTGCTTAGCAGGGTGCTCAGGTGTGTGTGAAATCTGTGTGCGAGCATGTGAGAGAGAGAGAGAGAGAGAGAGAGAGAGAGAGAGAGAGAGAGAAAAGAGGGTGGGAAACCCAGAAGCTGAGGCTGGGGATGCCAGCCAGGCTCAGGGACACTGCCCTGACAAGTTACCTGTGAGAAAGACAAAGGAAGAAAACATCTAAGCCAAGGGAATTGCTACCTGGAGGGCCGAGGAGTCAGAGGAACTGTCCTCTGGAACAAGCCAGAGTGCCAAGGGGCTCACGTGCCAAGAGGCTCACATGCATCTTCCGGTTTAATTCTCACAACCCTGTAGGGCCAGCGCTGTAACCAACCCCTCTTTATAGAAGGGAAAAATGAGGCTCAGAGCAGTCATGTGACTTAACAGAGGAGACCCAGCCTGGGAAGGGCAGCTGAGGAATCCCTCCTGAATGTCATGCTGTCCTCTCAGGGCAGGTGGACACTCTCCATGGCTACTCAAGTCTTCTGTCTAAATTCCTCCCCCTCCCCCACAGTAGCCTTCTCTCCTCCAGAGACTCAGAAGCAGGTGGCTCCCTTTATCTGAGGCTCACAATTCCTTATGTCTCCTTATATCATAAAGTGGTTCCTGAATCCAGTCTGAGGTTCCAGAATCCAGTCACAACACCCAGGGCAATGTCCATACCGAGCCACCACGGTCGCTGCTACCCACATAGATGAACCTGGCCACATTCTCACACCACCGCTTGCCTGACATCACTATTACTGCCGCCATCGCCACCACCATCACCCTTGGCATGGTCACCCAGGACTCAGTCTCCACACCCTGCTGATCCCAGCCCTTCCCACGGCAAACAGCTTCCTTTAATTCTTCAGAAACTGTAGGCAGTGGTGTGAGCCGCCCAAGTTTACAGATTGATCCTCAGAGGCATGTGGGACACATTCGAGGCACATGAATAATATGTTTATACCGATATCTCGTTGGGGAAGTGCTAACATAAGGCTGATCTTAAACAAACAAACAACTTACTAATTTAGAATTAAGTTCGGGCAACAGTTTTTTTTTCTGTGCATAAAGTAGCTGGGTGCTGTTCAAGGCTCTTGATGTTGTCGTAAGGAGAATTCACTCTTCTAGTTCTTAACCGCAGAACTCTAGTTCCATTTATTTCATCCTGTTCTGTTTAGTCTATTGCCACCTCCCAATGAAAACAGTAATGTATGATAGACTCCTTCTGGCCTGCTCTAAAGCTCATGCAATCCCGCTATTGACCACTAGATGTCACTATCAACCAGTTCGAGAAAGCTTTCCACAACAACCCTGGAAACTTTGCCTTCAGCACCCAAAGTCCTAGGCAAAGTGCGACATGATCTGACCTATCTACAAAGGCTGAAACCCACGGTAAGACACGGGCTTCCGATAAAACATTACAGGATCCCAGTTGCAGTCTGAGAGAATCAAATATTTGCTTTTATTAAATTCTTTCCTACCATCAAGGTACGTGACGCGCCATTAACCCAGCAGGCACTGTGTTTTATTTTTATAATGTATTTGAAGATCCAAGTCGTACACACATTAAGTATTTAAGTTAGACTCCTAGAGACTGACTAGGAGCGCAATGAGGATGGGCATGCTTTGGGTTTGGAAGTGAGCCTCACCTTGCAGGAATGAGGACCCACGTCTGGTCCTCAGTGTGGCGGCATGTGCATGTAGTTCCTCCAGCACTGGTAACACGGAGAGAGGTGGATGGATCCCTGGGACTCGCTGCTCAGCTAGTCTAGCCTACCCAGTGAGGCACGCCACTGAGAGAGATCCTGTCTCAGACACAGGGTGGACAGCATCCGAGGAACAACCCTCGAGGACAGAACAACTCCTGAGCGTGCCCTCTGGCCTTTACACGCACGTGTAGATGTGTGAGCATACATGGGCACTCACAGCCTCCTCCCCGGCTACTTCACCCATGAACGGTTTCTCACAGCTCACACAGGAGACACAGAGACAGGAGGATTTGTTATGGGAACACAAGGCTGTAACTGGAAATCAGATGCTTGGATGGACCCATGCCGCCTTCAGCTCTTTAACAGAGCCGCTGGCCATCACTGATGGCCATTTCTTATTGTGGAGTCAGGGCAACAACCCTTTCCTCAGGCCCTCCACTTAGGATGTGAGGAGACGAGTGGAGAAGACGCCCAGGTCATGCCTTGCATTTCACCAGGAAGTGTAGAAGGGAAAGTAGGAGGGGAGGACTTTCCGAGTCATCAGAGGACAGGTTGATGCGCCTAAAAACTGAAGGGATGCTGGAGCCAGAGAGATGACTCAGAAGTTAGGAGTTCCTAGCACTCTCCCAGAGGGCCCAGGTCAGTTCCCAGCACCCCACAACCAGTCCCAGGGATCGATGCTCTCTTCTGGCTCCCAAGGTACCAGACATGCACAGGACGTGGGCATACATGTAGGGAAAAATGCCCATACACATACAATAAAAATAAATAAGTCTTTGTAAAAATGTGGTCCATATGAAATAGAATATAACATAAGAAGATCCTGCTGTTCACTGAAAGGCAGGAAACGACTTCAAGGGCAGAGCCATGCTGTCCAGGGAGCAGTGATTTCCCACCCTACAAATCTAGTTAGTTCTGAAATCAAGAATTATATATAGTCCCAACTTCCCACTGACCTTTGCTCTAACCTACTCTCATTTTGCCATCTGGAATTGTTGTAATTCTTGCCATGATCGTCCTAAAAGCCTTGGGAAAATCATTTCCCAAAATCAAGTAAAAAATACAATATAAACAAAAAGGTTTGCAGCCAGGTTGGTTCACCTGTATTCTGAGCACTCAGGAGGCTGAGACAGGAGGATTTCAAATTTTACAGAACCCCAGTGGCAGAGCAGAGCAGGCTGTCTTTCCTAACCATACATGCCTGTGTGTTTTATTTCTCTTTCAAAACATATAGTGTATGTGTCTGAATAAACAAACAGTCTAACAGAGTAGCATAGAAAGTCCAAAACATTTATGCATCTACAGCGGCAAAATCTCAAAGACCATCAACAACAGTAAGTGTAACTGAGCAGCCACCTGAAAAACAGCAAAATAAAATCCACACCTCATGAGACACGTAGGATACATTCCAATTGGATTCATAAAAAAATATAAGAATGTAAATGCATAGAACCATACATTACTATCAGAAACACAGCAGAGAAAGTCTCACTACATATCCAGGCTGGCCTCAGCCTCCGGATCCCCCTGCCTCAGACTCCTGAGGGCTAAAATTAGAAACGTGTACCACCATACCCAGCTTGAGAATTCTTTATAATTTCACAGTGTAGAAGATCTATGACATAAAAACCTGATAAACTGGGCTGGAGAGATGGCTCAGTGGTTAAGAGCATTGCCTGCTCTTCCAAAGGTCTTGAGTTCAATTCCCAGCAACCACATGGTGGTTCACAACCATCTGTAATGAGGTCTGGTGCTCTCTTCTGGCCTGCAGGCATACATGCAGACAGAATATTGTATACATAATAAATAAAAAAAATGATAAATTCCCCATGTTAAAAATTTAAAACTGTAAGAAGTTACAAGTATGCCGGGCAGTGGTGGCGCATGCCTTTAATCCCAGCACTCGGGAGGCAGAGGCAGGTGGATCTCTGTGAGTTCAAGACCAGCCTGGTCTACAAGAGCTAGTTCCAGGACAGGCTCCAAAACCACAGAGAAACCCTGTCTCGAAAAACCAAAAAAAAAAAAAATTAAAACTTCTGCATGAAAATAAAGAAAATCCCATCAGCAAAGGACCAGGTCAATAGGCTATCTAGCCTCACCCCTAAAAGTATTCTTGCAATGTAAAACATAGAAAAGAAATGTCTGGTGTATGAAACATCCCTACTGCTGAAGGAAACGGTCCATAGCTGAATAAAGGAACAAGCAGAGGATGCAAGAGGACAGGTCATCTAGAGGAATGTAAACAGTGATGCCTGGGTCAGGAGGGTTCATGCAGGCTGGACCCAAGACCAGGCAAGTCAGGACGCTGGGGTATACATTAAGTCTTGCCAATCAGCCAATGCCTCCTCAAGCTTCATATCCCAGGTACCTCACTCACATTAGGTCCTTAAAGGTGTGAAAGCATACTATCCCACAGAGAAATAAAATTGACTAGAGGTACCATGCATCAGAGTGGCAAAAGTCCAATTGGCTATGAAAAATGGCTTCATTTGTTGGTGGTAGGAGTGGCGTCCCTGCCAATCACACTAGGGAGCCATTTGCCATGCAGCAACTATTAACATTGCAAATTCACCATACACATCATTTAAAAAAAAGATTTATTTTGTGTGTATGTGTTCACACATGCGCACGCACACACATATGACACAAATGTGGATGTGCATAGAGAATAGAAAGGGTTGGAGTTCTAGGCAGGGACGAGTCATATAATATGCATACTGGGTACCAAGCTCTGGAGCAAGAGCTCTTAATGGCCGAGACATCCTTCCAGCCCAGGATAAGTAGACACTCTTACGTTGCTTCCGAGGGTTTATCAGCTGCTTGTAAATGCGTGAAGGAACCCAGACACATGCATTTGTTATGGCATTGCTGCTAAAGGTCAAAGACTTCGTGCGACGTACCATGCTTTCCTTACACCATCCGAACCGCACGAGTGTAAAATGAAGGGAGGCGTGCTTTAGATGCTGAGACGAGAAGCTCCCCCAACACGAGGTAAGGAAGAAAAGCACGGTCGGTGTGAGGTAGTTTGTGCAGGATGTATTGAGTGGAAGGAGAAATGATAACGCGTGAGAGTTGGAGAGATGCCTCAGGGGGTAAAGGCGCTTGCCACCAAGTCTGATGACCTGAGTTCAGTCCCCAGGACCCACCTGATGAAAGGAGAGAACTGACTCCGCAGGTTGTTCACAGCTTCCACGTGTGCGAGCTCTGGCACATGCATGCATACACAGAGACACGTAAACACACAGTAAATAAATAAATGCAAAAACTTTTGAAAGAAAAAACAATAAAATACCAATTGTCAAGCAGATGAATAAAAACCTGTCTTCATGAAGATGTTTATCAAAAGATATCTTTCCTCTTGCAGGATGGGAAGGGTAATATTTTTGATGCTTAAATTAGATAAATGTCTGACTACCAAAAACACAAAATATGGTTATAAAAGCATGAAGTCCTAGGTTAGCCATCCAGCACCACACAAGACAGTGTGGGGGTGTATGCCTGTAATGCCAGGACTGGGGAGGTGGAGTCGGGAGGAGCAGAAGTCAAGGTCATCCTTAGCTACTTAGGGAGTTCAAGGCCAGTCTGGAATGACAAGACCCTGTATAAAAAAGAGCAAAATGAAAAATAGTGTCCTATATGTTTGTCCTCCAATGTTGATGTCTATCGAGGTGTGCATTACTCCTGCCTGTCTTTCCAGTGGTTTCCCACCAAATTTGTGGTGGTAAAGTGATACTTGATTCACTCAAACTTTCACAGAAATTTATAGGGGGTGCCTAAAGATGGTGTTGAGATGACATATGTCCCCTTCACATCTTCACCAAGACATCCAAGCCAGGCCCCACTCTGGCCATCACTGTGCTAAGAACACTATGCCCATAGCAATAAGAGTACAATCCAAGTTACTAGTAGCTGACACATGTTGCTTCTGCAAGGACATGTACAGGGACCCAAAGGAAGCAGGTTACTTCACCTGGGCTGGCTAGTGTTTGCCAACCTCACACAAGCTAGAGTCATCTAGAAAGAGCAACCCCAAGCGAGAAATTGCTTCTATCACACGGGCCTGTTTATGGGCAAACCTGTTGGGCATTTTCTTGATTAGTGATTGATGTGGGAGGGTCCAGTCCAATGTGAACAGTGCCACCCATGGGCAGATGGTCCTGGTATACAGAAGCAAACTGAGCACGCTCTGGGAAACAAGCCAGTAAGCAGCAGCCCACTATGGCCTCATCCTCCGTTGCTGCTTGCAAACTCCTGCCTTGAGTCCCTGCTCTGATTCCCGTTCAATCCAGACTATAGCTGAAAGCGGAAACCAACCCTTTCACAGTGCCCATTAGCCCCTTAGTCCAAATAGGCTGCATGGGCTGTCCAGACCTGCATAGGTCTCTGAACCCCTGATGCTTTATGTCATGGCTTGGGGACAGTAGTACCTACAGGTGTGATGGTATCAAATGAGCATTGTATAGCGGTACCTATACCAGGACAGATAGTAGCCTCAGCGCTGGGACAAACGGTAGCCCCAGTATCCAGACAGATGGTAGCCACAGTGCCAGCTGTGCTTGGTTTAGGGGCAGGGCCTCAGTGGATGTTTCCCCTCTTCCTAGTACTAAGTGACAGGTACAACCCCTGCCAATTTAGATAGAGCCCTGCAAGATCCCCACCTCTTCAGAAAACCATGGGAAGGGCCACGAACCTTGCTCTTCCTCATGCATTCATGCACGGAGGGGCCATTAGGACCACACGGGAAGCTCTGGGCATCCTGTCCGCAATCTTACCCACAGACCCGTTTTCATATTGGACACCCAGGATGGCCTCATATTCTATTCCTGACTCATTGTGTCATCCTGTTTCCAGGGGAGTCTGTTGAGACTTAGACAATGACGTAGTGGAGATTTCCAATGCTAAATCCAGCACAGGTTCAGGAAGATGTAAGGGTCCCCTTAGCTAAGGATAGCCCCACCATGAGACCAGAATAACTATGGGCAGAGAGCAGAAGTAAGTACAAACCTGGCACCTCAACATCTGCCAGACCCTGCACACCTCATGTGAGTCAGGTCTTCCTATTCCGGCAGCTGGAGGTCGATGATACTGCCTCCTCTTGTCACCTGGACCCTGTGCTCCTCAGACACCCACTGTGACAGTCCACTTAGTGAGACTTTCCACAATTATTAATGTTCTCAGGACCCTGGTAACTGCCAAGAACTCCTCCAACTTTGTAATTCTTTTGCCACTCAACAGGCTTTTTATTATCTTTTTCCTCTGGGCTTCAAGCCTAGTATGGTAGGAACCGTGTTGGTCTTTTCCATTGTTTTAGTGCCAAAGCCTAGCCCCAGTGTGTGGCAGGGATCCACTAGCTATTGAATGGATAATTATGTGTAGTACTGAGGATAATATAGAATTATATATGACACCTGGTGGGCAAAGAGTTAGATACCTGAAGAAGACGGCAGCCGTGTCTCACTTAAGCTGCAGACTCAATGCTCCTGTCGAAACAGTGACTAAGCCACCGGAGCATCTTCCTACACACATGTACCCCAGAAGGGTCTGTACCCTCAAAAGACTTGGATTTCACTGAAGCATCATTCGCACTATCCTTGTACTCCTTTGCGCACTACATTGGTGCGCTTCCCCTAAGATCATGAGAGGAAATTGCCTAAAAGGGAAATCCTGTCCCTCATGATCTGGGAAGGCAAAGGGTCATCTTCTGGCGTGAATACACAACCTGCCACATAAATACCCATAAAAAACTTTAACATTCACAACACAGAACTCATCGGGTTGTTTCCCAGATTCCTTGAAGTGCTTGCTTTGTTCAGTAAACTTCTGTTCTGTCTATGTCTCTAGACTGAATTCTTCACTGCAAGAAGACAAAACCCAAGAGACCCCTATAATGTTCAAGTGTGCATGTGTGTGTGCGCATGCACACACATAATTAGAATCAAGAATATATTAATCAAGAAATCAAGACAGACTTAACATGTTAGGGAGTCGTCCAAGTGGCTAAAAATGAGAGAAAGAATACCCAACAGAAAGAACTATACAACCCGGGAAATTCATCAGGTTTATGCTCAGTTTCACTTTGAAGGCAGATTGCCACAGGCAATGCCTCGTTTGCTGGAGTCCTGGAAGCTAGGCTTCCATACACTGCTTCACACAAGGACTTTCCGAGCTTGTTTGAAGATTCTAGCAGGGGGGCACAGCTACTCTTGTACTCTTCAAAGAAAGTTCTTCCTTTCTCAGGGCAGGCCACCCCCTTAGACTGTGTAGGAAGCTTCAAGAGGGTGCATACTACAGGAGCAGCGAGGGAGCAAGGAGGCGCCTGCTAGCCTGCGGGATCAGCCTGCAGCCAGGTCCACTCACATCATGCAGATTTTAGGAGGTCCCGAGAGCTGAGCAAGGGCTGCAATTATGATCCCCTATTAACCGTATTCTTGGTTCTGTTAAGGAGAGGTTCACCGACAACTTCTCAGTTTGCTTATTCATTCATGTATTGAAGAAAATTTATTGAATAATTTTTAAAAATTAAGCACTGAAGATAAAATACATATGATTACATATAACACACACACATCATATATAATTGTCTTTCTGGTTGAGGTGCCCAGGCACCGTTGACATAGCATGATGGCCTTTTAATGTCACCAGCACTTGGTTCCATTAGAAGCATTTGCTGGAGCAGCAATCAAAGGGAGTCCCCAGTGGGGCACCTAAGCCTGAAATTCAAGTAAATGAGAAGCCTTCCAACCTTCTCGAGGCTGAATCATGGATGCAACTGTCTAGAACAGATCACCCAGTTCTATTAGTCAGGTACGATTCTATGCAGAGCCTCCAAGAGGCTGGCAAGACGGCTCAGTGGCTGAAAGATGCTTACTGCCGAACCTCTGGATCTGAGTTCCATCCTCCGGAAACCACATGGCAGAAGGAGGGAACTATTCTTCCAAGTTGCCCTCTAGCCTCTTAAATGCATACCAAATACACATACTCACAGAAGAAAAAAAGTGTGTGTGTGTGCGTGTGCATGCGTGTGTGTGCGTGGGTGTGTTTGTAGCAGAATCCACTAACCAAAGCTGGTAAGCAAAAGAGAAGAGACAATTTAGAACAAATGAACAGAGAAATGGGTGTGTGCCTATTAGCCCCAGGGCTGGGGAGGCAGAGATAGGAGCTCAACTGGAACCACCACTAGCCTAGCTTAGCCTTTCAAACAGTGAGTTCCTGGTTAAGGGAACGATCTTGTCTCAAAAATGAAGGCAGAGAGCAACTGAGAAAGGTAGGCTTGTCAACCTCCAGCATCTAAATGCATGTAACACACACACGCACGCACACGCACGCACACACACACAGCATATAGTACAGGACTCAGCACATAGCACACCAGAGGGTTCTTTGCTGGCTTGCGCAGTGCTAATGCTTGCCCTGATGGGATGCTGAAGTAGTCTGTTCTTCACAGAGCACCGACTCCTGGGATGTTTGTGTCAGGAAAATCTTTTTGTACACTGCATGAAGGTGTGTCTGTTTAACCTCACCTGCCTAAGGCACCTTCTGATTGGTTTAATGAAGAGCTGAATGACCAATAGCTAGGCAAAAGAGGATAGGCGGGACTTCCAGGGAGAGAGAGAATATCTGGGAAAGAATCTAGGTGCCAGAGATTTACCAGCTAGACATGGAGGAAGTCAGAGATACGGTACTGAGGAGAGGGAACGAGTTACATGGCAGAATGTAGATTAACATAAACAGGTTAATTTAAGTTTTAAGAGTTAGCTGGGAATAAGCCAAAGCTAAGGCCAAGATTTGGAATTAATAAAAAGTCTCTGTGTCATTATTCAGGAGCTGGCAGACCAAAGAAAAAACCATTACAGGTTTGGCTCCTCCAAAAACATTTCATTCACATGGGAAATCAAGGAGAGCCTCTGTCTCCGTCATTCTCAACTGCCTTCATTCTCCACCTGATATGACCAATGCTGTTACATTTTATTTGAAACTTTCTCATGGAAACAGCACCGATGGATGCATCTCCTCTGAAGATTAATATTGTAATATAATTCGGGAAACTGAGACTGCAGGAATCTTTGTGACCATGGGTCACTGAGGCTAAACTCGACAGAATTCATACCAACAAGTTGCTCTTTTAAAATAAAAGAGAAGTTTCTAAGCCACTGGGGGTGGGCATTGGAGAGATGGTTCAGTGGGTAAATCACCTGCTATGCAAGCAGGGGTCTGAATTTGGATTCTCACTGTCCACAAAATGCCAAGTGTGGGAGTACAGTAATCCCATGGTGAGATGGGAGGTGGAGGCAGGAGAATCCCAGGAAGCTTGGACCAGCAAGGCTGGATGGAATACCAGCAGAACACAGAACCCTCTCTCCAAACAAGGTAAAAGATAGACTGACTTTATCCTCTACTCCACGCATGTGCTGTGGAAGAGGCTTGCATCTGCATTCATACACACGAATACTTATACAGAAGGGTTGGTTGCGTTTTTGTTTTGGAAGGCAATGAGGGAGGAGGATGTACATAGAGATATATAAATTATACTTTATTCACTTTAGTATTAAACACACAGAAATTTACATTCAAAAACGTTATAGCCAAAGGGTTTCTCCTTGGATGAAAGCCAATCAGGCCATCTTTGGCGCGCTAACTGAAAGAGCATTGCAGCCCATTTTGCAGGGACAACAATTAGGCCTTGGCTTCAGAGGTCCATTGGTAGACGAAAGGAGGACAGAGGGCCAGGTAGAGACACATGCAGTTATGAAGTCTGTGCTCTCTTAGTAAGATGCATGTTTTTAACTAAATCTGCCCCCACAGAATGTGTGGTGAGAATTCATAGAGTAGATTTCAGAAGGTTGAGGAGGTGGGAAACTTCTTGTTTAAAGTTCGCCTTCTGCTATTAAAGGCGCTCAACAACTTTCCTCTGGAAGCTTGCCTCGAATGGGGAAGGCAAAATAAAATAGACCAGTCTCTTAAAATACCATTCACACATTGGCGCCGTCCATTTCCAACTAAGACAGCCATGCCCTTTCTACAACCTCGACTTCATAGGTGGAGAAGGAGCACCAGACATCACCAGGAAAGACAGTGTCAAGTGTCAAGGCCCCTATGAAGTATGCCGTGTGCAAATAAATCGGTTAATGATTGAAATGCTAGCATGACACGGCGCTGCTCTCAAAGATCAAACACTCTGAGCCGCCAAGCTGGCTCACCTCCGCCCTGTGAAACCATCGGCCCCAGGTTAAATACCCGCACCACAGACTCCCAAGCCCGGTGGCCCTTACCTTGCACTGTCCCGAGACACAGATGGCAGTGCCGTTCTGATCACAGGGGGTGCCATCAATGACCTTCTCAGCTTGGCGCACGTAGAAGCGGTAGCCGGTTGCTTGGCAGTTCAACTCGCACTTGCGATTGCCCTTTACTATTAAAAAAAAAAAGAACAAAGATGAGGTATGGGTGACCTCAGCTCTGTGGAGTCAGTCCTGGCTCTTCCACCTATTTTTATGGAGATAAACTTCACATAACATAAAATTAACTGTTTCGACCAAAGTGGGGTGAGTATACTCATAGATTGTAGAACCAATTGCCACAAAAAAATTTCAAAATATTTTCATTATCCCAGAAAGGAACCTCATGCCTGTTAGCTCTTCATGTTCCTCCTTCCTCCAGAGCCTGGCAGCCACCAATTTACTTTCTGTCTGTTTTCAAGTATGCCTTACAGTTGTAGAAAACTCTTAGCCCTTCCGCATTGGACAGTCTGAAGAAGGAAAGGAGTTTTTAAAGGTCTCAACACAGCAAATAAAATTTCTACTTTTACACCCTACCATGATTTTTTTTGTAGTTATAGTCTATGAATTTGCAATTTTGGTGAGCATATAATTTTTAACTTTGCTGTTTTTTCTTGAACTTAAAAGCTACATGGAGACTGGGGATATGATCACTTGGTAGAATTCTTGCCTAGAAAGCATGAGACCCTGGGTTTGAGCTCTGGCATAGCATAAGTAGGACACAGTGGTACATGCCTGCAATCTCACCACTCCAAAGGTAGGAATTCAAGGTCACCTCTGTGGTTACACAGACTGCTGGTTAGGTTCATCTGGGAAGAGGGAACCTCAACTGAGAAAATGCCTGCACCAGATAGCCCTACAGGGGAGTCAGTGGGGCTTTGATTTTCTGATTGATGGCTGATGAGGAAGAACCCAGCACACCATGGGCAGTGATGCCCTGGGCAGGTGGTCCTGGACTATCCACAAACCCAGCCTAACCCAAGGAAGTTAGCTGCACCCATGAAAACAAAAGATAACCTCATGCCAGCCATCCCCAAAGAAGGAAAACACACTAAAACACTACCACTAAAAACTAATAGGAATTAACAATCACTGGTCATTAACATCTCTTAATATCAATGGACTTGATTCACCTATAAAAAGACTCAGGCTAACAGAATGGATATGAAAACAGGATTCATCCTTCTGCTGCATACAAGAAACACACCTTAACCTCAAAGGCAGACATTACCTCAAAGTAAAATATTTTCCAATCAAATGGACCTAAGAAACAAGTGGGTGAGCTGGGCAGTGGTGGCACATACCTTTAATCCCAGCACTTGGGAGGCAGAGATAGGCGGATCTCTGTGAGTTCAGGGCCAGCCTGGTCTACAAGAGCTAGTTCCAGGACAGGAACCAAAGCTACAGAGAAACTCTGTCTTGATAAGAAAGAAAGAAAGAAAGAAAGAAAGAAAGAAAGAAAGAAAGAAAGAAAGAAAGAAAGAACGGAAGGAGGGAGGGAGGGAAACAAAGAAGTCTTAAATTGTACATCAAACCCCACAAACTAATAGCAGGAGACTTTAACACCGCACTCTCACCAATGGACAGGTCTGCCAGACAAAAACTTAACAGAGAAATAAGAGAACTAACAGATGTCAGGACTCAAATAGACTTAACAGACATCTATAGAACATTTGACCCAAACACAAAAGAATATGCCTTCTTCTCAGCACCTCATGCAGCCTTCTCTAAAACTGACCACATACTCGGTAACAGAGCAAATCTCAACAGATACATAAAAAAAAAAAAAAAGGAATAATTCCCTGTATCTTATTGGACCACCATGGCTTAAAGTTAGAATTCAACAACCTAAATTACAGAAAGCCTACAAACTCATGGAAATTGAACAGTGTTCAAGTGAATCACCCTTGTGTCAAGGAAGAAATAAAGAAAGAAATTAAAGACTTCCTAGAATTTAATAAGAATGAATTCACAACATACCCAAACCTATGGAACACAATGAAAGCAGTGCTAAGAAGAAAGTTCATAGCACTAAATGCCTCCATAAAGAAAGTGGAGATGCTCCAATGTGGGTCTCTGTCTCTGTCTCCTTTCATTGCCTGATGAAGGTTAAGATTCAGGAGGATGCCTATATGTTTTTCTTTGGGTTCTCCTTCTTATTTAGCTTCTCTAGGATCACTAATTATAGGCTCGATGTCCTTTATTTATGGCTAGAAACCAAATATGAGTGAGTACATCCCATGTTCCTCTTTTTGGGTCTGGCTTACCTCACTCAGGATAGTGGAGCACCGGACAGAAATCTCAAGGTCCAAATCAGGAGCAGAAGGAGAGAGAGCATGAGCAAGGAACTCAGGACCGCGA
Organism: Alexandromys fortis; assembly: GCF_014885135.2. Taxonomy (NCBI): domain Eukaryota; kingdom Metazoa; phylum Chordata; class Mammalia; order Rodentia; family Cricetidae; genus Alexandromys; species Alexandromys fortis. The sequence continues at coordinate 3,307,446 of NW_026067955.1, forward strand.
GGGGTACACCCACACACTGAGACAATGGGGATGTTCTATCGGGAACTCACCAAGGCCAGCTGGCCTGGATCTGAAAAAGCCTGGG
>NW_026067955.1:3308119-3357548 GCF_014885135.2 Alexandromys fortis
AGAATATCCAAATTAACAAAATCAGAAATGAAGGGGGGGGGGGTAAAACAACAAACACTGAGGAAATCCAGAGAATCATTAGGTCATACTATGAAAACCTGTACTCAACAAAATTTGAAAATGTAAAAGAAATGGACAATTTTCTGGATAGGTACCACATACCCAAATTAAATCAGGACCAGATGAACAATTTAAATAGACCAATAACCCCTAAGGAAATAGAAGCAGTCATTAAAAGTCTTCCAAAAAAAAAAAAAAAAGCCCAAGGCTGGATGGTTTCAGCACAGAATTCTACCAGAACTTCAAAGAACAGCTAATACCTATACTCCTCGATTGTTCCACACAATAGAAACAGAAGGAACACTGCCAAACTCTTTTTATGAGGCTACAGTTACCCTGATACCCAAACCACACAAATATTCAACTAAGAAAGAGAATTACAGACCAATCTTACTCATGAATATTGATCCAAAAATTCTCAATAAAATACTGGCAAACCAAATCCAAGAACACATAAAAAAAAATCATCCAGTATGATCAAGTCAGCTTCATCCCAGAGATGCAGGGATAGATCAACATATGAAAATCTGTCAATGTAATCCACCATATAAATAACCAAAGAAAAAATATGATCATCTCATTAGATGCTGAAAAAGCCTTCAACAAAATCCAACACCCCATCGTGATAAGGGTCTTGAAGAGATCAGGGATACAAGAAACATATCTAAACATAATAAAAGCAAAATACAGCAAGCTGACAGCCAACATCAAATTAAGCAGAGAGAAACTCAAAGTAATTCCACTAAAATCAGGGACAAGACAAAGCTGTCCACTCTCTCCATATCTATTCAATATAATACTCAAAGTTCTAGCTAGAGCAATAAGACAACAAACAGAGATCAAGGGGATACAAATCAGAAAGGAAGAAGTCAAACTTTCACTCTTTGCAGATGATATGATAGTATACATAAGTGACCACAAAAATTCTACCAGGGAACTCCTACAGCTGATAAACACCTTCAGTTATGTGGCAGGATACAAGATCAACTCAAAAAAATCAGCAGTCCTCCTATACACAAATGATCAAAGGACTGAGAAATAAATCAGAGAAACATCACCCTTTACAATAGCCACAAATAACATAAAATATCTTGTGGTAACACTAAACAAAGAAGTGAAAGACCTGTATGACAAGAACTTTAAGTCTTCGAAGAAATAAACTGAAGAAGACATCAGAAAATGGAAAGATCTCCCATGTTCTTGGATAGGTAGGATGAACATAATAAAAATGACAGTCTTACCAAAAGCAATCTACAGATTCAATGTAATCCCCATTAAAATCCTAACACAATTCTTCATAAACCTCGAAAGAACAATACTCAACTTCACATGGAAAAAACAAAACAAAACAAAAAACTAGGATATCCAAAACAACCCTGTACAATAAAGGAACATCTGGAGTCATCACCATCCCTGACATCAAGCTCTATTCTACAGCTGCAGCAATGAAAACAGCTTGGTATTGGCATAAAAACAGACAGGTAGACCAATGGAATCAAATCAAAGACACTGATATTAATCCATTCACCTATGAACATCTGATTTTTGACAAAGAAGCTAAAATTATACAACTAGAAAAAAAGAAAGCATCTTCAATAAATGGTGCTGGCATAACTGTATGTCAACATGTAGAAGAAACCAAATAGATCCATATCTGTTTCCATGCACAAAACTCAAATCGAAAGGGATCAAACACCTCAACATAAAGCCAGCCACACTGAACCTCACAGAAAAAAGTGGGAAGCAGCCTTGAATGCATGGGCACAAGAGACCACTTCCTAAATATAAACCAGTATCACAGACACTGAGAGCAACAATTAATAAATGGGACCTCCTGGCACTAAGAAGCTTCCATAAAGCAAAGGACACAGTGAATAAGACAAAATGGCAGCCAAATGAATGAGAAAAGACTGCAGCAACCCCACATCAGACAGAGGACTGATCTCTAAAATTCATAAAGAACTCAAGAAACTAGACATCAGCCAGGCTTTGGTGGCACACGCCTTTAATCCCAGCACTTGGGAGGCAGAGGCAGGTGGATCTCTGTGAGATCAAGGCCAGCCTGGTCTACAAGAGCTAGCTCCAGGATAGGCTCCAAAGCTACAGAGAAACCCTGTCTTGAAAAACCAAAACCAAACCAAACCAAACCAAACCAAACAAACAACAAAACTAGACATCAAAATACCAAATAATCCAATTTAAAAATGGGGTGCAGATCTAAACAGAGAATTCTCTACAGAAGAATCTCAAATGGCTGAGAGACACTTATGGAATTGTTCAACATCCTTAGCTATAAGGTAAATACAAATCAAAATGACTCTGAGACACCATCTTACATCAGTCAGACTAAGATCAAAAACACCGATGATAGCTTATATTAGAGAGGATGTGGAGTATGGGGAACACTCCAGCATTGCTGGTGGGAACACAAATCCATACAGCCATTTTGCAATTCAGTATGGCGATTTCTCAGAAAATTGGGAATCAATCTACCTCAAGACCCAGCAATACCACTCGGGCATATACCCAACAAATTCACACTTATACCACAAGAACATTTGCTCAGCTGTGTTCATAGCAGTGTTATTTGTAATATCCAGAACCTGCAAACAACCTAAATGCCCCTCAGCTTTAGAATGGATAAAGAAAATGTGGTACATTTACACGGTGGAGTACTACTCAGCAATAAAAAAAAATCTTGAAATTTTCAGGCAAATGGATGGAACTAGAAAAAACACATCCTGAATGAGACCCAGAAAGACAAACATTATATGTATTCCCTCATAAGACATAAATCACTCATTAGTCATAAAGCAAAGGATAACCAGCCTATAGTCAACAAACCCAGAAGCTAGGTAAGAAGGAGAACCCTAAGAGAGACATACATGGATCCCCATGGGAAAGGAAAATAGACAAGATCTCCTGAGAAAATTGGAAGTGTGGGGGGAGAGAGGGAAAAGGGGAGGGCAGAAAGGGAAAGGAGAGGAGAACATGAGGAAATGGGATGGCCAAGATGGAGGAAGGACAGAGAGGGAGAATAAGGAAAGAGATATCTTGGTTGAGGGAGCCATTACAGGGCTAGCAAGAAACCTGGCACTAGAGAAATTCACAGGAATCTACAAGGATGACCCCAGCTAAGATCCTAAGAAATAGTAAAAAGGGTGCCCAAACTGGCCTTTCCCTGTAATCAGATTGATGACTACCTTAATTATCATCATAGATCCTTCATCCAGCAACTGATGGAAGCAGATACAGATCCACAGGTAAGCACTGGGTCGAGCTTTTGGAGTCCAGTCAAAGAGAGGGAGGACCAATAATATGAGCAAAGGGGTCAAGACCATGATGGGGATACCCACTGAAACAGCTTACCTGAGCTAATGGGAGCTCATTGACTCTGGACTGACAGCAGAGAAAACCTGCATAGGACCAAGGCCCTCTGAATGTGGGTGACAGTTCTGTGATTGGGGCAGTCGGTGGGGCCACTGGCAGTGGGACCATGATTTATTCTTAGTACTTGAATTGGCTTTTTGAATCCCATTCTCTTTGGAGGGATACCTTGCTCACCCTAGATATAACGGGGAGAGGACTTGGTACTGCCTCAAAGTGATATGCCAGACTTTGGTGACTCCCCATGTGAAGTCTTATCCTCTCTGAGAAGGGGATGAGGGGTGAGGTGGGGGAAAAGTGGGGGGAAACAGGAGAAGGGGAGGAAGTAGGAACTGGGATTGTTATGTAAAATGAGAAATGATCAATTTTAAATTAATTAATTAATAAGAAAGGCAACTCAATGTGATTGTGGAGAGCAAGCCAGTAAGCAACCTTCTCCAGTCTCTGCTTCAGTTCCTGCCCTGAGTTCCTGTCCTAACTCGCCTTCAACATGGAGTATACGGTGAAAATCAACCCCTTCGTCCTCAAATTGCTTTTGATCATGGGGGTCTTTATTACAGCTATAGGAAGCAAACCAGGACACACAGTGAGTTTGAAGACTGCTTATGCCATGTGAAATCCTGTCTTACAAACAAAAATAAATAAACAAAAGACCTACAATGTTGTATCTTTTTTTATGTTCTTAAGTTTATTTGTTTATGTGCGTGGGTGTGGATGCAGACACACGCCTTTCTAGAGTGATGCAACTGAGTAGGGAAGACCTAGCCTAGGCATCGGGGAGGGGCATCATTCTGGGCTGAGGCCCTGGGGTGGATATAAAAGAACCAAAGGAGAAAGTGAGCTGGGTGCCAGCCTTCTGCTCTCTCCATGTCCTGACTGTGGACACCATGTCACTAGCTGCTCCGCACCCTTTCCCACAATGGTCAACTACAACCCAAGCAACAGGCAAGGACAAAATCATCCCCTCCTAAGTTGGTTTTTATCACTTATTTTCGAGGCAGCAACAAGGAAAGAAACTAATCCATGCTTTCTTGTCTTCTCATCTGTCACCTGCCAACAGCATTCCCTACCTCCGACTCTGTATTTTTGTCACCTTACAGGACCTGGTACACAGCAGATGCTCAGTGTGTGCTAACTGCATAATGAGAAACAGTCTCGCTGTTCCCAAAAGAAAAAATTTATATTTCACATCTAAAAGACACAGCCAAGCCAAACACTGATTTTTCAAACCTGTTTTTGGAAAAAAAATATAAATTCCATGCTTAGTCACAGACAGCAGGTTCAGGGTCATGCCTCTGTCAAAAACCCAGACTACTGGATTTGGTAATACTAGCTTTTTCCTATACAACACAATACATCATATTTTCCCTAGGGTGGCTGCCTGCCTGTCACAGCAATGAACTTCCTTCTGTTTCACAGCCACTAGCTCCTGCTAACAGGAAAGGATGGAGGCTCTGGGACCACAGGGTTCAGAGAAAGTCAAATCCTTTGTAAGCACTTACAAGCCCAGAGACTGCTTTCCTGCTTGGGTGATCTTTGGAAAACTAACCTCACAGAATACTGAACACCAATATGGACATGTCTTTGGGGATTTCCCCAAAGCAAATTATTTTATTGCTTTAAGAAATATGGGGGTTGAGCTGGTAGGTGTGAGGTACTGGGTTCTGGATCCAACACAGAAAAAACGGGGGGTAGGTAGGTAGGTGGAAGCAAGGGAGTGCAAGCCAGAGCAAGGCTTGTCGAGTGGACACTACACCTGAGCGCAATAACCACAGTGGTCAAAGAGGATGGCAGATCCCTTGGAGCTGGAGCTACAGCAGTTGTGAGTCACCTCACACGTGCTGAGAGTTAAGACCGGTCCCCTGCAAGAGTGGCATGCACTCGTAACCACTGAGCCATCTCTCAGCCACATGACTTTTCTGATTTTATTTCTTTCTTCTGGGTTCTCACTCTGTGAAGAGCTAGCCAGGACTAGGTACACTGCAATTTTTTTTAAAATCTGAGACAGAGCTTCTCTGTGTAGCCCTGGCTGTCCTGGAACTTGCTCTGTAGACCAGGCTGGCCTCGAACTCACAGAGATCTGCCTGTCTCTGCCTCCCCAGTGCTGGGATTGCAGGTGCACACCGCCACACCAGCTACAATTTTATTTCTTGGTATTTGCAACCATAATATAAAAAGCTATTTGGAGAATGCCCTGCCTAGTTTTATGTCAACTTGACACAAGCTAGAATTATCTGAAAGAAGGGAAGCTCAATTGGAAAAATTCCTCCATAAGATCTGGGAATAAGGCATTCCCTTAATTAGTTATTGCTTGGAGAGGGTCCAGCACATGGTTGGTGTTGCCATTCCTGGGCTGGTAGTCCTGGATTCTTTAAGAAAGCAGGCTGCTCACCACACACACACACACCCCTCCCACCCCACCATCAATGCCTGAGCCAGATGGGAGAGCTAGCCCTGAGGTCATCAGAGCAGTAGCGCTTGTCCTAGCCCCCACCAGCTGCACCACTCAGGAGAGAGGGCCCTGCCCCTCAACCAGGCAGCACAGCAGAGCCAATCCTGATGGAGGTGTGGGTGATCCAGTCCTGAAGTTTTGAGCATGGGAAAGCTGTCCCCATTACTCCTCTGATATGTGAAGGCATGAGCAGGAGAGATGCCCTCCTCCTCCCCCCACCCGTCAGCACCTGGGGCAGGTGGCAGAGCAGTCCTTGCCCTTCACCAGCTGCAGTACTGGGGAGAGTAGCCCCCACACCTTGCCTGGGCAACACAGTAGAGCTGCCCTGAAGTTGTAGGTATGGGAGATCTAACCCCGAGAATAGGAAAGTCAGAGAACTGGCCCCACCCTTGCTCATTGCTGCAGGGGTTAACTAGCCAAGGCAACGCTGGAGAGCTAACCCAGGCTGGCTGACAAACCCTGCAACCAGGCCCAGAACCAGGGTTATGTGTTGGTCCACCCCAACATCCACTCTATCTGTGATCTGCTGGAGCACAGGGGAGGTTGGCGGGTGTTAGTCCTGTGGACCCAGGACCAAAGGATCTTGACACAGGGCAGCAAAGGGATATCCAGGAAGATGCCTTTAATCCCAGCACTTGGGAGGGAGAAGCAGAGGGATCTCTGTGAGTTTGAAGCCAGCATGGTCTACAGAGCGAGTTCCAGGACAGGCTCCAAAGCCACAGAGAAACCCTGTCTCGAAAAACCAAGAGTCCCAGTGAGGGTCCAGCATCGATGGTACAGCAGAAACCAGAGGTCTTGAACCAAACTTATGTTTCTTTGCAATAAACGCCTGCATGTAAAAGTGCATGGATAACGGGGTTTACTGCTTGACCCACTGTTACACTGCAACTTCCACAATGAGATTTCCCCCTTCTTCCTTTTCTTCCCCCTTTTTTTCCTCTTAAATTGTATTATGTTTGGAAGGGGGAGAAGGATGGGATCGGTAGACATGATGTGAAAGACACAAAGAATAAATGAAAAGAAAGTTAGGAAAATAAATCAATCTTTAAGAAGAAAAGAGAGGAAGGGAGGGAGGGAGGAAGGGAGGAGAGAGAGAGAGAGAGAGAGAGAGAGAGAGAGAGAGAGAGAGAGAGAGAGAGAGAGAGGCTGAGCAGATAATGGGAAGCAAGCCAGTAAGCAGCAGCATCCTCCATGGCCTCTGCATCAGCTCCTGCCTCGGGTTCCTGTCCTGTTTGAATTCCTGTCCTGACTCCCATCTGTGATGAACAGTGATGCAGAAGTATAAACCAAATAAACCCTTTCCTCCCCAGGTTGTTTCTGGCCATGGTGTTTCATCCCAGCAACAGTCACCTTGACTAAGACAGAGAAGGGGGAAAAACAAGAGAAAGTTAAACATGAGACAGTTGGGACAGAATCTCCTAATGGAAACAACCCAGAGGGATGGCCTCAGGCCTGGACTCATTCTCCCTACAGCTCCAACCCAGCACAGGGCTAGACCCCTGCTCCTGAGGCTTACATGGTGACCCCTTCTTCTCAGATCTGCATCCTAGAGCTCACGTGACTTCCTGAGAATGCCACCTCGTGTCCTGTTGCCTCAGAGAACATCCCAGAGCTTTTGGGCTCCACCCAGGCTCCTCTGCTCCCTGCATGTATATATTACACCCCCCACACTGTCCCCAGTGCCTTTCCAGTTTTAAACGAGGTATATATTTTAAATCGGCGAAGGGCTCAGAAGGACATCTGGGAAACAAGAGGCCGATATTCTGATTTCTCTCTCTAGAATAGAAGAAGTATAATTTTGGGACTGTAGAGCTCAGTGACTGAGCACATATATGTTTAACATGTGGAGATCCCAACACTCAATCCCAACACTACTAAAAATAAAATATTGCAGTTCCGATACTGGGCGGTTTCTCTCCGAGCAGATTCGCCATGGATTAATAGTGCGGGGGAAGAAGAAAGAATCAAAAAAGGAGTCACCAACTAGCAGCTGCGGGTTAAGTGCCAATGGGCACACATTTCTTTCCCATGTCCCTCCTGCCTGTTCCTCTCCTTTTCTGTTCGCCTCTGCTTCCCAATGCTCCCCTGGTACCCATGGAGAGACCTCGACCCTTTACCCATGAGAAGAGTGGTTCAGGGTTTGTCTGTGGTGGTCCCTCAGCATCTGGTACCAGTTGGGAACTTGCTGAAAAGCAGACTCTTCAAGGAGGTCTCCAGACCTCCAGAGGGTGGAACTCTGGGGATGAAGCCCCGTCCATCTCCAAGTTTTAAAGCCACTGTTCTCAAGAACTGTCAATCTTGGGGACATATCTGGAAAGTGATGAGCAATCTTGCTTAAGCCCCTGGTGTCCAGACCCCACAGCTAAAATGAAAGATAATCCTGGGTGGGGTGGGAGCTGAGTGCTAGAGTACCTGCCTGGCACAAAGGAAGCCTTGGCTCCGTCCCATCACCACAAAGGGAAAAACTGCAAGATAATATACCCCAAACACAAGCATTCTCCTTAGCTGTAGTTAGGGTATTACCAGGAAGCAGAATCCCTGGTATTAAAAAGTCCTCTGGTCATGCATGAACTAGCTTGTTGGAGCCTATTCCCTATGGTGGGATGCCATTTTCAACTTTAAGGCAGTGGGGAGGGGCCTGGTCCAGTCCCAAGTTAATGTGCCAGACTTTGTTGACTTCCCATGGGAGCCCTTACCCATTGGGAAGAGTGGATGGGAGGGCTGTGAGGGGGAGGCAAAAGGGGTGGAAGGAGAGATGGGAGGGAGAACTGTGACTAGAATGTAAATTGAAATTAAAAAATTAAAATAAAATGCATTCCAGGCTAAAAGAAAAAGAAGAAAAAAAGTCTTCTGGTCAGGAGAAAAGTGCTCACAAACATAAGAAGATCTAGACTACTTAGAAAGAGCAGCCAATAGCTGAAGAACTGACCTACTCATACATCTGAAAGATTTAAATTACTTACTGAGCTCTGTCTTCTTGGAAAGATCCACTGGCACAATAGTTTTGTTTCTGTTTGTTTGTTTGTTTGTTTGTTTTTTAACTAATAAGCCCAGAGCTGGGAAGATGCTCAGCTCATCACATGCTTGCCACAAAAGCATGAGAACCTGAGCTTGGGTCCCAGCACTCACTTAAAACCTGCGTGTCTACAACTCCAGTGCTGAGAAGGGAACTCCAGGCTCACCCAAGTTCCCCGCCAGGCAGTCAAACCAATCATGACACTCTGGGTTCAGTGAGAGAGCCTGTCTCAAAAATGAAAAACAGTGAAGGGGTAAGACATCCAGCATCAACCTCTGGCCTCTGTGCACTTATGTATTACACACACACACACACACACACACACACACACACACACCAGATACAGATACATAATATATACTCTATATTACATACAAACTCAAAAATACAAAGACAACAGAGAAGAGTTAACAGTTGCATTTCAAAATCCAGGAAACAGAAGCTCCCAAGAAAGCTGGTTTTAACTGGGAATCAAAGCTTAGCAGTTCAGAATCTCCAGGGGACATTTGGAAAGGGGACAGTGGGGACCTGCAAACATCACTCTGTACTGGGAATTACAAGTGGCAGTTACACTTTCCAGGACAGTTGCCTCATGCTCTGGACATCAACATGCACACAACACAATTCAGATGCTGGCAAAGACATCTAGTGCAGCTATCTAGAGGGGGTGTTGAGACAGGGTTTCTCTGCATAGTTCTGGCTGTCCTGGAACTCACTCTGAAGACCAGGCTGGCCTCGAACTCAGAGATTCATGTACCTCTGCCTCCTAAGCACTGAGATTAAAGGTGTGCACCACCACACTTGACTTTGGAGTGTCACAATCTTAACGGCTATCTTAATTCTGGACAAAATGGACTGTTGTGGAATATTAAGATGCGTCCCATTTGTTTATGCTGTGGAACATTTTGTTTAATGATGCAAGGATGTGTTGCATTCTTTTATGTTACATGTGATTAACTCTGTGAAGTTGGATTAATTTGTCTGTCTAAAACACCTGATTTGTCTGATAAAGAGCTAGCTGGGCAGAGAAAGGATAGGTGCGGCTGGCAGGCAGAGGGAATAAGAAGAAAAAAATCAAGATGTGAGAAAAGAAGGGGCCACACACAGCCAGACACAGCATAAGAAGGAAGAAAAGATACACAGAAATAGAGAAAGGTAAAAGCCCAGAGGCAAAAGGTAGACAGGATAAGTTAAGAAAAGCTGGCCAGAAATTAGCCAAGCTAAGGCCGGGCATTTATAAGTAATAATAAGGTTCCATGTAATTTATTTGGGAAACTGGATACTGGGCCCCCCAAAAGAGCTGAGAGTAGGAAACACTCAACAACAATGGACTTGAAACTGTCACTAGTCACCTTTCACAGGTCAAAGGGTTAATCCATCAGGAAGACACTACAGAGAACCCCTAAAAACATGAAAGAAAACGGGATAGGACTGAATGGGAAAGTAGTGCGCACCACCGCACAAGGCCTTCGAACACCTGGAGCAGGTCAGTTCCCACTGTCGACACGAGAAGCTTCTGGGAGGAGACTATTAACGAGGCACTCTCTAGACCTGTGGGCACCTGTGTGGCGTCTGTCTCCATTATGACGGAGGTAGAAGGACCCACCCTAAATATGGGCAGCACCGTGCCAGGCTGAACTCTAGAGAGCTGGCCGAGTCCACAGCAAGCACGTACGTATTCTCTCTCTGCGCTTGACTGCGCTGGGATATGACCAGCTGCTTAAATCCCCACTCTGCTTTCCCTCTGCGCCAGGCTGTGACCTGGAATTGTGAGTCAGTGAACCCTTTCCTCCCCTGGGCTGCTTTTTGCCAGTGTTCTTTTATCATAGCAACAGGAACAAAGCTAGAACAAACCTCTCTGAGAGAGCAAATCCATTCCTGCAAGAACCAATCCTGTCTCAGAAGAAAGACATTAATCTTTAAAGTACCACCTCCCCACACCACTACACTGGCACACTTCAGTGTGAACACCACCTCCCCCCATTACACTGACACACCTCAGTGTGAACATCACCTCCCACCACTACACTGACACACCTCAGTGTGAACACCACCTACTCCACCATTACTCTGACACACCTCAGTGTAAACACCACCTCCCCCACCACTACACTGACACACCTCAGTGTGAACATCACCTCCCACCACTACACTGACACACCTCAGTGTGAACACCACCTCCCCCATTACACTGACACACCTCAGTGTGAATACCACCTACCCCACCATTACACTGACACACTTCAGTGTGAACACCACCTACCCCACCATTACACTGACACACCTCAGCAAAACAACAGCACTTTCAAAAGTCTCGATGCCGTCACATTGGATATTAGATTCTAACATATGAATTTTGGGGGGTGGACATTCAGATTATAACAGGAACATTATTCACCAAAGCTAAAAGTTGAAACAACCCAAATATCATCCAGCTGATGAATGCCATTTCTATTTAATGGAGCATCATCTCCCAGTTCAAAGGAAGGCGGAACTCAAACATCCTGCAGCACAGATAAATCTTGAAAACATATGCTAAGCGAATGAAGTCAGTCATATAAAGTCACACGATGTATAATCCCATTTACATGAAATGTCCTTCAGAGGCAAAGTAGATTGGAGGTTGCAGGGGCTAGAGACAGGGTGCTGCTGACAGGGATGGACTTTTTCTTCAGATGATGGGAATTCTCTGCAGTTTCTATAATGGAGATATTACACATATATAATCTTAATGCACCAAAAGCCACTCAGTTGGTGAGTTTATAAGATGTAAATTTTAGAATGCAGGAGGTGCAGAAACAGTTACCTTCCCAGATTTACAAGCAATCAGCAAAATAAACAGCTCAGGAAAACTTCCCTAGGTCCATGGGGAGATGGTGTCAGAAGTGGGATTTGAGTTTCACTGTTACAATCAGTAAGTTAGCTTTGATGAGTACAAAAGAGAAGAGAGAAGACTCTCACGCCAGGGATCAAGGGTGTGAGGGATGGACCAGTAGCAGGGTTTGTTCAGTCTTTCTTGGTCTCATGGCCCACATGTGCAGTGAGTAGAGGTTCATGGGATACTCGGTACACGGTGGTGTGCAATGCAGCTGGGGAACACCGAGCTCAAGGGATCCACTGCCTCTACTGGGTGCAGTGGACAGTCCGTTCTTCATCTCCAAGGAGACCCATCGCCTACCGCAAAGCTGCTCAGTGGAAACAAAACTTTGAGAAATGGCCTGGTTTTAGAGTGCTAGGACCTTGCACTCTTGACCTATTTCACATGACTTCTAAGGGCATGTGAGACCCAGAGAGAAACATCTTTCATGGACAGAAATAACCTCACATTAGGGCATATCATTGCAAAATCTCAGGACAAAGACAACCACAGCATCAAGACGGCAGAGGCACGCCAACAAAAGACAACCTCAGCCTCCAAGATGACCGAGGCACACCAACAAAAGACAACCACAGCCTCCAAGACGACAGAGACATACCAATAAAACACAACCACCACCACCAAGACAGAAGAGGCACACCACCAAAAGACAACCTCAGCCTCCAAGACAGAAGAGGCACACCAATAAAAGACAAATCAGAGTTCTCAACAGTAGCTTGAAATTTGGATGATAATTGAACATACATTATAATTTTTGAAGAAAATAACCTCAAAATTAGAAGTCTATACCCAGTCACATAGTCCATCCCTAAGGGAAACAAAGTATTTCAGAATGTAGTTTGCCTCTCATGGACTCTTACTGGAAGGTACATTACGGCTGGGAGTTTTCTCTGTCCCACTGGTCCCCCTGGACCAGTTTCTCTCCCACTCGCTAGTTCCCACAGCCACTTATGAAATAATCATTCATAGGCTAATATATTGGTTTGACCAATGGCTTCAGCTTCTTACTGGCTAGCTCTATAAATTAATCCATTTCTATTAGTTTATATTTTACCATGAGGCTCATGGCTTTCCAGTAATATTCAGACCTCTTTCTCCATTGGCAGCTACACAGCATTTCCTTGACTCTGCCTTCTCTCTCTCTCTCTCTCTCTCTCTCTCTCTCTCTCTCTCTCTCTCTCTCTCTCTCTCTCTCTCTCTTCAGATTTTCAGCCTAGCTTTACTCTGCTAAGCCATTGGTGAAAACAGCTTTATTCATCAACCAATAAAAGCAACATATATGCAGAAGGACATCCCACACCAATGCATTCTCTCACAATAAAAAACTACACCCAAGAATGTGGAGATGTGGTACCTGGGAGACAAAAGATCTAAGGTAAGCGGAAGCAGAGAACACTGAAGACTGGGATGAACGAAGTCCCACCCAGACAGGTGTGCACAGGCAACACACCTGCAATCCCATCACTCAGGAGGCTGAGACAGGAGGATTGTGAGTTTGAGGCCAGCCTTCATAGTAAGACAATAGATAGATAGATAGATAGATAGATAGATAGATAGATAGATAGATAGATAGGTAGGTAGGTAGGTAGGTAGGTAGGTAGGTAGATAGATAGATAGATAGATAGATAGATAGATAAGAGGTAAGTTTTGGAGAAGGGTCAAAGGTTCAGAGCTAACTTAGTCTAAGGTATGCACAGGTTTAATTAAAAATAAAAATTAATTTTCAAATGTAAAAGATAACCTTAAGTCTCAAGTCTCAGAAATAGACTCCTTCTCTGCTGGGGCCACCGGGTGGCAGGTCCCTCTCGTCTCTCTTCAAAAGAAACACAACATACACAGCTCTTTGCTGTCTTTCAAGGAATTCTGCACAAGTGGGAAGCAAAACAACTCTTTCCAGGACAGCCTGATGTGCCTGGTGTGGGGGCTTTAGGCTCCCGGGAGCTTCCCATTTGATCAGTGAGAGAGGGGCCGCTGGGCAGATGGCAGGAGGGTGGCAGGAGGTGGGGTTCAAGCTGCTCCTGCAACTGCACAACCTTGGGCTCCTCATGGGGAGAGAGTTTCAGGTAAGTGTGGAGGAGCGCCCCTGCACACAAGAGCTCAAGTCTGTTCTTGGACAGCCAACCGGTAACATATGGGCTTGGTGTCAGATCCACTCAGACTTGCCAAGTTCACGCCAAGTTTAGCACTGGGCCTTCACTTCTCAGGCTCCAGTACTATTTTAGGGAAAGAACTATACGATAGCCCTGTTCAACAGGAGCAGCTTTGCAAATGCATCCCATAAAATCTGGACATGGCAGGATGCTGACCTCACCCATGCCGATGCGAGAAAGTAAATGAGTTAGACACATGTTGATGTGGGTCGGGAATGAGTGAGGGGCTTAAATAAGATAAAAAGGGTTGCCTGGGCCAGAATCATGGACATGGGTTTCTGGAATTGGTCCCAGTAAATAATCCAGAAGCAGCAGTGGCAACATGACCCATGTGCTATTCCTGTTTATGACAGAGGATCTGCCCGCCCTTATACTCTGAGTTCTGGCCTGGATGATGGCTCTCTCCTAACCCCGCCCCATCAAGACTGCATTTTCCAGGACAAAGCTATGGAAAATCAGATGAGCAGAGTTCTTCTAAGGGCCCCGACTCAGCTCTGGAATTATAAAACTCTTCTGAAAAAGGCAGAAGAGCAGAGCGGCGAGACTGTCTGAGTCATAGCTTTTCCTGTTCAGAAGAGGCAGTTTGGAGAACATTCCACTATGAAAGCTTAAAAGGAAAAACATCCCACTTATCAGCTGCCTAGTATCCTAACCTCCCATCCCATGCACAGGTCCTAAGCTCTAGACATTTGCCTGTGGTGCCCCAATGAATCTTGTTTCATTGACAGTAAATAGGTTTAGGATTAGAGACCATCAGCAAAAACTTCCCTCTCTGTCTCTCTTTCTCTGTCTGTGTGTGTGTGTGTGTGTGTGTGTGTGTGTGTGTGTGTGTGTGTGGTGCATATACCTGTTCATGAGGGTATGTGCACATGTGATTGAGTGTGCACACGTATGTGGGTGTAAGTACATACGGAGGCCAGAGATTGACATCGGGATCCTCCTTAACATCTCTCTACTTTATTTTTATTATATTTATTCATTTGTGTGTGCGTGTTTGTGCATGTGCTCACTGTGTGTTGGGAGGTGTAGGTCAGAGGACGATTTGTGGGAATCAATTGTCTTCTTCTGATGTAGGTTTCTGGGATCAATCAAACTCAGGTCACCAAACTTCAGACTTCACTATGAGGGACTCTATCCACTAAGCCATTTTGCCAACTCCTCCACCTTATTTTTCTGGGATACCGTCTCTCTTTTTATTAAAAAATAATAATTTATTTAACTTTATTTTCTGTGCATTGGTGTGAAGGGGTCAGATTGCCTGGAATAGGAGTTATAGGCAGGTGTGAACTGCTGTGTAGGTGCTGGAAAATGAACCCAGGTCTTCTGGAAGAGCAACCAGTGCTCTTAACCACTGAGCCATCTATCT
Source organism: Alexandromys fortis (assembly GCF_014885135.2). NCBI lineage: Eukaryota > Metazoa > Chordata > Mammalia > Rodentia > Cricetidae > Alexandromys > Alexandromys fortis. The sequence goes on from NW_026067955.1 coordinate 3,323,429, forward strand.
CTCCAACCTCCACAAGGTCTCTTCTGGAACCTGAAGCTCACTGATTCAGCCAGGCTGAGGCCAATGGGGTCTAGAGATCTGCCTGTCTTTGCTACCCCAGTACTGGGAGAATATGCATGGACCACTATGCCAGTTTCTATATGAGCTCTGGGGATGGAACTCGGGTCCTTTTTATTGCCTGAGCCACTTCCTCAGTCTCTGCAAAATATCTTTTTTTAAACCCTGAAAAGTCACTGGCCCATAAAGCTCCAGTCATGTTAAGCGCCTGTCTGCAGCACTCATCAGTCAAAATACATGTCCAGCCAGTGCTGGTTTAGTGACTCCCATGTCACACACCCCAGAACCAACTGGAGATCTTGTTAAAACACACTCCACTGGACCCTGGACTCTGATCCAAAAGCTCTCTCCCAAGGCCAAGAGTCAACATTTCCAACAAGACCCAGGGGACGTCAAATCAATACTGCTGCTCTATTACCACCCAAAGGAGACCAGGCCCTTTGACTGACACTGGTGAATCTCGGTGGAAGAAGGGGCCTAGTCCAGCCCCCAGGCCACTGGCTCACACTCTGGGAATGCCCAGCCAGAGTTAACCTACACAAAGGACTGCAGCTGTAGACTTGCAAACCATCCAGTACTGCAGTTACCTAGAGGCCTGACAAGGAGGAAGTTCTTGGTTGAACTTTCTGGGAAGACCCATACTTTGCAGACTAGGGGGAATTCTGAGTACCCTAACACGTATATTTAGCTGACCTATGCCCACCTTTACAGTTTTGTTTGTTTTGAGACAGGGTCTCATGTAGCCCAGGCTGGCCTGGAACTTACCTTTGCTGGGTTTGGTTTTGTTTGGTTTTGTTTTGTTTTGTTGTCAATTTGACACAAACCTAGAAATACTTGGAAAGAAGGAATCTTAATTGAGGAAATGTCTCCCTAAGATTGTCCTGCAGGCGAGTCTAGGGAGGATTTTCTTGATTCATGATTGAGGGGTGGGCCATGGCCATTATGGTCAGTGCTATCCCAGGGCTAGTGGTCCTGGGAGCTGTAAGAAAGCAGACTGAGCAAATCACGAAGAACAAGCCAGTAAGCAGCAACCCTCCATGGCCTCTGCTCCAGTTCCTGCCTCCAAGTTTCTGCCTTGAGTTCCTGCTCTGACTTCCTTAGATGACGGCCTACGCCTGAGAGCTGTAAGCTGGAATAAATACTTTCCTCCCCGATCTGCTTTTGGCCATAGCATTTTACCCCGGGAATAGAAACCTCACTAAGGTACCACTATGTAGCTGAGCATGACCTTGAACTTGAGATCCTCCTAAATTTTGTTTTATGGTTCTATGTGTTACTGAGATCAAATCTGGGACTCACAAGCCTGGCAAGCATGCTCCTGGGTGAGCTACATTCTCAGCTCCATTGTTTTGTTGTTGTTGTTTTGGGTTTTTTCTTTTGTTTTGTTTTGGTTTGGTTTGGTTTTGGTTTTTCAGGACAGGGTTTCTCTGTCTAGTCCTGGCTGTCCTGGAACTTACTCTATAGATCAGGCTGGCTTCAAACTCACAGAGATCCACCTGCCTCTGTCTCCCAAGTGCTGGGATTAAAGGCACATGCCACCACTGCCTGGAAGACCCACCAATTGTAATGCCTACACTTCACTGAGCATCCACTACATGCCAGACTCTCTCTATGAGTTGACCCAGCTACATTAAATGAAGACACCGAAGTCTGAACAAGCCGAGTGGTTCACTCATAGCACAGAGTAGCCATCAGCAGATTAACCCTTGTTAGCATAGTATTCCACCTGAACTATCCCATGCTAGACACTCTGGGCTGCTCAAAAATAAATAAATAAATAAATAAATAAATAAATAAAGCCCCCAGTACTACCGCCTACCAGATCATCTACTAGATGCCAGGTTACATACTCACTCCCATGTCCACTGGGTATACTGGGTAGCTGAGGATGTTCTCTGCCTTCAGGGCAGCTGGTAAAGAAAGCCTGTTTCTTGCCCTGATCTTAAGCCCGTGGAGCGGTCTGTTTCCTTTCTGGATTTCTAAAGCCGCACGTTTGTTCTCTCCCCTGCTCCCGCATCCGTTTCAGGACAATTGCAGAAGAGAGTGGGTCTACACCCAAGCCAAGCAGTAGAGCCGACTGTCCCCCACCCTTTGATCCCTCCACCCTGGCTCCTGGCTGCCTCTCCTCAATCCTGCATTCATCTGGAGGTCAAACAGTCCTCTGCTGGGCTCAATCCCCCATGCCCATTTCTAGGGCACAGTCTGATTTTCCCGAGGATGGACTGCATTTCCCTGAGTGGCAGCAGGCGTTCTGGAGACCTCCTTTACCTCCTGCCTTGGCGCTGACACCAGTTGTGCCAGTCACGTGTTCTAGATTTTTCCCTTGACCATTCACTTCTCCTGCCAATCCCAGCCCTGGCTTTTGTAGCTCTGTCAGAAGGACGCACGACTTCCTAGCCAGAGTCCCTCACTGCAAGCTCCTGCCTTCTCTCACTCATCTGGTTCAAGCAGTGTGATCCCCAAGTCTTCCTTCTTCATAAACCAGTTCTACAATGTCCATCTTCCTTCACTCCTGGGCAGCCACCTTCCCACTAGCATCCTGTCCTCAATGCCACACGTGCCCTCTCCACTTCTGGGGCTTTGCACAGCTTCTTCCATCTGGCTGCCATCCCTACGTCCTAGTCTCTGCCTAAAACAAGCGCAGTCTTTCTAGATGTGACTCAGCCACCAGTTCCTGGAAGCTTGCTCTGCCTCAGTCACTCCCTCTGATCTTGCTGTCTCCTTACTATATGGACTGTCACACTTGGAAAGAACCCAGCTATGTCCTAATTCTCTCATTCTGCACAGTATGGAAACTAAAACTTGGGAAAACGAGGGGCCTCGCCTAGAGTCGCTGTGGTCCATGACCTCACCACTCTTGAATGCGCAGAGATTTGCTGAGTCAATCATAAGGATGCCCAGGGTGAAGAAGCCCGTATCACACTGTGTGCTTGGGAGGCACTGTGTGTGGACCACTTTGTTATCCTAACAACTCATCTTACATTACAGACAAAGAGCTCGAGGCTGAGAGGTGAATTTGTTTAAAAGTCACATGATTAGAAAGTGGGAAGCTGGGGCTCAATGGGCAAAGCACTGGCCACCCATGCATGAGGCCCCGAGTTTGAGTCCTCAGAACGCACACAAAGCTGGGCATGACATCACACGCCCGTAATCCCAGTGCTACTCCTGTGTTGAGATAGAAGGCAGAACAAGAATCATTCCCGGAAGGTCAGGTCAGCTTCCCTGGAGTACACAGCAGCAAACTACAAAAGAGACCCTGTCTCAAGCCAGGTGGAAGGCTAGGACTGACACCCCAGGTTGGCTTCTGACCGCCACATGCATACAATGGCATGCACGTTTGTGGCCCCTGCAAATACAAATCCAGACCTGACTGAAATACAGAAGTCCCACTGCCAGTGTTTACTGTGATTTTATGTTAATTCCTTCCTGCTAGTACATGTTATCCTTCTAAGTGGAAGCTCCTGTCTTCAAAGCCAAGGACAGGAAGGGCACGGGATCATGTAAGCAGTGGCACTTGTACACATGTAATCTCTCCGTTACTATTGTGTGTCACACACGTGTGTCACGCACCATGCTGGGTACCAGCGCTTGCCTCCCGCGCACTTTTCCAGAGAGACCTGGAAACAGCAGTGGCTCCCTGTTTGAAGTGTGTTCCTGGACATGTAGCTTCATGGGGATTAGCTAAGTCATCTTTGGCCAAGTCAGCCGAGTTTCTGAAGTGTGTCCTTTCTCTCTCATGTCACAGTAAATCCAATGCTAGAAAAAAAAATGACTAAAAACAAATGTCGTTATGGAAAAAAATAAACCAACAACACGCTGTTCAAACTCTTCAAGCTGTGTGACGTGGGGTGTTCCATCTTAAAATGTTCTCTATTTAATAAAAACTAAAAGTCAGAAAGGGTGCTCTCAGTAGAGAGCCAGCTTGGCACACTGTCAGGAAGGCAGCCTGACAGCTTCAGCAGAAGCAGGAGTTCCTAATGAATTTCTTATGGCTTGAGAAAACTTAAGGCCATCTGAGTAGAGAATAAGTATGAAAATATGGCAGACACACGCCCTCCGAAAGGCCATGTGGCAGAGGGTTCTTGTTAGGGGGCTTGACTAAGGCTGTCAAAAGCTTTAAGAAGGAAGTGAACTCTGGTACAGAATGTTCTATGAAAACGTTTCAGCCAGAGACCTTCGGCAGAGAAAATGGTAGCATTTCAAGTGAGGCCTGTAGGATAAGCTCACTCACTTCCAGATATTAACTTAGTAAGATCCATATCCATACATATGTGTGAACAGATACAGTACATATTGTATGTCTGGACAGTATAGATTAACAGGCTTGTGAATTGTATGTATATATATATGTGTGTGCATATATATAGTGTATATGTGTGTATATATAGTGTATATGTGTATGTATATATATAGTATGTATGTATATGTGTGTGCATGTGTGCATGTGCCTATATGTACACATGTGCACTCAGAAGTATATACATAGATAGGTCTCTTCTGGGGTCTGTTGGTATTAAGCCCAAGCCATCAAAAGCAATATGAACAAACCATGGGTGTCAAGAGTCCCTAATATAGTTAGCCTTACTAGCTAGCTTGTCCTGGGGATCCCTTGTCTTTGCCTTCAGAGGCTGGAATTATAGGCAGGCTGCCTGCCACACCAACTTGGCACGTACATGGGTTCTGTGAACTCTGAACCCCAGTCCTCAGGTTTGCGGAGCAAGTGCTTTAATGACCCCCCCATCTCCCAGTCTGAATTGTATTCTTAATTATAAAAATCTTACCTTCCAGCAGCTTGATTTTTCTCTATCTCACTGGTCACCAGACTCAGAGCAAGAAGCGTACTTAAGAACTTGGCTATGGGCCTGGAGAGGTGGCTCAGCAATTAAGAGCACAAGATGCTCTTGCAGAGGACCAAAGTTTAGTTCTCAGCACCCAGGCCAAGCCGTTCACAACTGCCTGTAACTCCAGCTCCAGAGGGACAGACACCTTTGCTTCCAGAGAGATATGCACTCAGACACAAACAACCAAACACACACACACATAATTTAAAAAAAAAAAAAAGTCAGATTGGGTGTGGGGGTGCTCAGTCTTAACCCCAGGACAAAGGAGGAAGAGGCAGGCCGATTCTGTAGAGTTCAAGGCCAAATTGGTGTACCCAGGAAGACCTTGTCTAAAACAAACAAACAAATAAATCTCAGCTAGTCTGACCATCGTCCTCTGTGCCAGAAGAGGCTCAGAAAAAAGTGTGGGGCTGTTCAACATCACAGACAGACCTCTGGTGCTTCTGTCATGCCTCCCTGTTGTGCCCAAGTCAGCACTGAGTTCAAAAACACAAAACAAAACAAACAAATAAAAAACCCAGCTTAATCCATTGCTCAGTTGAATTAACAAACTCATTTACATATCTCCATCCTGAGGGGGCTGAATAGACACAATCCCAGACGTCTAGGAGCTTTCACAACAAAACACACAGCAAGCCAGACAGCTTATGCACAAACACTGGAGCAGACACAAAGGCCCCATGCCCCAAAGGACCCCTTTGCTCACCCTACAACAACAGTCTTCTACAGGCTTCTACAGGAGCCTGGGAACGAAGCCTTGCTTCTGTTGGCTTAGCCCTTTGGTTGTACAGGGCAAATGTGAAAGACAGTCCTTTCTGCTGTGGGGTTGGAAACACTGACCACTTTGAGCCCCAGTGTTTTTTTTTTTGGTTTTGTTCTGTTTTGTTTTTCAGGCCTTCTCTACAGGCAGAACACGTTCCCTCCAAATCTACACAACCAAAAGGAGGCTTAAAAAAAAAAAGCCTGGGGCTGCTCCCTTCACCACTACCTACCAAACGAATGTAGCCCCTAACACGCAGGCCCCACATTCACAGGATGAATGCTGGGGAGAAAATAATCCCCCTAGTGAGCCTGGCTTTCTTTAAAAGATGTCAACCCACCCACCCAAGCCACAATCACAGGCCAGCATCTCCCTCCCCAAAGACAAACAAGGCTTTGGATAAATGAGAAAGGAGGTGCAGGCAGCACAGCTCCCTCTCAAAGGAAGCCCCAGGAAGGATGCTCTCGTCAGGACCCACAAAGCGTGCCATGAACACATCATGCCAGAACCTAATTGAAACCTCAGGCTGAAACAGTATTTTGCGGTATTTGGGGGAGAAAAGATGGGTACAGACAAAGAGGGAAAACAAAAGCTGTATGCAGAAGAGGCATGAAAAGCAGCCCGCTTCTTGACTGTGGGACAATTTGGACGGTGGCCACTGAGTTAAAGAGGTGTAGCTTCCCTCCCAAGCTAACGAGACCTGCGGGCACTTTGCAAAACTGGCTGCTGCCAGCACTCTGATTCCATAGCCAAGGCCTTTAGGGCCCAAGAGGCTCCTCAAACTGCCATTGTCTTCAAAGAAGTATAGCATGGAAGGTGCTGCTTAGACCCAGGACAAACAACCAACAAGAGAATTACAGAAAAGAGGCAAAAAAAGAAAGAAAAAAGGAGACTGGGGAGACAGCTCAGTTAGTACACATGTAAAAATACACGATGAAGAGCTAAAGGAGACATCCAGTGCCATCCAGTGGCTTCAGACACAAGCCTGCACATGAGCATGGTAGGGTATAGTGATTTCTGCATGACCCTTACTTAGGTCTAAATATGAGTTCTCCACTAATTGAGCTTGTGTTACTAGACAAATTCTGGCTATGAACCTTGTCTTTCTTATCTGTCAGAATGAGTACGGCTTATCTCAAAGGCTCCTGCACACACACTCGATAAAAACAAACTTCTTTGTTCTGTCTTGAAGCCGGATGCCCAGGGAAAGAGTGGAATGCCTGCCTGCCTGTGGGAGTTTTACATACATGGAACTATGTGTCCTGATCACAAAGCAGCAACCGGTAGCAGATTTTTTTGTTTTTATGAGGTTTTCATTGGCTGGAAGGTAGTAAATTGTTAGGGTATTGCCAAACCCCTTCTGAGCAGTCTGCTCTTTTCATTTTCTTTGATAATTATCATGGAAGCGTGGCCAAGTTGAAAGATGCCTGGAAGAAGGGTAGACAGGTCAGTTCTGTGGTGTCTTGGCTGTCCTTCAGGGCTCCGGCTGCTTGGTGGCCAAACCTTGGGAATTCTGCTCAAGGGCTCAAGACTGACTTCCTTCTCTTCACGGTCGTGCAAAGAGCCACCTCCAAGTTTTATTTTGTCAATGGACCTGCACAGAGATCATTTTAATCTCTCTGCTCACTACAGTCTGCTATGGTCTGAAGGGCCACTGTCTCCAGCAATTCAACCATTACCCAATGACAGAAATAACCCATTTATTTTGTCTTAAAACTACATTTATTTATTTATTATCTATTTATTTATTTATGCTTGTCTGGGTGCCAGAGGGGACTGATACACATGTGCAGAGGTCAGAGGACAACGTGCAGAGGTCAGAGGACAGCTTGCAGGAGTCAATTCATCCTTTTTAGCCTATAAGTTCTGGGAATTGAACTCAGGTCTTCTGGGGATTGAACTCTGGTCATCAGACTTGGCAATGAGCACCTTTGCCTACTGAACCAACTTGCCATCCCTGTATTTATTTCACGAGACAGGATCTCCCTGTGTAGCCCCATCTGGCCTCAAACTTAGTCTCAATCTACTTCATCCTCCTGAGTGACAGGATTGCATGTGTGTACCATGTCTAGCTGTTAAGTACAACCTTAATGAAGAATGGAGTGGTTCAAAAGAGAAATGTCCCCCAAAGGCTTAAGCCTTTCAACACTTGGTCCCTATCTGGTCACTGCTGGGGGCTGGAGTTAGGAGGGATGGCATTGATGGAGGAAGTATGTCACTCGGGGTAGGCTTTTAGAGTTTATGGCCTTGTCTCACTTCCAGTCTGTTCTCTTTCTCTCTGTTTATGTGGTTAGAGATGTGATCTCTCACCTTGCTGCTCTGGCTGCCTGCTGCCGTGCCTTGTCTACCATTACAGACTCTCCCTCTGGAAGCATAAACCCAAAGAAACCTTTCTTCTATGGCTGTCTTGGTCATGGTATTAATCACGGCAACAGAAAGGTAACTAATACAAGGGATTTATCTATTACTAATATTTTCCTTCAGCGATGTCGACACCAACATATTCTCTGTTACTGAAAAATGTAAACAGAGTGTGAGACTGGAATTACACACACACACATACACACACACACACACACACACCAGGTGTACACACACCCACACAAGCAAGCGGCAAGTGCATGTGTATCATATGTAGCCATAGCCAGGGAACCTTCGCGATGATGTTCTTCTTGGGTTCAGTTACACACTTGACTTTGTGCAGCCACAGCCTGATATTCTTTGTTGTTTTGGACAGATGTAGCCAGCCATAATTATCTAAAGTTGGAGGGCTCCCTCTGGAAAGATGTGTTATTTCTGACAAAGTGATACCAATTATTAACCATTCTCTTTTCTATTGTATCACATAGATCAGGATCAGGATCCGAGAAAAATTACTAGGTAACTTAGTATAATAAATTTCTCCTGGGGTGAGGATCTGATATATAAATGGACAAGCACTAGTTTAGATCTAGACCCTCCATAGTCTGAGAAGCTGGAGCTGAGAGGAAGCTACAGTCGGACCAGCCCAAACCGGGATGATACTCTGCAGGGGAGCGACAGGCAAGCACTGGTAGCTCATCTACGCTGTTGACACGCCTTCCAACATCTCTGCTGCTCACACGCCTTCCAACATCTCTGCTGCTCACACGCCTTCCAACATCTCTGCTGCTCACACGCCTTCCAACATCTACGCTGCTCACACGCCTTCCAACAATCCTAATCTTCAAATTCTCTCCAATCTATTCTGGGTTTCTTCTTTCAGTTAGACTCTTGGGACCAGTTAATCAAAAGCAAAGTCCCAGTGCAATGTTTAGAGTTAACCGTCAAGCTGATGGGGTACGGAAACACAGGAGAGAAGCCCCCAGACATACCTATGAGGGATGCTCTAGCCTCTGGGCAGGCCTGTGAAAGAGCCTATTAAATTAATAGAGATAGAAAGGCTCACATGAAAAGTGGGTGGCACAATTCCCTGGGCTTGGGTCTTAGACTGTATAAAATGGAGGAAGTGGGGCTGGAGAGATGACTCAGAAGGCAAGAACACGTGGTGTTCTTCCAGAGGATGAGTTTAATTCTTAGCACTCATGTTGGGTGGTTCAGGAGCACCTGTAATTCCAGTTCTAGGAGATTCGATGCCCCCATCTAGCCTTAGCAGGTACTTCAGGTACATGCTGCATCGACATATACTCAGGCACACTTATAATAAACAGATGAATAGTATTTATTAAGGAGGAAGTTAGCTGAACACAAGCATTCATCTTGCTTTGCCTCCTGATTGTGGGTGTGATGTGACCAGCTGCTTTCAAGACCATACTTGGTACAATGGACTGCATCGTTGAACTGTGAGCCAAAAGAAATCTGTCCTCCCTTAGGCTGACTTTGCTGTGGAAAAGTAACTAAGGCACCTGCTGCAACCAAGTTAGACAGCAAACAGAAAATGCAAGCTCTCTTAAGCCTTTGGCTTGTATTCTACTGGGCCCATCCTATTTGGACTTTATACTGTTTGGTTTGTTTGTTTGTTTTTGAGAATAGATGAATAAAGGCAACTGTTAACATTTTCTGATATGCTATTTACACAGAAATGGATGATGGCTTAGAAATGTTTATTTTTTTTAAATGGAAATAACACCTCATGTCTAGCATGATGGCTGTTAGCAAAAACAGAAGAGAACTTACATGTTGGCAAGTCTGTGGTTTTGAATCAGAATGACCTCCACAGGCTCAGATATGTGAATGCTTGGTCCCCAGTCAGTGGACCTGTTTAGGAAGGATTAGGAGGTGTGGCCTTGTTGGAGGAGGTGTGTCACTGAAATTGGCCTTGGAGGTTTCAAAAGCTCCTGCCATTTTCAGCCAGCTCTCTCTGCCTCCTGCTTGCAGGCTGGATGTAAGCTCTCAGGTACTGTTCCACTGCCATGCTTGCCTGCTGCCATGCTCCCTGCCATGGTGGTCATGGACTTTAAACCTTCAGAATTGGGAACTCCAAATTAAATTCTTTCTTGTATAAGTTGTGTTGGCCATAGTGTTGTTTTTTTTGTGTGTTTTTTTTTTCTACAGCTATAGAAAAGGAACTAAGACAGCAAGGATGTGGAGAAACCACACCGCTGGTACAAATGTTAAATAGTACTTCTGTGGAAAATGAAATAATTATTACTCAAAAACATTTTAGAAAAGAATTATTGCATGAACCAGCAATTCTACTTCTAGTTAAATACCCTCAAAAGTTGAAAGCTGAGCCTTAAAGAAATATGTGTATACCTATGCTTATGGAAATATCCAAAGGATCCAAAAATCAAATGGATAACCAAAATAAACATAAAATATGCAGTGGAGTGATATTCAGTTTTAAAAAGAGAATTTGGATACATGACGTAATATAAACGAATATTGAGGATGTTATTTTGTGAGAAACAACATCAAATCCAGCATGATTTCTCTTCTGAGGCATTTGGAGTAGTGAGGTTTATAGAGCTGGAGGGTAGAAGGGAACGAGGGGGAGTGGGAGCGGTGTATGTATCTGGGCACGTATGTGCGTGTGCACATAGGTGAACATACCTGCATGTCTATATGCAGAAGCAAGAGTAGAAACTCCTGTGCCTTGATTGATCACGCGCAACCATATTTTCTTTAGGCAAGGGCTCTTACTGAACCTGGAGCTAAGCTGATAGCCAAGAAACCCAATGATCCCCGTCTCTCTTCCCTCCAGTGCGAGTATCACAGACACACGCGTGGCATTCTTTACATGGCTGCTGGAATCTGAACTCGAGTCCTCCATCCTGCACAGCAAGTGCTCTAGCTCCTGAAGACAACTCTCCAGCCCCAAGGAGTTTCTGTTTAATGGGACACATCCCAGTTCTGACAGATAGAGTTCCAGGGATTGCTCACACAGCGTGATCATGCTTGACAGCATTGACGTACACATTGGAAAACAGCAGAGACAGTAAATGTTGAGTGTATCACTTTAAAAAAGAAACCAATACACCAGAGTCCACACAAACCTCTAAAACAGTGGTTCTCAACCTTCCTAATGCTGTAACCATTTGATAGTTCCTCATGTAGTGGTGACTCCCAACCATACAATTATTTCGTTGCTACTTTATAAATGTAGATTTATATGTATGTTAAGAATCATAACTCAAATATTTGATATGCAGGATATCTGATGTGTGCAGGGCATCTGATGTGCAACCCCAAAGGGGTCACCACCACGGATTGAGAACCACTGCTCTGAAACTTTTCCATATCTTTCCATACATAACTTCAAAGTATCTAATGAGCAGCCCAAAGAAACGGGAAAACAACACCAGTGGCCAGACCTAACGACTCAGGGTGAGCTCCACGCAGACTGTTCTACCCTACAGGGGTCTGTGTACTCTATCTGGCCCCTCTCCATCTGAAGCTGGACAAATACAAGGAGCTGAACAACCACAACCCTGCCGGAAAGAAATGTGTTCTGGTAGACAGAAACACCAGCCAGCCTTTGGAAACCGAGGTGATGTCACGGACCTAAAGTCAATGAGGCGAGTGTGAAGCCAGCTGTGTACGCCCTTCCTGAGCTGCACATCACAGCTGCACCTGAGTGTCCTCTCTGTCACACCATGCCTGCACACAGTAGGTCTCTGCAGCTCTGCTGGCCCAATGAATGACTCACAAGGGAGGTAAGGGGAGCAAATGCAGCAGCTCGCCTGCAGAACTAAGAAGCCCTTGGAGTGGTTGAAACTCCAATTGATCGCCTCTTACTGGACAAATCCAAGGGATGGTCCGTGAGTAGCAAAGCAGACGAGTTCATGTTAAGTCTCTTGGCTTTATAGAGAACGTGAGACATCCAGAGCGCTGTTTTGATCTTTCTTCTGTGCATGCATGGAAAGCAAAAAAGCCCTTAACTGTCCATGGCCCAGAAACAAGTGTGTCTGCCTCTCCCTGGACAGATTAAATAGCTCTATGTGGAGGGAAGAAGCGAGATCAAAGGAAAGTCCACATAGTCCTGGCCGGAATGCCGCTAGAGGTTTCCTGGCCGGAGGAGAAATGGCCTCTGATTGAACCATGAGGAATGTGCAAGAGAGGTCTCGGCTGTCAAGAGAGATGCTTCTAATAAACCGTGCTCATCGGGAAATCTGAGGTACATACTTGGGAATGCTTGATGCTCATGTCACCCCTAAATCCTTGTTGTATATACTAATAATTAACACAATATGTTTGTTTTTAAATATTGTATTTATTCTTTGACACCTGTATACATTTATAAACATATTTCGAGCACAACCCTCCACCACTACTCACCTCCCTCCAGCTCCACCCAGTGCGCCCCCCCCCCATCACCATCTCCACTTCATGCCTGCACATTCGCTCGCAGGCACGCGACAATCTACCGAGGCATGGGCGACCTCCCAGTGGCCATATCACCAAAGGAAAGTGGCTCTCCCTCTCTTGGCAGTCATCAACTGCCAACAGCTCCTCTGCCAAGCATGGAGCCTCGGGGATCCATCCACCATCCATCCATGCTGGAATTCTGACTGCCTTGAACTTATGCAGGTATCAATGCAGGCTGCCAATCAAAACTGGAAATAGGACCCTTTTGCTGAAGGACACCGCTCATTTGCATGCAGGAGACAGAGAAGCTGGCCTTGAACTAACCAGGGAACTCTCACCTGGCTGGCCATCTTATATGGTACCAGATAGACTTCTTTATGTGTGTATGTGTGTGTGCAAATGTCTGCATAGGCAGACAGAGTACATCCTCGGATACCATTCCTCAGGGGCTGTCCGTTTTTTTTTTTTTTTTTTTCTTTTTTCAGGTAGGGTCTCTCATTGGCCTGGAGCTCACTACCTAGGCAGGCTGGCTGGCTGTTCAGTGAGCCCCAGAGATACACCTGTCCCCCCATATTTCTAGCACTGGGACTGTAAGTACAAGTCACCAAGTCTGCCCCCACTCCTTTTTTTTTTTTAATTAGTGTGGGTTCTGGGACTCGAACTCGGTCCTCACGTTTACTTTACTGACTGCACTAGCACCCCAGTCCTTATTTCTTTTTTAAAATTGTATCACATGCATTGAGCTCACCACGAAAAGTGTGATCTTCGTGCAGTTGATAGAATGTTTTGGGAAAAGTGGAGCAGATACTAAGTGGCTTAGTACATGCCTAGACCTAGTCACCTCCTCCTGGAATTCATTTTTGCCCTAAAATCTGAGTCTGTCTCCATCATCTGAAAATCTTATTGAAATGAAATTCACACTCTTCTGTATCTAGTCATTAGGAAAAGACTTGGGAAGAAAAACCAAGGAAAGAAAGAAAAAAAAAAAAACAAAAAATGATTCCCTTTAAATTTAAAGCCTTGCTGTCACCTCCAGCTAATCCCCAGGGAAGCCCTCAGAGGAGGCCACTTGATTTGTAGCTGGAGAAAAAGCCTGAAGCCAGGGCGTGCACAGCAGATCTGAAATGTTTCCCTAACCCTGTGGTCACCGAGACAACAAAGTCTCAAGATTCCCTTTCTTTAGCAGTGGCCCCGACTTGTTGCTGTTGTTGTTTTAAATGTTAATGAGTTGAGCCTAGCTGCTGGCTCCCAGCACTCTGCTATTCAGCTCTTGCAACCTGTGGTAAAAGCACCCTGCCCCAGCCCTCAAAGGCCCCCAGACAGAATATAGGCAGGTTCAGGGAAACAACTTGACTCAAGGCCTGCAGACAGAAGAGTAGAACGCTAAAGGGAAAAAGACAAGGAGAGCCTGAATCTTGCTGTCTTGACTCCTAAAGCATTCTGTACGATGATGCAAATGCATGTGATGGGAAGGCAGCCAGAATGTTCTGCTGGCTGCACTTTTCACACACAGGAATGATGATGGTCAACCCACCTCCAAGCAAGGAGACAGCAGCAGGCTGAGGCTTTCATCCTTCCAAAAGCAACACCCCCCCGCCCCGCCCAGTTAGAAACCCAGGCCCTTAAAGTCTCCAAGGAGCTTCTAGAAGCCCACATTTTAGAAAGTTCTCTCTGCCTCTTCTAAGGAACAAATGATCCTGCCTACAGAGGTGGATATCTGGGGCTGGCATGCCTGTCAACAGTTCCCTTTCACGTGGGAACATCCCCACCTGCTGGAAGTGCAGACCAAAGTTACACCCCGCCCCCCATAAATCTATGCAAATATACACTTTTATTTTCTCTCTCAAACTGGTCACCATCTGACCGAAAGCAGTTGTCCTTTTCCTGAGGTCCCTACTGGGGACATTTACCCCCATGATATTTACAGGACTGCCCCAGCCTTAGCCCGGGGTTAGGCAGGTCCTTGCCATTTGTCTTCCTTGACAACAGGACATCCTTAGGTCTATCCTGAAAACCCCTGCGAGTTTTCCTGAGTTGGGAGATTGTTGGCCTGAGGGTCAGAGGTTTCGGCACTTCAGTGGGCTGGCATTCCTTTGAACTGCGGTTTTAGCTTTTCACAGCCCGAGTGTCTTTATTTGTCCCGGCAAACTATTCAGAGATTGTCTATTTCATCTTTGATTCTCAAAGTAAAAAGATTCATAAACATGTAGGCGGCAAGGGCAGACTGTGTTCGCCGTTTCTGGTGTGGCTGATGCTGCCAGAGCTCCTGTCCTCTGAAGGCTGACTTTCTTTGCATGCCGGCTTTCTTCAACCTCAGAGCCCCTCAGAAACAGCCCGTTGCAGTTTAGGTTTCATAGGTTAACAGCTTGCTTCCACAGTGGTGATAGTTGGCAGAATGTTTACAAGGTGGGGCTTGGTGGGAGGTCTTCGGGTGATTGGGGTGGGGTGAGGCTCCCTGATAGGACTGCAGGACTCCTCCTTTCTTCTTCCTCTCTTGCTTCAGGCCATGAGGTGAGTGGGTTTGCTCTTTTGCAATCCCATCATGATATAATCCTACCACAGGCTCAAAGTAATGCGTGATCATCTTATTTTGCAGTGGAACATTCAGATCTGTGAGTCAAAATCAGGCTTTTGATGTAAACACAGAAAGATGTCCAATACACAGCTCAGGGAAGTCCGGTGCCGCAAGACAGAGAACCCTGCTCCCTCAGACAGTACAGGTTTTTCCTCCATTCTTTCTCTTTCTTCATAGCTTCTTAAGCACCATCTTTTCTTTCCTTGGCAGCTTAGATTCCATTCTGGCATTCTCTTCATTTTTTTGGTTTTAAAAACTATCTTTATTTTTTTATTTTTAAATTACACACACACACACATACATATTTGAATATATATGCACATATTAGTGTAAGTGCCTATATAGTACAGAAGTGGGCACTAGATCTCCTAGAAGTAGAATTACAGACGGTTGTGAGTGTGGGAGCCGGCCATGATAAGTTAAGTATAGGCAGGTCACCCAAAGGAAGTTCTTTACTTCTAACCATTATCACCTGCCAGAGTAGAACTCGGCCGTCGGCGTCGATAAATTTAACAAGAGGCCTGGGTCTCAGTAGTTTACCCTAAAGCAATACCTAGTAGCAGAAAGAACCACAAACTGAGATTACCCGACCTCCACCCAAAAACAGACCATTCAAAGGAAATGCCTAACATTCCAACCACTATAGATAGGACCACCTGCCAGAACACACCAGGACATCCCTAGACACATGTCAGCCAATCGGGCCCTAAAACCTCAGAAACCTCTCACCCCCACCTTTACTACTATAAAATCCTATTCTGAGTTTATTCCAATACATTGAACATGCAGAGAGACTGAGTTTGCAAACTTGCTTAAAATAAAGGCTCTTTGCTTTTACATACAGGACTTGGTCTCCTTGTTGGCTTTTGCAGGGATTTTGCAGGGACATGGGTATTGGGAACTCAACTCAGGTCCTCTGCAAGAACAATACATGCTCTTAACCACCATGTGAGTCCCAGAGATTTCCCCCAGATGTTCAGCTCTGGTGACAGGTGCCTTTACATGCTGAGCTCTCCCGGGCCCCATTCACTTCTTAAAAATAAACTGATGCGTAAACCACTGATAAATCATTAGTCCGCATGCTAACGTCACAGTATGAATTTGAATGGCTTCTGGGCCTCCCTCTTTTTAAGTTTACAGCAAGGAGACAGGGAAGATCTCATTCTGCCTGTGAAGGTTTGAGGGAAAGGTACACACATGTCGTGAAGCCCATCTGCTTCAGCCACCTCCTCTTCTAGACAATGGAACCGGTGGAGTCAAAGGCGGGGAAGAGCACTGTCCTCTTAGGAGTGGAGGGCTGGCAGAAAGCCAAGCTAGACTGGAGGACACCTGACAATGAAATAGCAACAACCATGAAACACTGGGACCCCACCCCCGACTTCTCTGAGGACCAAGACCACCATCTCTCAGCCTCCACAAACATCAGCCAAAATGGAATGAAAGCAGTGAGAAAAACTAAGGGATCATTTCTTCCTCAGACCGCAGCTGCCTAAACCAGGAGCAGAAGCCTTTGGAAGCTTTTGATCTCAATAAACAGGTTCCCTTCTTAGCCCTGGAAGGGAGAATCAGGGTTATTAAGTGGTGACTCACAATAGGAGATCCATTTTTCAAAGTATGCTTTCATCATGGCTAATATTTAAGGTTATTCTATTAAAGGGAAAACAAATACTGGACTCGAAGAGTGGCTGACTGGACAGGGCTGAGTCCAGTCTCTAGCATTTTCTACACACTGGAGGATGCTGAAGTATGTGGGATCCTGTGCTGTTCTCGGACACTGATGACCTGCTACTGTCTCAGCAAAGGCTCTTCCTAAAGACACTGTTAGTTCTGGCAATAAATATCCATCCCGAAAACACAGCCCTCTGCTGCTGCTATGGACACGTGGCACAACCTCCACAAGTCCTCTTTCTCCTGTACCTCTCCATCGCCATGGCCTCCTGCCTTCCGGCTACTACCCTGGTTCTATTTCTTTGCCACTCCAATGCAGGCATTTCCCAAAGGAAAGTCCTGAGGTTCCTCTGAACGACTGTGTGGAGGTGTATCTCTCTCCTTGCCAGAAGCTAGGTCAACAGTTCTCAAACTTCCCTGCACACTTTAGCCACTCAGAGGACTTAAACCTCTGTTGCCAGGTTCCCCTCTGAGTCTCAGATTTAGTAAGTGTGGGGTGGGGCCTGAATGTGCTTCTTTAACACAATCCTAGGGACCTGCAGCTGGGCCAGGGCCATGTTTTCATAACTAGTACCCTAAGTAACTACATCATCTCTACCCCTTGTTAACTTAGTTTTCAAGGCCAGATGGAACCCTTCCTCCTAGGTTTACCAGGACCTCTCTCTCTAATCCCATACATCATCCTCTACACTGTTCACGTGTTCTGTCAGAAAATGAGCACCACACCGAGGTGGCACAGACAGGCAAAGGCTCTGTCACAAAGGCAAGAGTCACAGTATGGGGCTGAAGGGAGGAGAGACACAAACACCGGAACTGGCAGACACCGTTCAGTGTGAAAAGCGGGAAAGGGTGACAAGCTTTCCCAACAGATGAATGGATAGAAGATAACACTTTGCCCCAGGAACCATTGCTCCGTGTGTGTGTGTGTGTGTGTGTGTGTGTGTGTGTGTGTATCTCTGTGTCTGTCTCTGTTGCTCCCCAACCTGCTATGTGTGTGCATGTGCGTGGTGTACATGCATGTGTGCATGTGTGTGTATGTATGTGTCCATGTCCATGTCTTTCACAAGTGTACTTGTGTGTGCTTGCATAAGGAGAACAAGCTTCGCTGTTGTTTCTTAGGTGATGTCCATCTTGCTGGTGGTGGTTTTTGTTTATCTATTTTTGTTTTTGTTGCTGTTGTTTTTGAGACCCAGCCTCTCATTGCCCTACACCTCACTGAGTTGGACTAGGCTGCCTGGTTAATGAACCTTGGAGAGCTACCTGTCTCTGCCTCCTCAGGCTTACAAATGTGTCCTACCATGCCTGGCTTTTTCCTCTGTGAGTTCTGGGAAATGAACTCGGGTCCCTCAAACTGAGCTATTGCCCTAGCCTAGCAAGCACGTTCTGACCTGCAAATTGAGATGAATATTTACCCTTCCTTACTGTGCCCATCCATCGACACAGAGAATGCAGCTAGCTCCTGTCTCACTTTAGGAGGGCCAGTAAACACCAGATACCCACCAGCCCTCCTCGCCTCTTTCCCATCTGGTCTCCCTTGCAGATAGGACTGCCTGACTATGAAAGTGAAAACCATGAAGAGCTGCTGTTCTGCAAGGAAAAATCTCACTCCCTACTACATCCCCCATTGGACAGCTCAATCACTTCACAGTCCAGGGCATCAAGGGAGAGGCGCCAAGTGCAGAAACATGTGTTTGCATCACCCGGCGGGAGGCCATGCAGCACGCAGCCCAAGCACAGCTGTTCTACAGGATGAAACACAAGGCAGCATTCTGCATATTCCAGCCCACCCTCTGACCTAGCACGGAACCGAATTCCTTCCAGTGTTCATAAAACATCCCAAGGAAGGGTCATCCCAGTGACTTTCCAACTGACGGATGATGGTGCCTTTTAATTCCCGGGGACCAGGGTCTGACACATGTATGTGCACAATGCTTTCTCCAAACTAACCTCACTTTCAGTGGCAACGCCCTCCTCCATGACCTGATTGTGACCCTCAGAATGAAAAGGCAGAGACCCACCACACAGTCACAGATTTTTGCAGAGAGAATGGACTTTGGGAACATCTGCCTAAAACATCTGCTAGTCACAGAAAGGCAATTTGCCTAGGGGTCAATCCTTGGCAGCACTGGGCTAAGAACTCAAGTGCCCTGATTCACCATGCAAAGCTCTTTCCGAAGCAGGAGGAAGAGCTCCTGCTCTTCGGGAGTGCAGAAGGAAAATGTCGTCAGAGGGCTGAGAGCGCTCCATTGGTAAAGGGCTTGCTGTGCTAGCCTGGGGGCATGTGTGTGATCCATAGTGCCCACTGGAAAGCCAGGGGTGAGGAGTGCTTTATAATTCCAGCTCTAGGGGAGGCAGAGACAGGAAATCCCTGGGGTCACTAGCCAGCCAGCCTAAGGTAATCACTGAGCCCAAAGGTCTAGTTAGAGATTCTGTCTCAGAAAGCAAGAAAAATAGCTCATGAGGAATAGTAATTGAGGTTGACTTCTGGCCTCTAGAGGTGTGCACACACACACACATGCACACACACACACACAGCATCCATATGCATGTATGGCTATATACACCCACACTTTTGAAAGATAAAGTTAAAGGGATGAAGAGATGGTTCAGTGGTTAAAAGGACTTGCTGCTCAAAGCGAGGACCAGAATTCTGATCCTAGCACCTATAATGTGTGTCTCATGTAACAAGCTGAGCATCCTGGACATGCCTGTGACCCCAGCACTGAGGGGGCAGGGACAGACGACAACTGGGGCTTGCTGGCTTCCAGGGTAATTGAGAGAACAGGAGTCCCAGGTTCACGGAGAGAGCATACAGGAACAGGTAGAGAGTGACAGAGGATGACGTCTTGAGGTCTCCACACCCACACACACATAAACGCTCAACACTCACATAAACACATAAGATGAACAAATATTGTTATTTATGTGTTACATTTTTTTAAAATTTACTTTTCTGGATATGATGAGTGTCTTATCAGCATATAATATGTATACTATGTATGTGCCTGGTATCTGTGAAAGCCAGAAGTAAACATTTAGATCCCATAATGCTGGAGTTTACAGATGGCTGTAAAGTACCATGTGGGTGCTAAGAATCGAACCTGGGTTCTCTCCAAGAGAACAAGTGTTCCTAACTGCTGATGCATTTCTCCAGTTTCCAGTAGAAATGAAGTTTCAGTATGTCAATGTTCTTCAGTGATAATTTGCTAGTTGGGGTCATAAGTGGCTGTAAAATACCATGTGTGATCCTTCTAAGGAGAAGTCATGAAAGTCCAAGTTCAAAGAGAGCCTCAACTTTACACGCAGCCAAGAAGAAAGCAAACACAGTCTTTTGAAATGCTCAGTTACCAAATCTGCCCATGCTAGTTAGGCCACAGCACGGAAGTCACGCCATTCTGAAAGTTAGGGCCGGCTTACAAGTCATGTCTCATAAAACACAAGAACTTAGGCATTAGACTTTAAAAATTAAAAAAAATGTGCTTTAATTCATCACTTGTAAGTTACAGGCATTTTTAAAAATAACATTTTGATTAAAACGGCCATCAAGACTGAAACCAGGGACTACTTAGAGATTGTTCCCGACTTCAACCCTAACTACCTGAGGATTCTTAGGTCAATCCTTTAATCTCTTAATTTTTCTTGTCCCTAAAAAAAGATTGTCACAAAGATAAAAGAAGGCTTGGCACAGAGTGACTGTTGAGCAACTGTGGCAAGGGTATGGAAGGCCACGCCTGTGGAGTGGGCGCTAAAATATGGCCATTCGTGGAGGAGCGCATTCTGAAGAGACACGAATTGCAAAAGCAATGAACCAAAGCTCACCACCCAACTCTCGAATCCCCAACTCACTGTGGGGGGTAGGAGAGCAGTGAGCACAGAAGATCTTGGAAAGGAATGTTCTGGTAGGTCTCTCAAGGAGAGAGAAAGGGAAAGAGAAGACCACTAGGGGGCTTAGTTGAGTTTCCCTACAGTTAATGGGATAGTGAGTGCAGGGTCTAATTCTCCTCTGGGGAATCAAAAGGACCAGATGGTCTTGAAGAACGAGGAGGAAAGAAGGCGTTGTCGTCTTGGGCTCGGCCAAAGCAAGAGCTGTGTGTCTTGTTCACTGGGCAGAAGATATGATGGGGAAAGCGTCTGTCTGGGTCCGTCTAAAACACCTAAGAAGATTCCATGAGAAAGTAAGCATTCCAGCAAAGAGGTTCAAAGTGGACCAACCAGTAAGAAAAACAGCCAGAGAAGCAGCGTGTCCTCAGTGGTATTTAGGAAGGGTCCCAGAACTTAACACGCAAGTGCACTGTGCCAGAAACACAGATGAACACATTTATATCGCACACAATAGCAGAATTCATTGAGTAACAACACATACACAAAGTTGGTCAGAGCCAGGGTTGGTTTTTTGTTAGGTGGACACAACCTACAGTGTTCTGGGAAGAGGAACCTCAATTGAGGAAAATACCTTCATCAGATTGCCTGTACGCAAGTTCATGGGGGCATTTCCTTAATTGCTAAGTGATAGAGGGGGGCCCAGACACGGGGGGGGGGGGGCAGTGAGCTCCGGGCAGATAGTATAAAATATGAGCCAAGCAAGGTATGAGAAGCAAGTCAGCGAGCAACTTTCCTCCATGGCCTTTGTTCTAGTACCTTCTTTGAGTTCCTGCCTTGATTTCCCTTCATGACAGTCTACAACTATAAACAGAAATAAGCCTTTTCCTCCCCAATTTGTTTCTGGTCATGGTGTCTGATCAGAGCCATAGAAAAGTAACTGAGACAAGCCGTTTCAATGACCGCCATTTGTCACACAATCTGCCTAGCCAGTAGCCCAGATGAAGCAATTACTAGTTCTCTTATTCCAATCCTTTTTGCTGTTCTTATTGTTGCATTTCAAGACAGGCTTCCTTCTCTGTGTAACAGCTCTGGCTGTCCGGAACTCGCTGTGTAGACCAGGCTGGCCTTGAACGCACAGAGATCCGCCTGCCTCCATCACCCTGTCTTTTATTCCAGTCTTTATTACTCATTCTTAACTCTCATATCACACAGTAATATACCCCCCCCGTGTGTGTGTGTGTGTGTGTGTGTGTGTGTGTGTGTGTGTGTGTGTGTGTGTGTAGAATGAATAGAAGCTAAAGAGGCTGGAGCAGCGTTCAAAAGGGCTGAGCCCCGAGACCCGGAGAAGGCTGACCTCTGAGGAGCAGAGCTCTGAAGTCGGCTGAGAGAATCTGCACCGATCCGGTAAAGAACCAGTGCTGGTGACGGCTGCCATGGAGCTGCTGGTTTGAGAGTGAAGCTAGAAAAAGGCAGGAGCAGGAAACAGCCGGTCAGGTCCGGGTCCAGAAGGGCGACCAGGTAAACAGACAGGCTGTTGAGTAGGCTTCGTCAGCAGTGCAGGACAGAGCCAAGGAAAGGAATCTTGGTCGGAGAGGCACACTCCAGGCATGAGCTGACAGGCTGGTGTGGGGCCATACCATCTCTGTGTTAGGTGTCCATTATGGGGTCCAGGTGAGGGAGTTACATCCTTCCCTTGGTCTGGTGTGTCTGATGTGTCTGATATGTTCTTGGATTTGATTTCCCTGATAAGATTTTAATACACCGTTACCGCTACAGTCTCAGTTCATCCCAGATCCAGCCCATCAGAAGCAGAGCTGGCCCTGCAGACTTCCCAGGCATACCCATCTCGCAGTGGCCCTAGCATGAGCAGGCTTTCCTCCGCTCTGGTCGTCAACAGAAATGAGGATGAGTGAAAGGCCTGTAGAAAGGACCCCTAACATCTCCTCTTCCGGGCAGGGCCATGCTGCCCGGAAGTCCCGGAGTCCTTTCCTTCGTCAAAGCTGAAGATCTTACTTAAGATCCCTACAAGGTTAAGGGAGCTCTTCCAGTTACTGATGGTGACAGCTCACATCTCTATCCCTCTCACCTGACAGAAATGTCCACTCTCTCCAAGTTCCAAGGTCAAAACTTGTCCTCACCAAAATGACTCCTGGCAAATGAACCTCCCTCTTATTCTTTCACTTTGCCCTTTCTACAGGCTTAAGAAACTGTCACAGGGCTGGGGAGATGGGGCATTCAGTAAGCATTTGCTGTGCTGGCTTGAGTACCTGAAGCCGTGTGAAGCACCGGAGTGGCACGGAGCAGGTGTGATCCCATCACCATGGGGGAATCACTGGATGCCCTACTTTGCTTTACCTGTCCACTTAATACAGCCCAGGCCACCTGAGATTAGCATCTCAACTGAGGGGTTGCCCAGATCAGATATGACTATGAACCTGTCTATGGGGGATCATATCGGTGTTAATAGATACAGGAGGGTCCAACCCACCAAAGAGGGCATCATTCCCTAGGATCATATACAAAAAAACTAGATAAGTCTGTGAACAGCTAGCAAGCAGCTTCCCTCCACCGTTTCTGCCTTCAAGTTCCTGCTTGAGCTCCTGTCCTGACCTTCCTCAACACGGACCTAGAAGTGTAAGCCAAATCCATTCTTTTCACTCCTGAGATGCTTTTGGTCAGTATGTTATTACACCACAGAAATGAAACTAGAGGCTGTGGGTGGTGGTGTATGACTCTAATCCCGGCACTCAGGAGGAAGGCAGGCACATAGCAAGCTCCAGGCCAGCCAAGGCTACAGAGTGAGAGGGACCCGTCTCAAGACATTAGATAGCAAGCAACACAGAACTTGAGGAACTTGGCCTTGACCTCTGGCCGGCACATATGCGGAACCCGCTAAAATTGCACATCATTTTAATCAAACCAGCCCCAAATCCTTCTGCCTAGACGCCACATCTTCTATTGTCTAGAAGAACATGAAAGCATTGAATACTATATCAGGAAGGTTTATTTGTAGAAAGCTTCAAAAAAAAGGGGGGGGGGGGATTCTGAGTATATTTCCCAGGGAATAACAAGGCGTTGCTTTAAAAGCCCTTTCTGGATGTCAGCTTTTATAGGTCTGTGCCTCTCCTCGTTTTTAACTAAGCTACTTTACAACTCTATAAACGGCAGAAACTGATAGTGATGCAAATGAATTCGTCAGTAGAGAGGCCGCTGTGAGAGGCTCTGCTCCCCAGGGAGTCAGCTTTACCCAGGCAGCAAATTCCTTCAGTGTTCCTCCTGGCACGTTTGTGCTCTCAGGACCAGCTCTGACACCATGCAGGGTCCCTCACTAGTTAAATTAAACCTCAGATATGTTCATTTATTTTGAAACTGAAGCTATGATTTTATCCTTTTACTAAACTAGCACCCAACGTTTCCCACTGCTGCCAATCAGCCTGGACTACTCTAGTCTGTCTCTCTCTCTCTCTCTCTCTCTCTCTCTCTCTCTCTCTCTCTCTCTCTCTCTTTCTTTCTTTCTTTCTTCTTTCCCACCTATTGTATTCTGTTTCTGCTCTGCTCTGCTCTGTTCTATTCTACTCTACTCTATTCTGTCCCCTTCTATTCACAGGCCCATTTCCTCAGGGACCACAAACTCACATTCTCACACATACTCATTTACATACGCATCACACCCACACACAAACACATGCACACACACACTATGAACCTTGGGTTTCTTTTGGGGGAGAGAAAGGAAGGGGAGAAACAGGAAGGAGCGGTAAGATAATAAATTAGATTGAGCCTACTAAAGTGGATGGATGCAAGAATCATTACCCTCAGATCTGATGCCCTGTCTTAATGGTTTGTTGATTCTAATTTCTTTTTTTTTTAAAAAAAAAAAAAAGAAATGAGATTGATATGGTTCCAAATTCAAACAGTACAAAAACAGTAAGTATATTCTCCAACTTGATACTCTGGTCATTTATCTAGGGACGGTTCTGTGGCTCTTCCTCTCATCACTGGGGCCTCCTTATGGACCAATGTTCTGGGCGCCTGTTAACAGACCCTGAGGGTTTGGTCAAACTGAAGATCTTCTCTGACAGTCAGCCCCTCTCCTTTCCTCTGCTTTCCAGCAGCTCTTGGTTTCTGTGCTCACGCCACACTTACACACACCGTCTGCTTCAGCAGCAGTGGCCATGGCACCAAGAGGGATGACACACATGTACCTGGAGGCCAGAGGTCAACCTCAGGTGTCTTTCCTCAGGTGCCACTCATCTTATTTTTTTACCTGTGGGGGTGGGGGTGGAGCTGGTGCACAGAGTAAGGATGCACACGGAGACCAACAGGGGAAACTAGGTTCCCGAAAGCTAGTTAGAGGTGGTTGTGGGTCAGCCTAGTCAGTGCTAGGAACTGAATTCTGGTCATCTCTAAGAGCAGCGCTCCTAACTCTGGAGCCATCTCCTTCCCAAATACATTGTTTATTTATTTTTTTCGTCCAGCTTGGAGCTCACCTGTTAAGCAAGTCTTGCTGGTCAGGGAGCCAGGGATCCACCAATCTCGGTCTCTCCGGCACAAGTGCCTGCCATTATGCCCTCCCTTTTGACACGGGTGCTGGGGATCATATTTAGGTCCTCATGATTGCAGTAAACACTTTACCAACTTAGCCAGCCCCCCCAACCCTCTGATGGGATTTCTGTTGGCCAGAAGGTGCCAAGATCTGACTTAGCATACTCCCTACCTAAAGCACAGTGAGTGACAATTACTGAATATTCCCTGGATGGATAATGGTCCACTGTAAGGGCAAGCCTATCATGGGAACACTCTGTTAAACCCCCAAGAACAGGGGCCAAGGTCAGAATTGAAGGCACAGATGGGAAGGAGGGAGGGGAGGGAGGCTACAGCATCATCTGTGCATAGCGGTGGGGGGGGGGAGTAGGGGGACGACGACAGGGAGAACAGGAGGGTGGGGGTTCTCCATGGAAACTGACTAAGTCTCTAAAAACCCCGAACAGAGGAAGGTGGGAAGACAGTGTGATGGGCATTATTTGTAGAAAAGAGAGCGTCCGGGCAGGGCAAGCCTGAGAAAGGGCACCGAGACGTCCTTCCTCCAAAGAACACAAGCCTCCAGTTCTTATTTCCACAGTGAGCCGAACCCACCATCTACAGACACCAAAGCCACCTCTTGGAACCTCATCCAAGATGGAAGTATTTGGTAGTAATCACAGGCCAGGGCCAACCTGAATTATTTCTCACTTTTCAAATCAGTAAGGCAGTTGGTAGTGTGTTGGGGAACAGGCCTCAAAACAGATTATTTTACAAAATAACCTAACTCAATTATTTTCAGACGGCAGAGAGGGAAAATCCATTTCTCGCCACATTTAATTTTCTCACTCTCTTTCCTTTATCCTTCCCAAATCTCCATCCCCACATCTGGAATGTGATCCTGATGTGCAGTCCCCTTTCTCTGCCAGAAAGGTTGCTGGAGCCTGCCAAGACACTTAATCCAGCCCCCGCCCTTATTGAAACTGCAGGCTGGAAAGCAAGAGGGAGCAGAGGCAAGGGTGTGGGGCTCCATTCTGGCTCCCTGATGCCTTGAATACTTTCCCTAAACCTGGCAGCCACCCCCATGGCTCTTGGCTGCTGCAGCCCACGCCCTCCGGAGGAAGCCAGCCTTTGGGGAGTTCCACCGGTCAATATAAAAAGAGCAAGCCTGTCAGCTCCCACCCAGCCTGGGGTGGTGTCAAGAAACACATGCTTCTGAGAAGACCATGCCTATGACACCCCAGACTGAAGGAGGTGCCTGGGTCGGAGACTCTTACACATCAGTGAAGTACCCACAGTCCCTGTGGCAAATGGCCTATATAGTAAGTAGGCTGCCTGTCCGGGCCAGGCCTTCAAACCCAGAGCTGGTGAGCTGAGAGCCCAGCTACAGGGAGTAGCAGGAAGAGTAGAGGTCTACTTCTTGTTGTCCCACCTGCTGGCTGACAAAAGGCCTTCACTGACATTTCAGGAACTCGTTGTCCTTAAATAGCACACACAGGGCAAGTTAAGAGTGGCTACCATGCCCCACGGCGCAGCAATGACACGCTTATCCTGAGCTCACAGGAAAATATCATCTACACTGCTGAGGTGTGCAGACCCTCTCTGCCCGGCCTGTCTGTCGTCCTTCCTCTGTGTCCCTTGGCATCCGCATGCTGCTCGGCGCTGCCACTGCCCTGGGAAGGAACTGTGCAGGCCTAGAAAGCCGGGGTTAGGGTTAAGGGAGGGGCAGTTCCAGACTCCTCATGCTGGGAAGCTGTGACTGAGTCCACCCAACCTCAGCAGGGCTGCAGGTGTCCAGGGAGCAGAGAAACCACCCAGAAAAGAAACACTGCTATGAGCTCCATGAGCTGAGGAACCGAGAGCCATGGCTGCTCCAGCAGGCTTGACAGGAGACAGGTTGCCATTCCCCTAGAGTTCTTCCCAGCTCCACTTTTCCTTTCTCCCCTTCTTGCTGTTTTTCTGCACTTAAAAAAAATCAATTTTTCATTGAGCAACCACTCTGCCCCAAGGACCATTTTTTTTTTTGAGACAATAAATAAGCAAGACTTCTGTGTAGAAAGGGAGATCTAGCAAACTGAGAGGCATTCGGTGAGAGCTTTGCTTTTGAATATGCGTGCACACTCAACAGATGCACATACACACATGCCTGTAGAAGGGCAAAGTTCAAAGAAGCCAGAGGAAGCCTATCTTTCTCAGGAAATTATCAGGTTTGGGAGCCAATGTCAAGCAAAGGAGAGTTCCTGGTGAGCTCAGTGCAAGGAGGCTGGGATTAACACGCCCCTTTAGCAGTAGGCCTGAGAGATCAGCCTTATCATAACAGTTTGTTCCAGAAGAACCTCTACTTGGAATGTGGCTTAATCTGCCATGCAGGGAAGCCTCCAGAAAGAAGGCTCTGACCTCAAGAAGGTCATGGATCTAAAAGAATCTTACCTAGGGCCTAGCTCATGGTTGGCATTCAGAAAATGGTATTTTCAGGTTCCAGAGATTTACCTCCTGTCCAAAGAGGAGCACAGACAACATCCAGACACAAGGAATGCAAGGTTGGCGCGATGGCTCATGCCCAGAATCCTACCACCCAGGAGGCTGAGGCAACGAGATCAATGCAGGTTCGAACAACAACAAATCAAGAATCAGCATCAGGACTGGGAGAGTTTAAGGGGGAGACATCACTAAAAGCACCATAGAAACAACCAGAGTCATATGTATAAATAAGACAGATTTATCAGCCACCAGACATGGCTCTGATCTTGCCACCAGACATAGCTCTGATCTTGCCAGCCCAGCGATGCAGGATTTATTTAGCACTGAAAGCATGTAAAGGTAATGAGAACTCTCTTTCTTTAAACCTGGCTAGGCCATGCAGCAGCTCAGGACCACACAGTACTCCTACACGTTGTTCAGTCGGTTCATTCTGTGACTGTGAGCAACTGACCACAGGGAGGAAGGGGTGGAGCTGGAGTCCAAGCAGCTAGTGGTAAGGCCCACAAAACAAGCTCCACACCACCAATGACTTTGCCCAGCACCTAAGGGGTACCCAGTTAACTTCTGTAGAGTGCTTAATTCATCGAATACTTTCCGAGTCATCACTTGGAGAGCTAGTACTTGGGGGTCTGAATGACAAACGCATGCTGACTCTTCATCCTTATCCAACTAGCTCATTCCGAAGCCTCTCTGCTAACTCCCTTCTTGGTAACCTCCTCCCTTTGTCCTGGAGCCTCTTCCTCGGGTGTCCCTTGAGTTCCCTTGGGTTCCTCTGGGTTCCTTGGAGTCAGTTTCCTTCATCTGTTTTCAGACATTTCCTCAGTTTCTTTTCTCCTCAACACTTCAGGGTTTCCTCTGTTTTACTCATAGGTGACAGGCCCTTCTGCCTGTGCCCATATTCCTTTCTTGGGGGCGGGGACTACAGGAAAAAGGTCACGCAAGCAGCAAATGGCAGAGGCAGCATTCAAATTCAATTTCATTGCTCCTCAAGCCCAGGTCTCCTATGCAAAGAAGACAAGACTTTCATAGCAGGCACCGAAGAAGTAGTGGGCTCCAACACTCTATGGGTAACATATAAACCAGTGGCCCTGTTACTGGGCCTTGGAACCGGTAGGAAAGCATAGGCCTTCTTCCTACACTCTCAATATGTGTCAGTGTGCTAAAACAGAAGCATTCTATGTACGATTTAGAGTTTGTCCTCCATCCCCTAGAAGTTCATTGGCGGCTCCTTCTGAGTAGCCTCCGATTTCAGCTCTCCAGCCTGTAAATACCTTTGAACTACTTTAAAGAAAACTGAGGTGTGCCTTCTCATCTGCTCTGACCCGCTCCAGTAGGCAAGAAGAAAACACCATATTATGAACTGTTTTACGAGCAGGTTAAATGTGTTCATGAAGGGCTGGGAATTTGGCTAAGTGGGCAAGGACTTGGCCAACCATGCCCAAAGTCTTGGGCACGATCTATAGCACTGAAAAACAAAAGTGCTAATTAAAACTGGACATTAAGGGGTGGGGATATAAGTCAGAGGGTGGAGTGCTTGCTTAGCCTGCCTGAGGACCCATGTCTTATCCCCAGCATGGTATAAAGTGGGCATGGTGACACATGTCTCCGACCACAGCAAGTACCTGAGAGATAAAGCGAGGAGGATCAGGAACTCTAGCGGTTATATTCTTGGCTACATACCTAGTTTAAGATGACACAAGAGTTTGTCTTTGAAAGAAAATAAAATTGTACATTAAGCTTTGATTATCGCAGTTCATTAATTATCAGTTGCAACTCAGCTGAAGCCAACTGTAAATAGTGCAGCAGCAGAACGATTTGATTTCCTCTCCTCCCACTGCTCATGTAAGAGCGTCCCAGGATGAACGCAGAATGACCTTCCGGGGCAGCCACCGCTGCTGCTTTATATGCTGCACATCGGTGCACACAAGAAGAGCTGGCTGTGTGTGAGAAGATGGCGCGGTGGGTAAAAGTGTTTGCCACAAAGACTGGACGCTTAACTTCTGCCTCTGGAACCCAAACGTGGCGGCTTACAGCCGCTATCCCAACACTCCTGACAAAACAGGCGGCAGAGGTGGGGAAATCGGCCAGAAGCTCAGGGATCAGCTAGCCTGGGGCACACGGCGCATCAGCAGGATTAACAAGAGAGACTCTGCCTCAACAACGTGGATGCTAAAAATCAATTGGAAGTTTTCCTCTGTCATAGACAGACACCCTGTGCACCTGCATGCATGTATATATACACACGCGTGTGCATGCAAGCACACATGCACATGCACACACACTAAATAAGAGGCTCAGTGGGACGCAGTGATTATGAAATGAAGAAAAGGGCTGTGAAATATGAGGGGCTGATGCATTAATGTGTAGGAACACCTGCGAGGCCCTCGGAAGGCAGCTTAGACCCTCCCTTAGCCTCACCTACCCAACCCCTAGATCAGCCTTGCAGAAGCAGCATCTTTGGAGTCACGGGCCTTCTGAGCTATCACTCACACTGCTACCTTCTCTTAGACTGTCTCTCCACCCGTGCATTTAAATGGAAAGTTCCACTAAGACCCTCCCAGCACCCAAGCTCACGACTGCTTATAACTGCAGTTCCAGGGGGTTTGATGCCCTCTCTGGCCTCCTGGGCACCGGGCACACATGTGGCACATACATACATACAGGTAAACACTCACACATAGACAATAATGTTTTGTTTTGTTTTGTTTTTTAAGGCCCAACTTAACTGCTAAGCTTTCCTTCGCCCAGCAGTTTGGGTTGGAATCCATCACTCTTCACCAAGGCTCACAAGAGTACGAAGGGTAAAGCCTCAATCACCGCACATAGGACATTGTGTTCAGTTCTGTTCTTCCAGCATCTCTGAGCTCTTAAGAGAAGGACCCATGTATCCCTAACAGACCACATAGGATCTCAATAAACATTCTTGGAAACCAACTCAACTATACCAGCGAATCCCAGGGTGTCTGGAAGGCTTAGCAAGTTTCTCTATGTTCCAAGTTTCCTGGCTTCTGAAGACCCGCACCCTTCAATCCCATCTGTAAAAGATCCAGTATACAAAGTAATGTTGCTACTCGGCTTTGGAGCAGTAACTGCAAGAAACATTCTGTAATTCACCTCCATATAAACACGTTGCTAAGGAAAAGAAACAGGTCTCCTTTGTCTGAGGGAACGGCTGGCAAGCAGCAGGAGTTGGGATAAACTCAGGCCATGTGTTTCCAGCCAGGACCTCACCTCGCAGACCAACCATCAAACCTCAACCTGGCCGAGAAGCCCATGTAATGGAATCGGGGCACCAGGCAGGCCTGGAGGCTTCAGCCTCTCCAAATGGACATTCAACTTGCTTCTGGTTGGAAAAGGATGCTAAACAGATGAGAAGACAAGAAAGAATCGCAATGCTGCCAAGCATAAATGCGTGCGGAAACCTCTTCTCCAGCTTCCCTGCTAGGCATCCCGAGGAAAGTAAGAATGACGTGAGGAGAATAGAGTTGTCATGATTCTTCAAAGGGGCTCTTATTGGGGAGCTGGAGGAATGTGTTGAGAAGTGTAACCGAAGAATCAGGGCTTGCAAGCTGTGGGTGTAAAGTCGAATGCCAAGAAGAAATGAGTTTCCTTAATGGAGATCAGAATAAACAAGTTAGCAGCATTTGGCGACTGACTTCTGAATTCCCATGGCCCTGAAAGGGAGTGGGGAGACAAAAGCGAAGAGATACACCAGGAGGTCTGGGATGCTGTTTTCAGGTCAACCTGGCTATGGAGAGAAAACAATCTCCATCCCAGGAAATGGCAGGTGACTGTCATCTCCCCATCTCCAGCCCCTAGAGCAAGTCTCCCTTAGGCCCTGGGAGCAGCTGTGGACAACATTCTACAGGTTCATACAGAAGGTGACAGCAAGACACACGTGTGAGGACTGTTTCAGCAGCATTTGAGGATTATCAAAGGCTTCCTTAGTGTGGGGGACGTCTTGGTGACTACAGTACTTGCCCTACAAGTGTAAGGGGTAAAGTTTGGGTTCCCAGAAACCTTGTAAATGGGGGTGGGCATTGTTGGCCTGTCTGTAATTCCAACCTCAAAAGGCAAAGAGTCGGCATCCTCCAAACAAGCTGCCTAGCAAGGCTAGCTGTGTTGGCAAGCTCTGGATTCGATTGAAAGACCTTGCCTCACTGAAGAAGATGGGAGAGCAATAGAGGATTAATTCCTACCACCAACCATGGGCCACTTATGTGTGGACCCACAGATGTGCGCACACACGTGTAGAAATGGAAAAGAAAAAGAAAAAGGCTTCCTTACTTTTATATCCAGAGAGGAAATTAGAGCAAGTGGCTGACAGAAGTAGCAAGATTGAAAGTCACATGAAACCCATAAGCAGACCGAAAAATTGGTATTGAGAGGACAAAGCCAGTCCACAGAAGCAACACACACTTTATGGGGGCTTGTCACACATGTGTGTTTCATTTATAGATGCTTTCCCCAAAGAAGGGACTTTGCCACTACAGCCTCCTCCTTCTTCCCCCACTTCCTCTTCACTTCCACTTCTTCCTCTCTTTCTTCTTTCTTATCCTTCACTTCTTCTCTTCTCTCCTTTTCTTTTTGTTTGGAACAAGGTCATAAAACAGTGCGCTATGGTTGGGAATGCAGACAGCTCAACTCAGCACTGGCATCAGGCCGCCTCGCCTCACGCTAGCAGAGGGGGTGCCTTCTATTCCACACCGGCCAGGCAGAGCCAGATGCTCCCTAGAACCTTGCAGCCTTCACAGCCTGTGATGGCTTTACCATGCGGTGCTGAACTGGGGTGCAAGGCTGCTTGCTGACAGTATGAATGGACTGTTCCTACTGCCCAGGGCATTTCCACAACAACCCACTGATCCTCCCAGAGCGCAGCTGGCCCTGGAAAGTATTTTCCAAACAGAGGTCACTGGTACCCCAGCTAGCATTCAAAGCGAAGCTGTTTCAAGCACAATGTGTCGACAGGCTTGTGGGATGGTGCTCTTTGAACACAGGGGCGTGAGTGGCCTCACACATCACATCATCTTAAAGGCCATAATAAAACCAGCACCCCCCCCCACACTATGGGGTTTCTTAAAATAATTACCGACAGGTTTAATGCATAAGTATAGGAACCTGGCCATGCACCTTGCCTACAACAGTGCATTTATGTGAAGTCCCCTACCACAGTATTTGGGAGTAGCACACCATGGTCACTAGCTCTGGATTTTCCCTCTCCTCCTTCCTTCCCCCATTTTCTTCTGTGCCTTGCTTTTAAACTTCCAAGGATACCTCAGGCTTGCTGGCTACTTTGTCCTAGCTAAATTTCTTAGACATTAAAGAAATCTGGCTTTGGAGGTTGTGTTCAAGGGACCATATTGGGTGGACTCTGGAGTTGGTTGTCTTGAGGAATGAAGGGAGAGAAAGAATAGCTTAGTGTTTCCACTCTACGGACAAGAATATGGTACGGTGGACAGAGTGCTTGCCCGGAAGGTACACTGCTTTAGGTCTCATGGCCAGGATCTCATCAACTAGGAGTAGAGGCACACAGCCGAAATTTCAGCACTAGGCAGGTAGGGGCAAGAGGATCAGAAGTTCTACACAGCGAGCTTGAGGCTAACTCTGTCTCAAAACCAAACACGCCAACTTATGTTCATTTTAGAAATTCTAACGCTGGGCTCTCAATATGCCAAAGATTCAGAAGGGAAACCAGTCAGGCAGTCCCTGGCAGTCCCAGTTCCAGAACTCAGAGCTTTGGACTCCCAGCTTAATCCTATTCTGTAACGGAATGCTGTCGGGTTCTAGCGTGGCCAGCTCTCCGTCAACAACATGCACTTCAAAGCAAAGGAATCAAAAAGAAGCAGACAGACAGACAGACACCAACAGCCCCTTGTTTCATCTACTGGGAAGCAGGACTTCAGGGTATTTTTAGTGACTACATTATTGTGGTCAGAATCAAGGCGAAAACTGGATTTCACTTAAAATAATGAAGCTTAAGTTAATGTGCCCCACCTTGTTTTTTTGGCATCACCCCCCCCTTAAAATTTACTGTTTCTATAATTATAGGGCTGGCGCTCTATCACACCACTGGGCAAGGAGTCACTTGAAATGTGCTAGAATAGAGTAGAGATGGAGCTTTAATTACCACGCTACCACGGTTTTCTTTTTTTCGGAGAGGAGCATGTCAACACTTCCATAAACCGATTTGCATTACGTTAAAATTAATGGACCAGAACCTTGCACTCCGGAGAAGAAGTGGACCGTACCCCAGTCCTGCAGCTCTCTACCTCCCGGCACCAGCTGCACATTGGCCAGCACTTGAGTCTCCATCGCAGTTACAAAGCCCCTGTGGCCTCTAAGAGTAAGACTGCCTATCCCAGCCCAAACCCACACCAATCCCATTCTCAGACATCCAGGACCTGCTGGTGTGGTCTTGGGGCAGAGAAATAGCAGCTCAACAAAATGCTGAGTCTCAGAACTACTGAATAGAAGCTTATCTCTTCTTTCACCCCACATTTATCTATTATATTTATGGAGAGAGAGATAGAGCTAGAGTGAGAGCGAGAGAGTGAGAGCGAGAGAGAGAGAGAGAGAGAGAGAGAGAGAGAGAGAGAGAGAGAGAGAGAG
>NW_026067955.1:3357583-3417628 GCF_014885135.2 Alexandromys fortis
GAGAGAGAGAGAGAGAGAGAGAGAGAGAGAGAGAGAGAGAGAGAGAGAGAGAGAGAGAGAGAGAGAGAGAGAGAGAGAGAGAGAGAGAGAGAGAGAGAGGATACATCTCAGCATCCATGTGGAGTCCAGAGGATAACTTGATCGAGTCAGTTATCTCCTTCCACCACGTGGTCCCAGCAATTGAACTCCAGCCAGAAGGGCAGAAGATTCAGGAACAAGTACCTTTACCTTCTGACCTTCTCACAATCCTGGTCAGACCGTGTATCTTAATGACATTTCTACAGAGTGAAGTTTGAAAAGTGCTGATGTCAAGGAAGATGCCCTATTCCAAGGGCTTGGTTCTGGGGAACTGAAAAGACAGCCTGGACTTGACATTCACAAGTGTGATGGTTAGCTTCAGCTGTTAGCTTACACATGGGAACAGAGTCTTAATACAGCAGGCTGGTCTACAGGCGTGCTTGTGAGGGATTTTCTTAGCTGGGCTACTTGAGTGGAAAAACTCACCCTGAATGTAGGCAGCACCCTTCATGCTGGTCCCTGAACTCGAGCAGTAGCCAGCATGCATGAGCCACCGCTCTGTGCTCTTGACTGTGGATGCAATGTGACCAGCTGCCTAAAGTTCCAGATGGTGATAGACTGTGTAACCTGGAACTGGGAGTCAATTAAAATCCTTCTCCTCTGTGTTGCTTTATTTATCAAGGCAACAAGGAAGAAACTGAGACACCAAGTGTGGTACTCTGAATGTAATTGGCCCCCATAAACTCATAAGGAATGGTACTATTAGGAGGTACAATGGCCTTATTGTAGGAAGTGTGTCACTGTGGGGGCAGGTTTTGAGGTCTCCTATGCTCAAGCTACTCTCAGCATAGCCACAGTTCACTTCCTGTTGCCTGTGGCTCAAGATACGGAACTCTCAGTTCCTCCAGCACCTTGTCTGCCTGCTTACTGACA
Organism: Alexandromys fortis; assembly: GCF_014885135.2. Classification (NCBI taxonomy): domain Eukaryota; kingdom Metazoa; phylum Chordata; class Mammalia; order Rodentia; family Cricetidae; genus Alexandromys; species Alexandromys fortis. The sequence goes on from NW_026067955.1 coordinate 3,358,535, forward strand.
TGTCACACCATGGTGATAATGGACTAAACCTCTGAAATGGTAAGCCACCCAGTTAAATGGTTTCCTTTACAAGAGTTGACATGGTCACAGTGTCTTCTCACAGCAATAGAAACCCTAACTAAGACACCAAGGATGACCTGAAAAACAAGCTTTCCAAAAAGCTCAGGCCAGCAGGGGGGATAAATTTCATCTTTTTTGTCCAGCTCCCTTCCTTTCGTGTGTGTGTGTGTGTGTGTGTGTGTGTGTGTGTGTGTAGGGAGTGGAGCATTTTCACACATGTGAGTATCTATGGGTGCCAGAGATCAACTTCTGCATTATTCCTCAGGTATGTCTGTTCCCTTGGTTTTTTGAGACACTTGCCTGGGGCTCATCAATTAGGCTAGGCTGGCCGGCCAAGGAGCACTAGCAACTTACCTGTCTCCACCTCTCCAGCACTGGGGTTATAAGTGTGCACGGCCATGGGAGGCTTTTTATGTAGGCCCAGGGGTAGAGCTCAGGACCTCCTAGTACATCCAACTAAACGAACTCCAAACTCTTAAGTTAACGAATCCATTTATTTTTGCAGAATTAGGAATGGAAACCAGGGCTTTGTACAAACTAAGTAAACAGCCTACTATTGAACCACACTTCTGGCTCTAAATTTTATTTGTATTTATTTATTTACTTATTTATTTTTATTCTTTTTAGGGGGTGGAGTCAGTTTTGGAACTCAATTTGTAAACCAGGCTGGCCTTGAACTCACAGAGATCTGTCTGCCTCTGCCTCCCAAGTGCTGGGATTAAAGGTGTGCTCTACCATAGCTTGACTCTTTATTTTTTTTAGACAGATTCTTGAGTCTCTCAAGCTGGTCTCCAGCTTACTGTGCAGCAAAAGACAGTCTTGATTCTCCTGCCTCCAATTTCTGATTGCTGGAATTACAACTGCATACCACTAAGGACTAAACCCAGGGCTTTGTAAATGCTAGGCAAGGGTTCTATCAACTGAGTTATATACCACGCCTCTGTTTAATTTTAATTAGCTTAAATATAAAAGTTTTCCATGACTACTGATTAACTACTAGAGGCTGCATGGGTATGTAAAAACACCATGGAAGCCCCTGCACCTATCTCAGGCCTAGGAAAATCAGGACAGACCCCATTAAAAGAAGGGAAATTGATGAGACACTAAAAGTACCAATTAATAACCCAGAAAGGCTTCAACAAATATATTTATACATGCTGACTATATCCAGAGAGGCAAACAAGCAGACCGCCAGATCACCAGTGGGAAGAAGGTGGCATTCACATAGGTGGCAGACCTGGTACTAAGAGAGCCTCTCCTGAGGGAAGGGTATGTGAAATATTCAGGGTGATTGAACACATTGGCAAATTTATCAAAGACAAAGGAAGACCAAGGAAGATGGCTCAGTGAATAAACTGCTTCAGGAGCATGAGTCACCCAGTCCTGATGTCTAGCAGGAAAAGCCAAGCAAGCTGTAATCACATTGCTGAGGGTTAAGGCAGGCAAACAGCAAGGACCCACGGCCAGTCAATCTAGCCTCAACAGTGGGTGCCACGGCCAGTCAATCTAGCCTCAACAGTGGGTGCCATGGCCAGTCAATCTAGCTTCAACAGTGGGCGCCACGGCCAGTCAATCTAGCCTCAACAGTGGGTGCCATGGCCAGTGAGACCCTGTCTCAAAATATAAGGTAGAGAAACAATTGAAGAAGACATTCTGGCATCAAGCTCTGACCTTCATTTGTGCCTACACAAGCATGCGCACGCACACACACACACACACACACACACACAGACACACACACACATATATATCTATAACTACACAAAGATCTTTGTAAAGAAAAGGGTTAAAACTAGAAAGAGCTGTACACCATTAGAATTCGGCCTTCTCGCTCAGCTCCCTTCTTACACCTCTTCTCTCAAGGGACTGACTGCTGGCGCCTGGAAATGCCCCTTTCCGTTCTTATTCCTGCCCCCAAGACTGCAAGTGTACAACTCCTTATAGTCGGAGTCAGACACTCCCACCCCACAAAATGAACCAACAACAGAAAAGGGGCTCATGTAGACATGAGAAACCCCGTGTCATTATAGTCAGTGTCACAGCCTATGACTGTGACCGGACTGAAGAAAGATCCAGGTCAAAATGAATAAACCTTCAAAGTCACTTCTTCTTGGCTTTTTCTCCTTGGACGGTTCATGTTGTTTAGCCTGCACACTGATCCAGAAGCTTCTCCCTCCTGATCACACACATAGTTGGAATTCCTCACTTGCTTTCCCAGTACCACACCTGAAGACCATCACTGCCCCCACAAGCCTCATGTGTTAGACCCTAGGAAACGATGCTAATGCCTTCCCATGGCACAAGACTCTGACAGGCAAAGGCTGTATGCATTAAGTAGATGTTTTATTTGTTTTTTTTTTGTTTTTTAAATCAAATTATAATTTCATCATTTCCCCTTCCACGTTGCTTCCTCCAACCCCTCCCATGTCCTTTCCCTCAAACTCCTACTCTCATTTTGTAATTATATGTATATATATATACATACACATATGTATATATATATATATCACATATATACATAAATATATGAACACAACTTGCCCAGTTCTTTAATGCTACTTGTGTGTTTGTAATTTCAAGGCTTACCAACTAATATTGAATAACCAAATAAGGGGCTTATCCCAGGGGAAGATTATTTCTGTTCTCAGCATTCCTTAGAAACCTGTATTTTTTTTACGTTTTATTTTATGTATACAAGTCCTTGCTTCTGAGTGTGTGTGTGTGTGTGTGTGTGTGTGTGTGTACCCCACATGCATGACAGGTACTTGTAAAGGCCAGAAAAAGGCACCAGATCCCCTGGAATTGGCGTTATAGGCGATTATTAGATGCCAATTGAGTGCTGAGTATTGGACCTGGGTCATCTACAAAAGAAGCAAGTTTTCTTAACTAATGGGATCTCTCTAGATCCAAGTGTGTGGGTGTGGGTGTGGGGGTGTGTCTGAATTCAGGTTGTCTGGCTGAGTCATCTTACTGGCCCTCATTAAACAGACCTTAGGATGAATAGCAACACAGCATCCAAGGGGGTGATCACAAGAAATCCTACTGAATGCTCATGATGACAACTTGGTATTTCCGTATTTCTCCCCAAGTGTGTAATGATGCCTGAGCCCAGAGAAACCATCACACGATTACTTGTTACACCTACGTTAGTTGGTATGGTAAGAAACAACTAAAGAAAGACTTACAGCATGGGCTAGGTGTCAAAGAGGATACAAGATGAATCTCTGTAAGGACTTAGGAGCAGGAATCCAGTCAGCACCCCGCCTGCAGGCCTGGTGAGGTGGCACAAACATTTCCGAGAGGCTGTCAGTACGGTGAGTCAAATGGTGTTCTTAACCCTCAAATAAGCCCCTGCACTAAGCCTGGGACCTATGCAACAGGCATAGTTTAATCTTTGCAGGCATAATGAGGTTAAGGATCTAAATGATGTCATGCTGGATTTAGGGTAGCTCTATATTCAATGACATGAATCCTTACAAGAGAAAAGCAGGGGTGATTTGAATCATAAAGACATGCAGAGGAGATCTTAAAGGCCACATGAAGACAGGACAGAGGGCGCAGTGGGGCTTCTACAAAGGCCAAGGAAGCTTAGGATGTCTGGGGCTTCCCGTACTAGGATGCTAGAAAATAAATCTCCCAGAGAACTTCAAGAAGCAGCCAGTCCTCCTGATCCTTGATCACTGGCTTCTGCTCTGTGAACTGCCTAAGAAAGAAGGTCTTGTTGCTTTAAGCCGATGAGGTAGGGGCAACCTAGGGCAACCAGCAGATGGGGGTGGTTTTGCCATGGATAAACACATTTTTGTCTCCTAGTTAGGGTACCATGTGGTAGGTAGGCACAAAAGTCTTTCATTCTGCAAGGGTCACGTCTTTCTAGGCCCTTCTTATGTATACAGAGAAGGCACAGGAATAACAAGGAGGCCTCAAATACCTTCTGAAACTCAATACTAAGAAAGGCAGAAGATCACAAAGCTACAAAGACACACAGAAATAGTAAGCCAAAGAGGTTCCAGGAGCAATTGAGGTATCTGAGGCAACTAGCTGCTGCCTCTGGGCCAGCACACCATTATCCAATGAGGAGGGTACTTCAGGAACTGCTTGGAGCTGTGGGGCTTCTACTCAGCACATCTACCAGGGATGAATGCATGAGAGATGGAGCCCATTCTGTAGCCTCTGTAGAGTCTGGCCCCGCCAGAGCATCTGTCTTCAGGCAGGGGGCACGTAGGGATTCTTGATGGGAAAACATCTCAGAGGGAAGATGCTATCGCCAGCGTGGGTTTAGAGGAGAAAGTCCACATGCAGCAACACTGTACCTCTGTCGCTGCTTCTTACATCTCAGACTCCCAGCATTTAGGAGAACCGCAGGCAGAGCTGAGCCAAAGCCCTCATGTGTGTGCCCGGAAGCCTCCTACATCCCATAGCAGCCTTTCCCACTACCCAAAGCATGATCTGAAACTAATCAGTTATGATGTTTGTAAACTCTAGAAGAAGAATGGGATTTTGTGGCTCTAGTAAGTATAGTCTACTGTTCTTCTCTAAAATACTATTTTTAAAATCTGTGTAGGAGATGTGTGAACAGGCTCATGCATATGCATGTATATATAATCATGGTGCTGCCCCTCCCCTTTCCACCTTGTTTGAGACTGGTTTCTTTATTGTTAGATGCTGTGTAGGCCAGGTTAGCTGGCTAGCAAGGCTCTGGGTATGTCTCTTGTCTCTGCCTCTCATGTCATTGGAGAAATGCTGGGGTTACAGATATGAGATACCATATCCAACTTTTAAGTGGGCATTTGAACTCAGGTCCATGGGCTTGTGTGGGAAACAGTTCACCCACTGAGACATCCCCCTGCGTGCCCTTAAATATATATTTTAAAAAGCATTTTGGTCAAGTCAAATGATGCACCAACTTTTCCACCTGAATTCACCGGCTCTGTTCCTCTTTCTTGCTGTTTCTCTCTGCCCTCCCACTTTCCCTTCTGCCCTCTCCTACCAGAGGGATGCTGGAATTATGTTCACTTACTGCTAACGAGCTCATTATCAGTGGTTACACTTTGGAGCAATCTCTCACTTCTTCTTGGCTCTCAACTATACTGCCTGCATTCGTTATACTGGATGCACGTTAGGAAAAGACTGGGACACTGAAGTCATAATTCTCGAAGAATATAGTAAAGCTCTACTACATGGACGTGAACAAAAAGGAAAGGAAGAGAGAAGGAAAGAGGTGCAGAAAGAAGGATAGAAGGGGGAAGACGGAGGTAAGAGATAAAGGAGGAAAGAAAAGAGGAAGAGAGGAGGGGAGAGAAAAGCAGAGTGACAGAAGGGAGGGAAAGACAGAGGGAGGAGGGGGGGCATAAAAGAGGAGGGAGGATGCATGATGGGGGAGAAAAAGGAGGGAGGAGAGAAGAGAGAGAAGGAAACAAAATACAAGAGTGAATGCTACACACTAGTAACAGTGAGGCCATCACTGTACACCTACCCACACACCCCGGAGATGGTGCAGACCCTCCGGCCTCACACCACAAGCCTAGGAGCAGCTATGGCACCCTTCCAGAAGCTCATTAAGGCTGGCCTGGGCAGTGGGAAGCCACTATGGCCAGAGCTCTCCAAGGGCAAGAACGCAATCACCCCTCAGGGCTTGACCTGGGAGACTAGAAGCTCCCAGTTACAAAGAGGATGACACACTGGCCTCTCTGGTTCATTTTCCAAGCCGATGTCCCAGGCTTCTGTCACTTACGGTCTCTAACGGCCCTGAAGTCACTTATCCTCTCTGAGTCACAGTGTCTTAGTCTGTGAAGCAGGGATAAGAGGCCCAGGAGCGAACCCAACCAACCTTACACAGGGCAAGCTGTGTAGCTAGGTGGAGAATCCAGTCAGAGAGACGCATGATACACAGTGTATTGATAAAATGCTCGGCTCCAAATGCTGAACCGGAGCCCGGAAAGTCAGATCCACTTCAATACTACTTAAGCCCATGCACTTGTAAGCTTTCTGTGTGCTTGCCACGTAATGCTCCTCATGCCCACCCTGGGAGGTAGGAAGCTTATGATTCCCATTTCACAGACTGAAGCTACTGCATTCTGGATCTGAAGCTATCAAAGGCCCATGAAAGGGGTGCAAATGGAGGGGAGCAAACCCTTTAAGTAGTATGGCCTTTGTAAGGTCCTTAGGTCATTGAGAGACATGCTCTTAAAAGGGATTTAGGACCCCAAAACCCTCTCCTTGTCTGTTCCCTTGTTGGTTGCACTGGCTAGATTTTGTTGTCAACCTCGATACAACCTAGGAAGAGGGACCTTCAAATGAAGAATTACCCAGATCAGACTGGCCTGTGGCCATGTCTGTGAGAAACTGTTTTGATTGGTGATTGATGGCGGGCCCAGTCTATGGGCAGCACCATCCCTAGGCAGGCAGGCCGGGGCTGGGCATCAGCTGAGAGAAAACAAGCTAAGGAATGAACAGCAGAGCATTATCCTCCAAGTTTCCCACTTCGGTTCCTGACTGAAGTCCTTTCCTGACTTCCTTCAGTGATGGACCGTGACCTGGAAGTAGAAGCCAAATAGACCCTTACGTCCTCCCCAGGTTGATTTTGGCCAGTGTTTTGACTAAAACAGGGAACAGGGCAACAGGGAAGCAAAGCAGGACGCTGGCCCTGAGGGGGGCAGTGTGCTCTCCCACACATCTCTTGTCAGTGTCACTCGACAAGGCCACCCTTCGCTAACACCCAGAACCTTGACCCTGGTTCCTACTGCCCTCTGGCCTCCAGTTCTGGCTCTCTGAGTTGGACAGTCCTTTCTGCTTTGTCCCCTCACCCTTCTCTCTTCACATCCTCTTTGTCGCCGTAGGAGGCTGCTTAGGAGAGCTCTCTCCTTCCAGTCACCTCAGCTTGGTTCAGAGATGAGCCAAGCACAAACAACAGAACTAGCTCAAAAAACAAGAGCCAAACTCCCAGTCCTAACGTGCTGGGTCCTTGTGTTTGTAAATTCCCGGTCAACTGCCTCCAAGTCTCCCTGCCTTTCTCTGAAGACTCCATAAAAGGAGAAATCAGAACAGAATGGACCTCGCTACAGAGCAGAGCCACACAGTAATTTACAACAGTCCACATGCTCTGGGCATTACCTCATGGCCTGCATCTAGGCTCCAGGCAAGTGTATACCCTGAGACTTGAAATTCCCTTGTATCTGAAGGTGGCTTACTCCAGGGCCAGGGAGCATTTCTCATGAAATACGTAAGCAGACTCTTTTCTTTCCAGTTCTCCTGTATTGTCAAGGAGCAGCCGGCAGAAAGGGGCAATTGAGCCATCACCCAGGGAGTCCTCCACTTCAGGGACAGCCAAGACCTCGGGACTGGCTCTAAGCCACATAGCTAATTAGGAAGTCTCTAAGACTCAAAGTTCAGGGATTTGGATGGTGGTCCTGGGGGTGGCTACAGTTACTATCAGGCACCGGGTGTTCTAAATTAGCTAGAAGACGGGATACTGAATTTCTCACCACACGGAAATGATAAACGTTTGTTCCAGCATATATGCTCGTCACCCTGGTCTGATTCACAGGACACCAAGTGTTATACTGAAGCATCACACTGTACCCAACAAATAGATACAATATGTGCTAATAAAACTTCAAAAATAAAATAAATCTTTTAAAAGAGGTAGGGGCTCGGGAGACGGCTCAATGGCTAAGAGCCATAGCTGCTTTTTTGCAGAGGATCGGGGTTCAGTTTCCAGCACCACAGGGCAGCTCCCAACATTTGTAACTCCAGTTCCGGGGATCCAATGCCCTCCTCTGGCCTCCTCAGGCACAGGGCACATAAGTGGTACAAAGACATACTAGTTTGCAAAACACCCCTAATCATCAAACAAAAATAAATAAATCTTTAAAATATAAAAAATTAAAAATTGTCTTTTATTATAATTGTCAGGGAAGAATGGAAAGGGAGATTTTAAGCACAGGACGGTTTACCAGCTCAGTGGGGAAGGGAGAGGCCCTGCACGGAGAAGGTCCCTCTGCTGGTGGCCCGGGTGTTCCAAACAGACTTTTCTGTTTAATTCTTATCACCCTTTAAAGAAGTTATCAGTACCAGATGCTATGGGGAAGAAACTGAAGCAGGGGGACATCGAGTAACACGCCTACCTACTGGGGAATCAGAGTCCAGAGAAGAGTCCATTTTACCTTCAAACCAGCCATTCTGTCTGCCTCACAGTTTCCCCAAACCATTCCCTAGTCCTGCAGCCCAGAATGTACTCAGGACCGTCTAGAGTAGCCAAAAGCCTTCCCTGTGTGTGCCCACAGACGGGCATCTGCCAGCCTGGCTGAGGACCTTTCCTTCTAGCCAAGATTCTGGGAACCTCCCAGAGCCCAGTAAAGATTGAGCAGTGAACACCGCCTTGGGGGAATAGTCTGCCAGGCTGAGTGGCTATGTGCTCTCTCACCCCAGCCCTGCCTGGAAACCTCGTGGCTTTTCACCAGGCCAGACCAGTTTAGCCAGTTTCAGTTTAGAATGGCTTACTAGAGCTAATCAGTTGATTTTAGTGACACAGGGTTTGGCTCACTAGGTAAGCAATTTTTCCAGAGGATGGGGGGTGGGGAGGGGAGACAAGACACACTGCTGCGCCCCTCCCCCAGAGCAGGTTTCTTCCAGCCACCTTAGACTACCCTGCTTACTGCCCTCTGCGGCTTTTCCTCAGGGTTACTACCTCTGTCCATTCTGAATTGACCCAGATTGTAATGCAGACACCTGTTCTCTGGGCCATCAGTCGGGGCACCAGTAGAGGTCTTCACCTGTGTGGTATTTACAGCTCTTACCACCTCCCATGATTCTTTCTTGGGTTAGAAAATTGCCACCTCACCATCCTAGCTGGTTTAGGCATGGAAATAGGGAAGTGGCCGAGGGACAGCACCCACCTACCCACAGCCAAATGCACAGCTTCTTTCTGGCTAGCCCAGGACCCCAGTGACTACAGGCTTCTTCCTTGCTCTCCCATTCTCCCACAATCTTGTGCACTCCACGGAAGTACCTGTATACACACACACACACACACACACACACACACACACACACGTGCGTGCACACACATGCAAATCAAAAGAATGCCTAATTGTTGCCATTGTTCTTAATACTTGTGGCACTGTGTTAAGCCTTAAGCTTCACAATGAACAGTGGTGCCCAAATGATCACTTACTTTCTTTAAAGATTAAGATCATAAAGCAGACAATTCCATGCTTTATATATTGTTAGTGAGAAAATTTAGTTTTTTTAATAACTTGGATGCAATTCTTTTTTCTTGTTTTGTTTTTTTTTTTTTTTTGAGAGAGGATCTCACTATGTAGCCTTGGCTATCCTGGAAGTGCAGACCAGGTTGGCCTTGAACTCACAGAAATTCACCTGTCTCTGTCTCCCAAGTAGCGGAACTGAAGGTGTGCACCACTACACCCAGCTTAAATACAAATGAAAATTTGAATCCAACAAGATAACAAGCTTCCAATAGAAGGTATTTGTAGTCTACCGCTTACTTCCATGGTACTTCTGTAATCCTTTGTCACTCAGACTGAAGTCATAAAAATTGACCTTAGCTTTAACAGTTGGAATTGAGGTGGGAGCTTGGTGGGTAAGCACTTGCTGTGTAAGCATGAGGATGCGTTGGGACCCTAGCACCCATGCAGAAAGCTGAGCAGGTGGAACATATAATTCCAGTTCTGGGGAGGCAGAGACAGACGAATCCTGGTGGCTTCCCAGTCAGCCAACCTAACCTAACCTCATCAACCACCTCTCAGTACCAGTGGGAGGCCTCGTCTCAAAAATCAATGTAGAGGGCTCGTAAGGAACAACATTTAAGGCTGACCTTAATGTTGGCATGTATGAATGTGCACCACATGTGTAAACATGAATACCTACCCGTGCACTCACAATAATTTTTTGAAAGTTGAAAGACAAGTGTGTGTGTGTATGTATCTGATTAAGTACATTTTAGAGGGTTTGGGCGCCGGAAGACATGAGAGAGAGAGAGAGAGAGAGAGAGAGAGAGAGAGAGAGAGAGAGAGAGAGAGAGAGAGCAGGTGGAGGCCTCACAAACCAGCTGGAGGAGCAAGGCATGGAAGTCATTGCTTTACAGTATCATATACACTTCCCCTCTGGATTCAAATGCCAAAACTGTCCACAAAAGTGACTTTCCAGTATGGTTTTGTGGCTTGCTGTGCCTCGCTGGGGTCCAACTCTTCGGCTGTGACTTTCTACACTCTGTCTCTACAGCTGACTCCACACCCCTTTACAGGGAGAGGGCGGCAAGTGGGAAACCCCATCCAGTGCCTCTCAGAGCTGGTTTTATGGCTTTATTATACACATCCTCATTCTGGGGGAAGCTCCCTGCAGATGTGGAAGAACCTTCATCATTGACCTCTTGTTAAAAGACAGCCAGGAACCGGAAACAAGCCCAGCATGATACACAGCTGCTCAGATCCCAGCTGCTCTCCAGAATGGCAGTCTCCAGAAGAGACCCGGGCTCCATTTCACCAAGACTGCCGGGCCTGGAAGGTTCCTGGTAAGGGCAGAGATGGCATTAGGGCAGTATGCCTACACCCGTCTCCCACACTCCTGAAGAACATCTCCCATCGGCAGCTGCACTGTTTTCTCTAAGCCTCAAATCAGATCTCCTTTCAAAAGGCAACGCTGATCCTGTATTAAATCTGTTCGCTACCCTAGGGTTTTATATGAGGGTGGGGGGCACGTTTTGAGTCAGGGTTTCTCTGTGTAGCCCTGACTGTCCTGAAACTCGCTCTGTAGACCAGGCTGACTCCAAACTCAGAGAACTGCCTGTCTCTGCTTCTCAAGAGCTGGGATTAAAGGCCTGCATCACCGTGCCTGGTTTACCCTAGGATTTCAAAGGTATCTTCTATCGTATTATGCATCAAGGATGGCCTTGATCTTCTGATCCTTCTCATGTTACCTCTCTGGTGCAGGGATAAAGGTGTGCACTCTCCCTCCTGGTTTATGCGGTGCTAGGGATGGAGCCCAGGACCAGGACTTCGTTCATGTTCAGTCTACACTTCACTAACTGAGCTACATTTCTGCCCCCATCCTGGAAGTCTTGAAAGACCCATCCCTTTTATGAGACAGAGTCTCAAATATCAAAGCTAGCCTCAAAACTGATACATAACCAAGGATGTCCCTGAGTGTCTAATCCTCTGACTCCATCTATGTGCTGGGGTTAGAGCCATGCACATTTTTTTTTTTCTGTGTTGTGATAAAACCCAGGGCTTTGTGCATGTCAGACGCACATTTGCCAGGTGAGTTATATCCCCCGCCTAGAAAGCACAGCTTCTAGAAATGTAATAGTTAACCTCTTTTCAAAACAGTCTAATTTTAGTGAGGATTCTAAAGAGTAAAGAGTCTACAAAAACGATCTGAAATCAGAGTTTTTCACTGGGCGTACATATGTAGTTCTGTCTTCCAGTAGGCAGGGCTGCTTTTTTGGAACACTGCTTCTCAAACCGACAGCTCTGGTTTGAGCAAAGAGACATCACCCAAAAGAAGATGCTGCTGCTGGCGCGCGCACGCCTCTGGAGCGTGAGTTATATACCAGGCATCGTTCTGACCATGTCACAGGGACTGTCTCATGTAATTAATAAAAGATGATTCTGATGCTAACACATCAGATTCTGATGCTAACAGCCCAGGATCCAAGACTCATTTTTCAGATCCAACGTGTTTCACAGATGAGTGCAGCCCAAGTCACACAGGACCTGCTGCTTGCCAAGAGTGCGCTCACCCGCCCAAGACCTGAACTCCAGTAATTCTGCTTGGGAAGCGGGGCCTTTTCTGAAATCCGGCCCAGCCCTGGCCCATCTGTTCCAGTCTGTCACTAGGCCACATTCTATTTCTGACTGCCCAGCTTCAAAAAGCAGCTTCGGAACATCGTCCTGCTTTGTCCCAGATGGATGGTGTGGCTTCCACAAAGGATGTGCCCTGTCCTCCTCCCATCTCTGCTGACATTTCTCAGAACAGAGAAGGCCACAAATCCAGATGATGCCAAGGCCTTAATGTTGGGACCCAGTGCAGGAGCTGCTGTTTGCCCCATGCTTGGATCAGACGCTGGTGTGCTGAGCCACTTGCCTTGTTGGGCCAGCCTTGGGTCATAGCCCTGGGCAATACCAAGTATGGTGTCATTCGACCCTGGGGGACATTCTCTGTGGATCTCAGAACAGCCTTGTATCAACTGCCCCAAGAACTGGGGCATGAGAAAAATAACAAATGATGATAAAATTCACAATAAAAGTGAAAGCTACTGATTTTATATGGATGTTTAGTAAGTATCTGGCAATACATCACGGCAGACTCACAGGCAGTCTCGCCCTTCACCCCTGACCTCGCCTCTGACCTTGGCTTTGGAAAGGGAGACATTTACTTCCTAAAGAAAGGGTCCTGGAGCAGTCAGGCACTGCTTTCCAGGTTGGAAATGTGCATCTTAAGTTCTGTTTCTTTTGTGAGCAGGAAAAAAAAATTCCTGCTTGGGGTTATGTGTCATAATGAAAAACGGCCCACAAGAATATGTTCTTGACTGCGCATGCGACCTAAGTGAGTCCCAGTTTATGTGGTTACAGCTGCTGATACGCCGCTCCTGTCTCCTGTTTGCTGAGTGTACCTTATCATGCGGTCTGTCTTCCAGGTCACTTTTAACGCTTACCCACAGCCCCTTTAAAACTCAACGCGCGACTAAAGCATTGAGCTTGGGGGCAGTGCATTGCTTGAGTACAGAGGTCGTATCTTACTCATCTCTGAATCCACATATTTTGTGAAAGAGACACAGAGGACACATGCTATTTGAGGATAAAGAATTAAAGGGAGGGAGGGAGAGGAACACAAACTCGAGCTTCTTTACTTAGTGTTATCTTGTCCACGAGAGTGAACATTTCTCTAGCAAGCATTGGCTAAGAAACATTTCCTGTCTGCTTGATGCTATCTTAAAAACTGGGTGTCTGAGGAGCTGAGGGAGATGGTGTAGTAGGGCAAGGGCTTCCTGAACAAGCATGTGACATGAATTCCATCCGCAGAGCTAAATGAAATGAACGGCTGTATGGACAGTAATAAGCAAGTGTTGGACTAACTGGGACCTACTCTCAGAACCCATGCAAAAAACCCAGGCCCACAGTGTGTACACCCCTGTAAGCCCAGTGCTGTGAGCGCAGAGACAGGAGGATCCCTGGGTTTTGCTGGACAGCCAGCCTAGCTAAACTAAGAACTCTAGGTTCTGCCACAAAAAGGTGTGTGTGTGTGTGTGTGTGTGTGTGTGTGTGTGTGTGTGTGTGTGAAGAAGACACCCAACATTGACCTCTGGTCTTTCCACATATGTGCATACACATTAATATGTACAGAGAGAGAGAGAGAGAGAGAGAGAGAGAGAGAGAGAGAGAGAGAGGCACAATTTGGGTATTTGATACAAATGTTGACTTCCCTGTGTGGGAAACAGCATGAGTGAAGTGTGAGCCATAAACTTCTCGTGTTCTCAACAACAGCCACGACCACTCACATCTCCATGTGACTGACTCTTGAGAAAACAGAGACGCCGGTGCCAGTGCCATGGGAATGCTCACTGACATCTCTGCCCTTCTGCATTGTGCCAGCTGCCAGCCACTCCAAGCCGCATTTTTCCTGTCCAAAACTGAAAATGCAAGAATGGCAAAGCTCTTGGCCAAGGAAACACGAAGACTCAGCCTAATTAGTGCATGTTGAGGGTGAGAAAGCTAATGTCCAAGAGGCCACACATCACAAACAGGAAGCCAGCAGGCAGCTGCTTGGAATCCCCAAGCCATTCTCCCTCCCATGACACAGTAACAGTTGTAAGGACAGTTGACAAGGGGATTGGGGGCTAATTGGACCCACCCACAGAACACATGCCTGATCTGGAAGCCAGGCCTCATAGCTACAGAGAAAGGAAGCTCGCACACTCAGGCTGGGCGGCTGTGTCAACAATCCCGCATCTTTGTCCAGAAGGTGTCGGTGCTTAAATGGCTACTTCTGCCAAGTCCCTACGGACAGAAAAGAGGGAAGGGTGCTTTCCCCCCAAGCCTTCCACTCTCCCCATAGAATCAGTGCTGCTACAGGGGCCTGATGAAGCAGATTCTCAAATGGAATCTAGAGGAGTTAGGCTGGACCCCAAGTTCAAAGGGCCATGATAACACTTCATGAGCACCTTCTGTATACAGGTGCTTTCATGAGCACCTCTGTATGCAGGCACTTTCATGAGCACCTTCTGAATACAGGCGCTTTCATGAGCACCTTCTGTATACAGGCACTTTCATAAGCACTAAGGGTCCTACACAGCACAGCAGATAGAAACTTCCCTCGGCATTAACTTTGTGCATCTCTGCGACAGCAATTGGACTGTAGGGTCACAAGCCTTTAAGCAGGGTTCATATCCAGGCACACTGCATCCTAACTTGTTGATCTCAGGCAGCCAGCTTTCTTGGGTTCTGTGCAGGACTAAATTTAGTAAATAACTTGAAAAGACTTCAACAGGCGCCTTCCCTTATCAGGTCTTCCTGATTCCACCCTTGGATTCATTCCTTTCTATCTCACGCCCTCAAGCGTCCGCACAGAGAGAGGTGTCGTCCTTACGGTAAGATGCGCCATCCCCGACACCTTTCACCTCTTGTCCTCACAGCCACTCTGCAGGACGGCTACGTGTGGCACCCAGAGAGAGCGAACATACTTTATGGACCTCTGATTACAGGGCACGAAACTGGCTAGAGCCCCAGCTGCTATGGTCCAAGTCCATTACTGCAGCGCTGCTGGCACCACGGGGAGCTTCCCACGGCCTGTTCCCAGGGGCGATGGCTGGTCCCAGGAGGGTACAGAGGCAAGCCTATTCCCAGGAGACCTAGGACTCCTCTGGAAGTTTACTTGACTAAATAATTCCTAGATGGCTTTGGTGACCCTCCTTGGTGACTGAGAATACTTCCCACCAACCTCTGACCCCTCCCTCTTTTGATGGAGGCCAGGCTTGTGTTACTGCCTGATTGGTCTCCTAACCTTCTGTTTCCCCTAATAAAACCTTGGCATGTTTAACTCCATATTGGTGCTGGGTTCTTGGAGGATGTTGACGACAGAACTGTGTCGTGTCTTAGCATAGATGGAGAAGCAAAAGTCCTGGAGACGAAAGCTATTGTCAATGGCGTAAAGAAGGTGGGGGAGGTGCCACAGTTCAGGACCAGCTCCCTGTGAATCCTGATGCACAGGGGGCTTGCACCCTTTCCACAAGCAGCCCTCAAATGGGGTCCTGAGGTGTTTCCTGAGAACAAGTCAACCTTTCAATGTCTCTGACTCCCGTGACTGAGGATCACTGAGTGGAAAAGAGAACACGTGTCTTCAGTTTCTGAAGGGTTCCTCCTGCCTTCTACCTTGGCAGACCTTGGTACCATCCCAGGGAAGAAGAACCTCTGCTGCCTTCCCCACCCCTAGTGCCTGTAGAGCCTCGCTTGGCAAGTTTGGGCATTTAGAAAGTGTGTTTCAAGACAATAATTTCATAAAAGTGAATCTACCAACTTGGAGCCAGAGGAGACATGACTAGTCTTGCCAAGTGCAAAGTCAAAAGTGAAGCTACAACTCTCCAGAGACTCTGGCTGCAGGAGACCCAAGTGCCTGCAGATGGAGATCAACTTAGATGTGGTTCACATGACCACATCAACATTCTCTTTGGCTGTCTCATTTGGAGATCTCAGACCTGTTTCCCCACTGCCAGGAGGAGCCCAGGACAATGCAGCCTGACCTCCATACACACTGCCTGCTGTACCGCAGCGACTGAGGAGACGGCCACTGTCACTTCAGGAAAACCAATCAACGTGATCTAAACGTCTTAGCAGAAACCTGGCAGGGGAAACAGACAGCTTTGCTGGACAAAGGCCACTGAGGGACGGTCAGGGAAGGCGTTCAATCTGCCTACCCCGTTGGGAGAGCAAGCCGCCAGGGCCTCATGGCCAGCGATGCCTGGAAACGGGCTTGCGGCTGTGTCATTCAAACGTCTACTGTCCACTGATGTCCATTCTAAGTTATGCGCCAGCTTAGCCTCTTCCTCACTCCTGGCAGCAAACGGTGATGACGGCGGCAGCAGAGAGAGAACACAAGTGCAAGAGAGTGTTTTATAAAACAAGAGTCAGGGCAGCACAGAACTGTGGTTCACGGAAGTGTCAGAAACATGAGAGCAGGAAGGAACGACTTAGTGACATAGTCCGTCCTATGTGCCGGGGACCGGGTACTGATTGATTAGCATGAACTGTGTCATCCAAGCCACACGGAGACTTGAGAAAACTGACATGATTCTTCACAGAAGAAGAAAAGGAAGTTCAGATTTGTGACCAACTTTCCCAACGCCTCGCCATGAAATACAGACCCAAACTGGATTTTGACTGTACAACATTAGAGTTTATTCTATGGAGGGATCTGGGGATGTATGTAGTTCAATGTGTAATGTGATTGTCTAGTGTGACCGAGACTCTGGTCCATTCCCAGAACCATGTAAACCAAGTGTGGTGGTGCATGCCTGTCACCCAGCACTCAGGAGGGCAAGACAGGAGAACCAGAAGCTCAAAGACATCTTTGGCTACATAGTGAGTTTGAGAGCAGCTTGGGATACATGAAATCATATCTCAAAGGAAAAAATAGCTTATCTCACTTTATATGCATACATATATGAACATATATATAGGCAAACATATATTTTATGTATCCATATAAAATCCAGGAACTACAAATGAGAGAAAAATATATATTTATCTCCCTGCAATTGGCTTAATTCACTTAATATGGCATCTTCATTTTCTTGCAAAAAAAAAAAAAAACGTAACTTCATCCTTTGTTTGAGTGCATATGGTTGGCTTATCATTGCTGCTAGAAACTGTGAAGGTCCTTCCTCTATTCCCCAGGCCAGTGTAGCACTTCCTAACTTTATTAAGTAGCTTTCACAACCAGGTATTTTGATTATGTCACTTCATGAAATTATTATTTTTAAAATATTTATATGGAGC
This sequence comes from Alexandromys fortis, assembly GCF_014885135.2. NCBI lineage: Eukaryota > Metazoa > Chordata > Mammalia > Rodentia > Cricetidae > Alexandromys > Alexandromys fortis. The sequence continues at coordinate 3,375,601 of NW_026067955.1, forward strand.
TAGAGAGATGGCTCAGTGGTTAAGACTACTTGTTCTTGCAGAGGACTTGGGTTCAATTCCCAGCACCCACATAGGGGCTCACAATTGATCATCATCCCAGTTTGAAGGGATCCGACACCTTCTTCTGCCCTTTGGCTCTGGTGTTCCCACCGAGTCATCTCGCCAGCTCTCATGCGATTAACATATTTATTGATTTTTATATGTACATATGGGTCTAAGTGAGTTTATGTGTACCGTATGAGTATAGGATCCTGCAGAGGCCAGAAGAGGGAGTCCGGTCCCCTGAAACTAAAGTTACAGATGGTTGTGAGCCACCACACAGCTGCTGGGGACTGGAGCGAGGTCCTCTGCACAGCAGAAACTGCTAACAGTTGAGCCGGTTCTCCAACTCTTCATGTAATTCTGTTATTGACTTTAGACAGTTTATGCTTTATCTGTGTCTGAGGAGAGGAACTCGGAAGAGACGAGCTTCACGGAGGTCATAGGGTTAGTGGGGACAGGTAGATTGAGATCAAATCTCAGTGGTCACAGAAGCATGCCTGGGGGCAGCCGTCCTTGTACGGTAGGAGAGTAGTGGGTGGGTAGGGTAGGGCACTAGTGTGGTCAGGGTGGAGGTGAGCTCCCAATACCACAGCGCTCATGTTACTCATTGAACCATATGCAGAAAGACACCCTGGTACTATAGACCTGTCATACAAGCAACTTAGCCTAAATGTCACAGGGAACCATCCTGGGCTCAGAAGGTCAGGAAAATACCAGTCACCTGGGCAGAGCTGGATTCTACTAACCCAGGGCCACCATTTTGTCTTCCTTGATATCTGATGGGAGGCTCCATCCATGCAATCTACAGTGTCACACCATTAAAGTGTGCCTTTTAGGGGCTGGGGAAATAGTCCGTTCCGTCAAATGCTTGTAGCATAAGCAGGAAGAGCAGGGTTCGGATCCCCGGGAGCCAGGTAAAGAGCTAGACACGCCATTGCATGCATGCAAACCCCAGTGCTGGAGGTGGTGGTGGGGAAACAGGTGGATCCCTGGAGTTCACCGAGCAGTCAATCTATCTGGTTCAGAGAGAAACTCTGCCAACAACAACAACTAAAAAGATGGGGAATGACTGAGGAAGACATTAGATTGACTTCTGGTCTCCATGTGCATGCACTCACATACGGGTAAGTTCCCCACATACAAGGACACACTAACACATGAAAACATACAAAAACACCCCTCCCCCACTGCCAACACACCACTAAGTGAGCCTTTTGGCAGCAGAAACTCTTTCAGGTGGGTTGTAAAGGGGAACTGGAGCTTCTGAACAGCCCCTAAAAGAACCTTCTAGAAGTAAGTCATGGGCAGTGCATCACTCAGCAGTCTGGCTACCTCTCGCTCTACCTTGTACTTTCCTGAAGCTGAAGCCTCCCACAGTCTGCCTCAACCTTCCCAGGAAACCTCTGTCCTTTCTAGCCAGTGTGATTTTAGCCGCAGCCTGACCTCACCCTCCGCAGCCCACTCCCTGTCGCCAGGCAGCCAGATCCTCCCATGATGATGGATACAACCTGTCAGGAAAGCTGGGAGTATTTTTATCCCCTGATTTTTATCTATATTTAACTCCAGGCCTCAGCACAACAACCACAAACGTAGACACGGACGGCAGCCAAGGTTCTCAGGGAGACACATTTGCAAGGCAGCAAAAGAAGCTCAGCTCTTCTCAGATGCCCCGGCCAGGTTTAGGCTACACAAGGCCAGCAGTTCTTTAGGAAAACAAGCTGGATCTTCGTGTATACATGCATGTGTGTGGTTTGTATGCGAATGTGTGTGTGTGTCTGTGAGAGTGAACACTCATGTTCATAGCTCTGAAGACTGATGTCAACCTCGAGTGTTTCCCTGTTGCTCTTCACCTTATTTGGAAGGCAAGGAGCTCACCGATTCATCTCACCTGTCCAGCTGGCAAGCTCAGGTTCTGTCTCTTCCCCAGCTCTGGAACTGCAGGCATGTGCTACCATGTTCAGCTTTTTCTGTTAAGTATTGAAGGTCCAACCTTGGGGTCTGATGTTTTCCCAACAAGTACTTACTTCACCTACCAAGCCATCTTCCCAGCCCCAGGGTCTAGATCTTGAGTCTCAGAGCCATCAGGCTAGGGAAACTGAGGCAGGCAAGCTTGAATAACTTTAACCACAGAGTTTAGTTTGGCTCTGGTGGGCTGCGACACCGCAGTGCCCCTAGGGAAAACATGGTGAGCTCATCACATGGGACAGCTGTGGAGGGCCAGAACACTAGTTTATAAATCCTCAAATGCACATGCCGCAGCATCACGGGGCTCTCATCCACTGAGCCCTGATCTCTGGCACACAGCGACAACTTTGTCATTCTCTGTATTACCACGCCACGAAAAGTGGACTAGGTCCAAGGTCCAAAGTCTAAGGTGGTGAGTGCTTCTCTCCTGGAGAGCAGGGCAGTATCCGCTCGATCCCCAGGGCCTGGAATGCCATCTGGCACCCAGGGATCCTGGACAGATATTCTGTTAAATCGGCAAACTGACTGAATCAATGAACAAATGAGCAAATTTGATCAACAGAATCATCGGGCCTGAAATGGGCACTGGAAGGAAGGAGAGAAGAAAGACACAAACCTAATAAGGTGAGTTCAGCTTCCTCTCTCAGCACCCACCCACCCAGGAGGCCCTCAGTGCGGGCCGTCAGCAGGGTTAGGAGAAGGGCTCGTGGGCTTTGATCACTTACACCAGGGACCTGATCATGTGACTGGAGAACAATGAAAAAGAAAATGGAAGTGAAAAGAAGAATAGGCAAGAAGGAGTAGGCGGACTGAGCGGCACAGCTGCCAACAGGGAAGCCATGGGTCTCAGCGGTATAGGGCCTTGAACTCTATTACATCAGTTCGTGGCTTGGCAGGGAACAGCATACCTTCCTTCAGCATGGCCAGAGGGAGAGTATCCAATTAGAGGAAGCTGTGGGTAAGGAGGCTGTGCTTGCTGGGGCACACTTATTTAAACTGAGAAGCCATCAATCATTCACAGACAGGACTGAGTTAATCAATGTGTCCTAAGGTTCAGATGGAATCTGAGCTGCCCCAGGCCTTGCCCTGTAACACATTTATTTTTGCAAGAGGGTCACTAAATACATAAACAGGATAGCTTATTATTTCTGTATATTTGACAGCACATGATATGGGTGGTGGGTTAGAAAAAAGAGAGAAAAGGAGGAATTTATTGGGAAAAATACAGTTGTATTTACTGAATAGTCCCTATATGTTCACATTGTGAAGGATTTGGGGAGGGTGGGCAGAGAACAGATGTCATAAAAGAAAGGAGACAGGACTCAGAAAAATAAATATAACAGAACTCTTTTAACTTCAGAGAGTTCAAATTTGCTAGAGATAAGGCAAGCAAAATAAAATAAATAGTATCAATTTCCAAACATTACACAGCAAGTGAGCCAGTCCTGTAAGCAGGGAGGTTCAAAGACCCCACCAAGAAGACCCTTAGGAAGGCAACCATCGAGGGACAGCTTCCCGGGAGGAAGTGACAGGAAGAAGAGTTTAGGACACTGGAACTGGTGGGGACAATGGTAAGGGGAGGGCAGTGAGCCCCTTTGTGACCACGATGACTTCACAAGTGGACAGGGCTCCCATAAGCAATTAAAATGAGGAAATGGAACACAGAATGGACTGCTGAGGTGCTCACTGCCTCGCTGAGCACCTCGCTCGTGAGCCAACCTACCAGCACCTGCTTTCCCATAGAGGATGTCCTTCAGTCATGACGATGATGATGGAGATCTGCTCCACTTCACAGGCAGATACTTGAAGCTCACCAAGATTCAAAATGACAGTAAGAACAGGAGACAAAGTCTGCACAGTGGCTCCTGGCCCCACACACCTCTTTCTTTGACTACCTCAGTGCCAGGTGGGGTTTGTGCTCTTCACAAATTTAAGGAATCTTTCCCAGCCATTGCATCTTGGCTACAACTGCAATGCAACCAGAAAATCTTTCCTTCTTCACGTTACAGTTTCCCCCCCATCACTGCCACTGCCAACATCACCATCTTTACAATCAGTGCTGTGTCATTATTACCACCATCACCACCAATGAAATCATTCCTGTAGGGTCACCAAAATCACTATCATTGCCACCATTAAGAGAATCACCATGACCATCTGCATAATTAGCACCACCATCATCACCACCACCATGGGTACCATTAGCATCATCACTATCATCATGAGTGTCATCACCACCACCATGGGTACCATTAGCATCATCACTATCATCATGAGTGTCATCAGCAGCAGCAGCAGCAGCATCACTGCCACCACCACTACTATTGGTATAATTATCATTATTGTTTCACTGCTACTACTAGCATCATGAGAATCATTACCATCAACATTATTAACTATCATCACCATCACCTCCACTACCATGGGTACCACTATCATCACCGTCACCACCTCCATCACTAAGGGCACTACTACCATCATCACAACCCCAGCAGCAGTAGCAGCAGCAGCACTATTATCTTTATCATTAGCACACTTATTACTATCAGCATCATCACTACCATCGCTATTATCATCATCAACACTATCTCTACCATCACCACCTTCACTACCATGGGTACCATTATCACTACCACAACCACCATCACCACTGGTACCATTATCACATTCAGTATCATTCCCATCACTACCATCCTCATCTAACACTTAACTCAGTGCTCACCCTGGACCAGATAATGAGCGGGGATGCTAACATGCATTTACTTACTGGGTTCCCACAACCACTCTCTAGGGTTTGTATTAATTACTACTTTCCCTTTATGGATGAGGAAACTGAGGCTTGAAGAAGTTCAATCACTTGGCTGAGCTCACATTAGTGACCGAGTCTGGAGTTAAGCCCCACCTTTCTCCTACATCACCCATTTCACCCTGGCAGCTCTGCAGAGAAGGTACATGGAATTATTAAGCAGATGTTCTTGCTCTACTAGGAGGCAACATTTATTACTGAGGCAGAAATCCTTAAAGGATCTGCCATAATATATTTCCTGTGTATATCACTAGAACTATTCAAGGGGAGAGAGAGAAAAATATTCCCAGTAAAACCTTTATTTTTGACTTTGATGTCATCATAAACCTACAGTGCCCCCTGGTCATGGGGCATTATTTAGAATTCCTAGAGGTTTTCTTGCTTAACTAATGTCACGTTCAGTTTAATGAGCTTCCACTTAATGTTTCCTTTGACTGCACTCTCATCTGAGTTAGGTGTTTTACCAACTGAGCCCTGGTCATGGGAGGGTTGAAAAACCAGTCAGTATTTAAGATGGAGAGATGCCTCGGTACCAGATTACTCTGGTAGAGGATCCAAGTTCTGTTCTCAGCACCTGATATTGCAGATCACAACTGCCTATAACTTCAGCTCCAGAGAAACTGACATCCTTTTCTGCCCTCTGTGGCTTTTTGCACACGCACGCACACACACACACACACACACACACAATTAAAACTAAAAATAAAACTGAAAGCAAACTAGTCGTCATCACTATGCTACTTTACAGATGGGTTGAGGTTTGAAGCTACTACAAACCATGTGACCTGAGTTCCAAGGAGGACTGGTACTCATGTTGTATCTTGCTTGGAACCCTGTTCAGTTGAGTCCAATCTTTTTCTTTTTTTTTTTTTTTTGGTTTTTCGAGACAGGATTTCTCTGTGGCTTTGGAGCCTGTCCTGGAACTAGCTCTGTAGACCAGGCTGGTCTCGAACTCACAGAGATCCGCCTGCCTCTGCCTCCTGAGTGCTGGGATTAAAGGCATGCGCCACCATCGCCCGGCCTGAGTCCAATCTTTTAACATCATGCCTTTGCAAAATTTACGCCAACATACTAAGCAATCAAGTGATAAAAAATTACTAAAGAAAAATATCACAATGTTTTAAGAACATTTATGTTTGTATGTTAAGCTAAATCTATAGCTGTTATTGTTGCAGTTGACCAACATGCGATGGGTTGGGTAAGTCTGTGGGGTTAAGAGTATTCTGTGGTGCTCTCTGGGTAATCACATTCCCCATATCCTTCTCATCCCTACACTTACCTCCTTTCTCCCACGGGCTGAGCTTAGCACAAACAAAATTAATTTCTTAGCCTTGGGACTAGCCAGCATCAGAGTAGTGCTCAGGGGTTACAGAAATGAGCGGTGAAAAGAAAATCCAGGGGCTCAAACTGGAAGCGAAGGAGGAGAGCCAATGGAGGCTGGAGACCAGAACGCCACTCTTCCTGATGAGGGAAGAGACCCACAGGGAGCCTGAGGAGTCTGAGGTAAAGTTGTAACAACTGAGGTGTGGACAGAACCCCAGTTTTCAGCACGAGGGCTTTCTTATACAAGTTACTGTCCACTCACTTAAGAATATGCCATGAAGCAGCTTTGATAGAAAGCTATACTGCATGTGTTCTCTAAGAGGGTGAATGTGTGCCCACTGGCGGCAGAAGGAAACGCAGCTATGACAATTATCTCCATCTCTCCAAGGAACAGCAACATAAAAATAGATATATAGCATATAGGTGACATTCAAAGTCCATGGTGGCATTAGAAAGCTGTCGTATGGGGGCATTGATGCAGACCAGGCTAAAAGGCACTGCTGTGAAATTGTTCCGGACTGGGGACACCTTAGACACTATGCTCCACGGGAAAAGCAGGGAAAGATACCACTACACACACACACACACACACACACAGAGAGAGAGAGAGAGAGAGAGAGAGAGAGAGAGAGAGAGAGAGAGAGAGATATTAATGTATTCCTATCACTAGAATATAGACTCACATTAAATAACAGTCTTTAAGTTTAGACTTGGGCTACAAATTATTTTTATGCTCTATTTGATTATCAGCAGTTTTCAAAGTTTGTATAATAAACATTTTTTTTGACAGAGTCTCATATATCCCAGGCTGATCTGGAACCAGCAGTGTAAGGATCTTAAATATTTGATCCTGCCTCTACCTTCTGAGGCTGGTATTACAGTCATGCACCACATGCCTGGACTTACACAGTGCTGGGATAGAACCCAGGGTTTTATGAATTCTAGGCTATATATTTGATCCAAACCATACTCTTAAAAAAAAAAGATTATGCTGTGGTTCCTCTGAATCCATGGAGAAGTAGCTCTAGGACCTTGTGGACACCCAAATCCTCAGATGTTAAAGTGCTTTTTTAAGCATGCTGACTGACACCAGTTGAAACTGGTCTGGTCCAGTCTGGACTGGTCGAGACCGGTCTGGACTGCATCCTCTTATATTCTTCAATTGTTCTTCAAACGTCCCAAGATGACTTGCAACAGCTGATACAATGTACACAAGATTTGCATATGTGTATGCATATTTGCATAAAATGTTATGTTGAGTTGCATAGGAAATGGTAACAGGAGGAAAGCCTCTGCATGCCAATTCAGATGCAATTCTTACTTTGGATATTTTGACCTGTGTTTAGTTGACTCTGAGGTTAAGAGCACTAGCTGTTCTTCCAGAGGAGATATTGGGTGATCTCAGCCACTGTGGAAGTTCATCCCCCAGGGTCAGCCTCCCCAGCGAGACACAGACTCAAAACCACCACCCACATGTCTGAAGTCTGAACCCACAGACATTTTTCTAAGATAAATATTTATTGTTGTTTCAAGACAGTAAGTTGGGAATAATTCATTGTGCAATGGTACTATAATATATGGGTGGTTTTAGGTTCTTACCCATCAACTTCAAATGAGAAAGAATTGGATGTGGGAGATGGCTCAGACAGTGAAGCACTTACCACAAGAACACAAGGACCCAAGTTTGATCTCCAGCACCCATGCAAAAAGCTGGATGGGGTACCATGTACGTACAATCCCAGCACTGAGAAGAGGGGTAGGGGTGGGGATGGAGGCTTCTCAGAGCTAGCTGGCCAGCCATTCTAGCTTAGTCAGTGAGTGCTAGGTTCAGCAGGAGATCCTATCTCAAGAATAAGGTGAATGGCAGCGGGATGCCTACAATAGGTAAAAATGCCGCACAAGATGGACCAGCAAAGTTCTACTTCAGGATCCCTGGCTAATGGAAGAGTCCACTCCTGAGTTCTGTCCTCTGACCTCCACACACACACACACACACACACACACACACACACACAACACACATACACTGCAGCACACACCTATATTCACACACATACTATCTATACATACACTTTATTTTTGGTCATTAATAAAATAAGAAAATAACAAAGTAGAAAGCGATTGAGGAAGAGAGTTGGTGTCAACCTCTGTCCTCTATATACACACACGCGCGCGCGCGCGCACACACACACACATGCACCCTCATCAACACATGAACGTGTACAAATACAAACACCTCACATACATACAATTAAAAAAAAAGTAAAGTCTCAAGGATTCAAGAAGTCTAGCGTAGGAAGTTATCTGGGTTTCTCCCTCGGACAACACTTCCTTTGCCGAGCCCTCTTCTTCAGGGTAACTGTTAATAGCCAAAACTGCTCCAGCCAAGGCTGAATACACGTCACCCACTTCCGGTTATGGCCTGCCAGGCTCACCACCTCAGGGAAACCCTCTTTCCCAGCAAAGGCACAAGGAAGTCCAAAGAGGCTCAAGAGGTCATGTCCTTGACTTTCCTAAAAAGTTGTAAGTCCCCTCCAGGCCAGATGCCACACTAGGTGACCTACCTGTCTTTATGAAAACCTTACTGGGTTTAGTGGATGCCAAGCTTGTTTTCAACTCAACTTGACCCCCATTAAGAGAAAAAAGAAAACCTGTGCTACCATCTTTTTCCATTCTGAATTTCCCTTTTAGTGTTTAATGGTCTTTGTCGTTAACATTTGCAATTGTTGACTGTGTCTTTTGTTGGGGTTAGCTGTTGGGGGAGGTGGTTAAAAACACAAAAGGGGATCTGCCCATATTAAACTGACTGCAATAATCTAGGGTTCTTCTAAACGTCTCTCACATATACACATCAGCTGGTTTGTTGTTTACACAGGTCATGAGTTGTTTTGGTCCAATTGTTGTCTTCTGTTAGAGCATTTCAAGAATGCAGTCAAGCCTGTGGGGTTCAGGGCCCTCAAATTCACAGCTGCTCTCAATATTTTAATGACTTACTTAGTTCGAATCTGTTCTCAGGCTACGGCTTTGAAATGCTGCCGGAAAGGAAAACAACTTTTAAGAAACTGTCCAGCTCTCATTTAATGGACAGGCTGACCTCGGGGTTTGAAAGAGAAACCTGCAGGAAGCCTTTAGACCAGTGGTTCTCAACCTGTCGGCTGCGACCCCTTTGTGGGGGAGGAATCACATATCGGATATTTACATTACAATTCATGACAGTACCAAAATTACAATTATGAAATAGTAACAGAATAACTTTATGATTGGGGTCACCACAACATGAGGAACCGTATTGAAGGGTCACAGCATCAGGAAGACTGAGAACCACTCTCTTATAGATCTTGGCCCCACCTCTCACTACCTCAGTCACTAACAGGGACAAGTCAACTGTCCCAAATCTTTTGGCTTCTTTAAGGCTCGGGCCACATATATGAACAAAGGTTTCACTGACCCCACAACCTGGCTACATCTCAGACAGTGACAGGGTAGCTGCTATGCGGTGGCACCAGTCTTTGTTCCGGTGTTGTAAAAGTCACTGTCAAAGGGAATATTATCTTACTGTGGTCCATGGGACACCCGCATCTCTTTCCACCAATTAAGGCTCACAGTGAACTACAGACAAAAGCAAACCTGTATTGTCAAGCCCACTTAGGTGCCACTCAAGGCTGGTTCAGTGTGAGGATAAAAACCTACCTAACGGGAATGTTTTCCTTGTATGTAGTTTGGGACTGACAGAGAACTGAGAAAAGGCATCTCCACTGGAGGAATCCGTCCACATGAAGATTTTAGGCTCTGTGTGAAAAACCCAGGGTTGGAGGGCAAGTTCTTCAGTACGGGATCCCCTGGATGAACCCCCTTCACGTGCCCTCAACCAGTCTAAGGTGGGCTGCATGCGTCAAAAAGCCAGATACCAGGAGAGCGGCTAAGGTGTTGCTGTAAAGTGTGAATACGGGAGTTTGATCCCCAGGACAAACAGACACACACACACACACACATATGCATACACATACACAGGCACACACACGGTGAAAGGAGAGAACTGACATTCTAAAGATATCCTCTGACCTCCAAACACACATGCACATTCATGCACACCCAGACAAAATAAAAAAAAATCAAAAGAAATTAAAGATAAACAAAAAGCCAAATGTGTGAGCTGAACTATTTAAAGTTTTATGAAAACCAGGGTCTAATAGAGAAAGAGGAAATAATCCGTTATACAAAGTCTCCTTGCTGGGGTCCCCAATGAAAGGGAAAAGGTGACAGGGTTGGGGTAGGGAGGTACTACAAAACAGAAACACTGAATAGGGTCCGTTAACTCTGAGAGGTTTCCACCTGGGTTATCGCTGCTGACAGCACACGCCTTATGTACAGAAGTGTTCCATGAAGTCAAGCCTCACAGAACACGGAAGGCGCCATGGACCCACTCCACTGGGCTGAGATGTGGCTCTTCTGACCAACTGCATTGGGATGTGGAAAGGTCACACACTCATTCAAAGCCAACCTCCAGAAACTCACGTTAACAAGGTGTGTTCGCCTTTGCTTACCCATTGATTTCTCTCACCTGACCTGATATCCTTTCACATCTAGCGCAGAGAACCTCTGCTCCACCGTCCCCACCCAGAGGAACCACTGCCTGGTTGGCAGCCACAGATCACAGCACAGAAAATGCGGAGTAGAAACTGTGCTCGGTTTTTCTCCAGTGCTTGGAGCTTAAAAGAGGATTTGATGGAGAAGGATTTGGGGACATCTTAAGAGATTTGGAATTCTTGTTTCAGATCAACATTTTTAATGCTTCTTACTTCCCTGCCGCTAACCACCACCATAACTATCTTAGGTGCCTATTGCTGAGATAAAGACCTTGACCAGCCGACGGAAGTGAGGACAGGAACCTGGAGGCAGAACTGACACAGGCTCATAGAGGAGTGCCGCTTCCTGGCTTGCTCCCCATGGCTTCCTGGCTCAGCTAGTTTTCTTTCACAACCTAGGACCATTGACCTAGGGGTGAGCAAGCCCTCCCCTCCCCCATCTAGCCTTAGTCATGAAAATGTCCCCCACAGGCCTGCCTATAGGCACCAAGTTGACAGAACACGAACTAGAACAATCTCTTCAAGAACTATGGTGGCGGCCCAGCAGATTAAGGACATGCCTCCATGGCCTCTGAATCCTCTCTCCCTCTCCCACCACTCCAAAGCCCTGATAGGTAGACATTGAGTAAAACTGCCCTGGCTCCAGGCATGTTCATTCTATATTCCTCTTTCTACAACAACAATGAGGGTCAGAAGAGCCACCAACATCTACCCTGCACCGACCGAACATATCTTCCTAGCCTAATAGTTTAGGTAACTTATTTCATTCAACATAGTAAGAATCTGTGAAGGTGGAGGTAAGGTTGATGGCTCAGACAGTAAAGTGCTTGCCTCTTAAGTATGAAGACCTGAGTTCAAATCCGAGAAGCCATGAAAAAAAGCTAGGTGTGGCAGCATATGCTTGTAATCTCAGAGCTGGGGAGGTGGAGACGGGCAGATCACTCGGCTCACTGGCCGGCCAGACCACCCTGCTTAACATGTTCCAGGCCAGTGAGAAACCTTGTCTCAAAAACCAAGGTGGGCAGCAAAGAATGAAACCTGAGGTGAACCACATGCACGCGCGCACATGCACACACACACACACACACACACACACACACACGAGCACTTACATATACACATCCCAGAATTCTTTGAAAGCTGAAATGCTCACTTAGAATTGTAAACAGAGATAAATTTCCTAAGGGCACAGATTACTATCTTCAAAATTACTCTATCCAGTGGCCATGGGAGTGGGTTTACAGGAAGCAATGCTCCTTTGCTTTCTAAAAGATGATCACTTTGAACTCTCCCCCATCCTAAGTCTACTCTAGAGATAAAGAAAGTGTTGGCTTGGTAGCTTTCATCTAAGCCACTGCAGAATCCAATATCCAGCTCTGAGAGTTCTCCCCTGGCTGTACTCAACACTCTTAGACAGAGCAAACACTTAGGCAATCGGAGCTGTCCAAACATTTCATCCCACCCCATCATTAACTCCCTGCGTCCTGCCAACACTTTCTGAGGGAATCTGAAAGGCAATTCCCAGGGCTCCTTTGTGTTACACAAAAATATATTGTCAGGATTGGGAATGCTTTATGAGGCTCCACTGATAATCATAACATGAAATATGATAATTTGCATCTGTTCCCAATATGGACTTCTACAGCAAGCAAAAACAATAATACAAAATACAGTAAAATAAAACAAAGGTCTTAACACTGAATTCCTAGACTTCAGCCCCAACATCCATCGTGTTGTCTTCTTAGAGAACTCCAGTGAGATGTTTGGCCATCACTCTACCAACCAAATCCAACTGTACTAGAGGCAGCAACCTTTAGCAGCAAGGCTTTAGAGGAGCCTTGACACTGGAACTAAGGAAATCGATCCCCATGTTTTCTCGGGGAAGGTCCGTGGTTAACCTGCCATTTCCGCAAAAGTCTGAGATGTTCTCCTTGGGTCTTACTACCCATTCACTTACTCCCTCCTCTACGCTCTCTCTCTTTGTTCCTCTTTCCTAACCTCCACTCTTGTTCCCAGTCTCTCTCCTCCTTCCCTCTCTCCCCCCTTCCTGCCTCACTGCCCCATCCTAACCCCAGTAACTGTGCTGGATGCTGAGAAGCCGGCGGGACTGCAACAATCACGTTCTGCTTTGAGGATAAATGGTTTCTGGATTTGAAGAAATGGCCCTGTTTACCTGGTGCTCATCTAACCTATTTCTTCCCAAGCTTGTAGCATCTCTCAGAATCTCCCACTGGGTGCAATCATACAGCTTGGCTGAGTTGTAGTTAATGGCATATGGGCCACAGCAAGATATGCCACCTCTAGACCCAGCTACTGAAACCTCCAAGAACACTCCAGAGAGGCTTATGTCTCATGGCTTAGGAAGCACTGCAGGGCCCAAAGGCCCCCAGAGGCAGCAGATCCATATGACAGAAGGAGCTGGAAAGCATTCACCCCTACTCCCTAGACTTGAGGATTGTCTGTCATAGTGATGAGCCTATCATGGTAAGCACCCAAGGCACAAGTGTCAAAGACTCCATCTTGTTCCTCTGGTAAGGCTGCTAAGCCCCTGTGACTGTTTCTTTCAGGAACATCCAAATTCCTGGCCAACTGGAGGGTCTTGAATTTTTGGCTGGATCCTTCACACAGCTGGTAATCATCAGGAAGCAACTTAGTGCTCAGTGTGTTCTTTGAAAACAGATCTCTATATGCCAAAGGCAACGAGACACATTGGCGGGGGAAAGATGAACTACTTAGTGTTGCCATATGGGAAAAAAAAAAAAAAACCAGCATTTAATCCCAGGACTGGGAAGGCAGAGGCAGGCAGATCCTGGCCTACATAGTGAATTCTAGCCAATCAATGATACACCGTGAGACCACGCCCTTAAAAGAAAAGAAAAAAATAACAATTATATGCACAATAAAGAGTACAGAAAAACAAATTTCACATAAATGAAAATTTAAGTGTAAACTAAAGCCAGTTTGAGAAGTATGAATAGGGAAAAAGTACTCAATACAAAGAAAATATCTTAAAATTTTCTGAACGATCCCAAAGGGCAAAGCAAAAGGAAAACACTAGGAAAATTGATCCCGTTCCAGCAGAAGTTCAGTAGAACAAATGACTTCATTATCAAATATATGTATAAGCTGGAGAGAGACACCTGCTACACACCTGGCCTCAGTGGTTTCCCTTAGCTGCAAAGGGAGATTCCATGACTCCTTCCTTCTGTCCTTGACTCTAAAGCCAGAACCATGTGGCCAAAGCTGCCAAGTTCTGCTGCTTGGTGGGGCTGGAACATGGCCCCCTAATTCAGTTACTTCTTTAGCAGCTTTCTGTTTTCCATGCTTTCCTTCACCGCCTAAGCTTGGATGTCCTGGAACTTGCTCTGTAGACCATCCTCCTGCCTCTGGCTCCCAAGTGCTGGGATTAAAGGCGTGCACCACCACTGTCCAGCTCTAAGGTTTTCTTTAATTCCTTTCACAAGCTGGAAACTTAGTTGGGTGGAATCTTGTCCTGAGGTCACCACTCCCTTTATTCCATTCAGTATCAGGCTTTTCTTTAATCTGTCTATCTCCGTGAGCACAGGACTTGGCTCCATTCCACTTCCTGGTGTCCCTTTTCTCCTTGTACATTTTGTATTTTTCCTTGCTCAGCTTGCTCCATTCCATTATAGATCTGCATTAGAGTGACCACCAATAACCACACAACAGGGTCAATATTGGGCTGTTTTGAGACTTCCTCTACCAATAGAATTAATCCAAAACTCTTTTTTTTAATATTTATTTATTTATTATGTATACAATATTCTGTGTGTATGCCTGCAGGCCAGAAGAGGGCACCAGACCCCATTACAGATGGTTGTGAGCCACCATGTGGTTGCTGGGAATTGAACTCAGGACCTTTGGAAGAGCAGGCAATGCTCTTAACCTCTGAGCCATCTCTCCAGCCCCTAATCCAAAACTCTTAAATTTAGCTTCTGGCAGACTTTTTGGACAAGAGCAAAAATCAGCCACATTCTTCACCAAAATATCATAAAAATAGTTCCTAAGTCACAAACTAACATTGTCTACCACTGAAACCTCTTGAACCAGGTCTCCCTAGTTCAAATCATCCTCAGCATCACCATCTTCCATGTTCCTCATAGGATGACCTTTTAAACATCACTTGAAGCCTTCAACTGATTTTCTAATTCAAAGTTCACTCTCATTCAAACAAAAGCATGGTCAAGCCTATCACAGAAATATCCCAGTCCCTGGTACCAACTTCTGTCTTAGTTAGGGTTTCTTTTGTTGTGAAGAGACACCATGACCATGACAACTCTTATAAAGGAAAACATTTAATTGGGACTTCTTACAGTTCCAGAGGTTTAGTCTATTATCATCATGACGGGAAACATGGCAGCGTACAGGCAGACATGATGCTGGAAACGGAGCTAAGAGGTCTACATCTTGAGCCACAAGAGGCAGAAGGAGAGATTGTATGCCACATCAGGTGTAGCTTGAACATATTAGACTTCAAAGCCTGACCCCACAGTGACACACTTCCTCCAAGAAGGTCACACCTCCTAATAGTGCCACTCCCTATGGGTCAAGCATTCAAACACTTGAGTCTATGGGGGCCATTCCTATTTAAACCACCACATGTATCAACAAAATAAATAGCAAATAAAAATTGTAAGAAGGTATTAGGTAGCATAGCATTTTATGAAAACACTGAAGAAATATCACCTATTTTGCGAAGTATATGCATAAGTTACCAACATGAAAAATGTACCTGTAGCTTTTAGATTGTAGTTTCTGCTCTTCATGAAGGAGAGGAAATGATGAGGTAGATTTTAAGGGCAACTGTGTTTTTAAAAATTTAAATTAAATATAGCAAAATTGAATCATGCTTTGCACATTGGTACTCAGCAGTGTGATTTTGTTTGTCTGTTTGTTTGAGACAGGGTCTTATTATGTAGCTCAGACTGGCTTTGAATTCAGTTGGTAGCTGAGAATGACCTCGAATTTCTGGTCCTCTAACCTCTGCCTTCCAAGTGCTAAGATTATGTGTGCCACTACTCCCACTTCCTATGATGCTGGAAATTGAACCTAACACTTTGTGCATAAGAAGCAAGAACTCTCCCAATTGACCCATATTCCCAGATCCTTACTTCTTCTGTATGCTTCTCTCTCTGTCTGAAAGTCTTGATTTTTAAAAATTAATACCATAAAAGTAAAAAAATTCAAAAGTACAGACAACTACCACTAAGCTACCAAATTGTAAGGCAAAGGGAACTGAGACCCTATAAAACATAGGGCCAAAAATGAGGCATGCCACAATGAAATACCAGTCTTCCTCATTCTGAGAACAAAGATATCTCTGGCCTATTGAGTTGCCATGAGAATTAAATGAAGCCATATGTTTTGTAAAAAAGCACTTTACATAATGCAGACATATAATTGCTGCTGGATAAAAGGGAGGTATTTTAATCATTTTTTGTTGTTATAAGTAAATTTCTAAGCATGCATTTGAACAGTCAATACAATACAGGGGAGATAAGTAGTAACCAGAAGTCATCCTAAAATGCAGAAAGTTGGCCAAAACAGACGAGAAACACTTCAGTAGAACTGCTTAAATGTGACTTGTGAAACGTAATTCATAAATCAGGCAAGGTAGAGTATACCTGTAATCTGGCCCGAAGGAGGCTAGGGAAGAAGGGTTGTGGTTGTGAGGTTAGCCCAAGCCACATGGTAAAAACCTCTGGTTAACACAAAACAAAACAAAAGCAGGGCGGGAGATGTAATTCCTAAGTGAAGGGCAGCCTAACAAGGAGGGGACGAGATGAAGAGGTCACCTGCACAGCATCAGGAAAGGAAGGCCTTACCACACGAATTATCTCGCCCCGGAAAGAGCGTGTCCTGGACGAGCAGGAGAAGGGCCTATTTTCCAGGACATGCACAATCTGATCATTACAAAGGACACATCCAGCTCTTCATTTAAGCCTTCCTTGGCTCACTCTACTCAAACTCAATGAGCAAGAACCTTTTTAATAAAAGCTTTGGATTAGGCCATATAATCCTCTGCATTGCAGTTCAATGGAGTGGCTACCACGCTATTTTATGAATGAGAAAACAGACCCTGCAGAGGTAAGATGACATAAATCACAGCCTGCTAGAAGGACTCATTAGCAACCTCTGTGCTGCCAGCCCAGGTTCAAAGCATGCTCCCTCCACTGTGTTCTGCTGACCACTGCGCCACTGGAGCAATAACCAGCTTCTCCGATACACTCTCCATGTGGAAGAGGAATGCGGAGACAAGCCAACGGCAGTTCCTAGCTCACAGGGTGCTCATTCCTCACAAGCTAGGGCTCATGTGACAGAAGCCACTAACATCTAACCCTGATCCTGTAAAGTGGATGCAGCCAAGGGTCCCCACATTCTCCTCGTCCCTTGACATGGCTGTCATTTCTCTGTTTACACTCTCCGCAGTTCCCGCATAATTCAGACAACCGAGAAAGAGAGCACCGTCCATTCAGAAGCTGCTTGCAGAGGGACTATGACTGACAATTCCATGAGGTGATGATTTAGCTCAGAAAAGCTTAGGAAACCACATGAACATTTGTAAGTCACTCCCACAGGCCTGCAGGAGCCTGGCTCAGCAAAACAAAAAGGAGCTGGCACAAATGGTTCGGCAGAAGTAACGCTAGGCACCTCTCATTTCTCCTTGGCCAGTTTTACAGGACCACTCTTGCTAAAGCAAAAGTTGACAGCCCAGCTCTGATGGCATCTTTTGCAAGCCCAGGGGTTAAACAGAGCCTTTGCTTGCTCCTGTGTCTCTTTTTTCTTTATCCTGATATCATCAAAAAATATAATTTAGGATAATTTAGGCCCTTGGGTGTCATTCCCAACCTCCAGGTCTGGCTTCCATTGCACAGCCATGGACCAGTCCAGCCTGACGGAGACCACTACAGAGATCTACTGTAGTGGCATTTCATTTGTATTTTAATAAATAAAGCTTGCCTGAAGAGCAGAGAGTAAAACAGCCCCACTGGTTAGCCTGACAGACCAGGCAGTGGTAATACACACCTTTAATCCCAATAGCCACACTAGTTGCCATAGAAACAGTGTGGTGCATTCCCTTAATCCCAGTGATGCATGCCTTTAATCTCGGCCCTCCTATAGCCATACTGATGAATATCTTGCATATCACCATAGAACCTTCATCTGGTGATGGATGAAGCTAGAGACAGAGACCCACATTGGAGCACCGGACTGAGCTCCCAAGGTCCTAATGAGGAGAAGAAGGAGGGAGAACATGAGCAAGGAAGTCAGGACTGCAAGGGGTGCACCCACCCACCGAGACAATGGAGCTGATATAATGGGAGCTCACCAAAGCAAGCTGGACTGGGACTGATGGAGCATGTGATCAAACCGGATTCTCTGAATGTGTCGGACAGGGAGGGCTGACTGAGAAGCCAAGGACAATGGCACTGGGTTTTGATCCTATGGCATGTACTGGCTTTGTGGGAGCCTAGTCTGTCTGGATGCTCACCTTCCTAGGCCAGAATAGAGGAGGGAGGAGGGAACCCTGACTGCTCTTTGTACTAGAGAGGGAGTGGGAGGGGGGAGGGGGAGGGAAATAGGAGGAGGGGAGGAGGTGGAAATTTTTAAGTAAGTAAATAAGTAAGTAAGTAAGTAAGTAAGTAAATAAATAAATAAATAAATAAATAAATAAATAAATAAAGGAGGAAACAGCTCTCAGACTCAGTCTCATTCCGAAATTCCTGGAGTCAGGATTGCCATTTTCAGACTGAGGGCGAGGTAAGAGCCAGTGGCTGGCTGCTTTGCTTTTCTGGTCTTTGGGCTGAACCGCAATTTCTGTATCTGAACTATTATTAATTGTGCTTCAATCCACAACCAGTCAAAATGCAGAGATTAACTGTCCATGAGGCACCTGACCCTAACTGATACGTTTTCAATGCAAAGTATGACCTGGGGCTCAGGGACCATCCCAGAGGAGGAATAGAACCATTAAGAGCCAGATGCCCAGGATGACCACTGCTCGATAGCGCCCCTCCTAGGAATGACAGGGACAACACACCTATGAACTCTCGACAATATGGTTGCCTGAACAAGAATGGCATCATGACAATGGCAGTGGACATGACAGTGTGGATGGGGGTAATTCCACAGGTGCTACCTCTAGATGAGGAGCTACAGGTGACCAGGGGGTCTGAGAGAAGGGGGCCAGCAGTCTCCAGGGATGAGCCCCCACAAAGGTTGTCCAATCCCAAGTGATCAGCTTTGGGTATATATACACATAGGGACTGCTAAACGGGCCAGCAAAAAGACTCAGCGAGAGAAAGCACTTATTGCCAGGCCCGACGACCTAAACTCAATCCCCAGGACCCACACAGTAGAAGGAGGCAACTAATTCCAGTGTTGCCCCATGTCCTCGACACATGTGCCAAAGCATGCGTGTGATGTGTGTATGTGTGTGCACGCGCAGGCATGTGGGCACACATACACACACATACACACTAAATAAATACATTTCATAAAAATACCTTTATAGTCTACCATCTTTTGAAGTGAGACTTTAAACGTTGCATTTGTTTACAGAAATAGTTTTGAAAGTAAGAGGTTGTTTGAGTTTCGCGGGAGGTCTACCCATCATTCAGATTCCCTAACTCGCACTGTGGTGCACTGCAGCCACGTGGCAGTGACACTTGCGACACAAGTAAGATTGTGAAGTAGGTGTGGCTTACCCGAGGCAGGAAACATAGCTACTTAGTTCCTGTAAAATGCTAAAAATAGAAAATCTTCTTAGAGCAACTGATCAAAATCAAAAGCTACCAAGCTTAAGCCTTGACATGTCCTTTCAGCCTGAAACAAATAAGTTTGAAAACAAAATGAAAACACAATTCAACGTCTTTCTCTGTCAGCCGCTCTCACTACTAACCTGTAAGGAAAGCTGTGGTGGCTCATTGAGCCCTTCTCGGTCACCAAGAAACACTTCTGCGTTCAACACCTCTTCTAACAGAAGCATCTTCTCTCTCTCTCTCTCTCTCTCTCTCTCTCTCTCTCTCTCTCTCTCTGTGTGTGTGTGTGTGTGTGTGTCTGTCTCTCTCTCTCTCTCCCCTCTCTCCAATGAAAGCATTCACATGCCTGAGCGTGTGTGCTGGACAACAGGGACACATTTAAACGAGGGTTTTCATTTGCTTTGGTTGGTGGCAGCCTGTGTTTTCTGTCTACCTGACAGAAAGGATGGAATCCAGCAATGACACCAGTGGGGGCATGAAAGAACAAAGTTGATGTCAGTAAAGGCTGGGCACATTGATCCAAAACTCTGAAATCCAGGCGGTAAATTCCATACTTGGCTTCTGTGATAGACTATAATCAAAACGTAAGTATAATTAAAAACGTGGTCTATTTGGACTCACAGCTAGGGAGCCTTCATGGGACCAGTCCAGGCCCTCCACATATGTGTGACAGTTGTGTAGCATGATCTAGTTGTGGGACTCTTAGTAGCGGAAGCAAGGGTTGTCTCTGACTATTTTGCTCACTTTTAGGAACCTATTCCTCATACTGGGTTGCTTTGCCCAGCCTTAATACAAGGGGAAGAGCTTAGTCCTACATTAACTTGATATGCCATGCTTTGTTGACACCCAAGGGAGGCTTGCCCTACTTCTGCCTAACAGAAACAGAGAAAGAGTGGGTTGCTGGGGTGGGTGGCAGGGGGAGACAGGGACAGGGAATGGGAGGAGAGAAGGGAAAGGGAAAAAATGTAGTCAGGATATAAAATAAATAAATTAATTTAATTAATAAAAAATGTGGCTTAAAAATATCTTCAGGCTAGAATGTATGTATGAAACACAAATTTCATGTTTAGACTTGGGTTCCATTCCCAAGATAGCTCATTGTGAATATGCAAATATAAAAAATTGAGATGGCAAACATTTTTGGTCCCAAGCAGATAACAGCCACTCAACCTGTACCAATCTGCTAAAGTACAGAGAAATGATTACATGAAGCACAGCCACGATGTTTAGTCACTTTGGGGCAGGGCTCTGCACGAAAAATTGCAAAGTAAAAGATAAGACAATTCTCCCAAGAAACTGTTTCCAGTGGAAGACTTGGTCTTCCTCTCGAAGCAGTGCTTTTAAGACTCTTCAGTTGTCCACATATGAAAGCTAACGCCTTCGTCCACTGACTCTCTTCTTCCCAGGCTATCCACTGGGCTCCAGCAGGCACCATGTGCCGTGCTAACACTGTGCTGGAGCCGCAGCAGGGAACTGAATGAGACGAGGGAGCTTCAATAGAACAGCAAGGCAATCAGCCAGGGACTTGGGAACGCTCTGAAGAAAATGGGTGGGGTAATATGACTTCATCTAAGGCAATGCATGACATTGTGTAAGGTTATAAATGACATCATGTAAGACCATATATGATATTGTGTAAGGATATATATGACAATGTGTAAGGCTATATATGACAGTGTGTAAGGATACACATGATAGCATATAAGGCTACATATGACATCATGTAGGGCTACATGTGACAGCGTGCAAGGCCATATATGGCATGTAAGATTATATAGGACATTGCTTAAGCTATATATGACATCGTGTAAGGCCATATATAATGATGGTTCCTTTTAATTGTCAACTTGACACAACATACAGTCACCTGGGAATAGAGTCTTGTGGGGATTGTCATGAATGTCCTTACTGATGTGGGAAGACCCAGCTGGACTATGGTAGCACCACTTCTGGGTTGGGGGCCCTGGACTATGGAAGTGTAGACAAAGCTAGCTGAGCACTAAACATGATGCACACATTCATTTCTCTCTGCTCTTGCCTGTGCATGTCATGTGACCAGCTGTCTCAAGCTCCTCCCACTGTGATTTCCTGGCAGTGATGAGCTGGAAAGCTGGAATTGTGAGTTAAATTAAACCCTTTGCTTTTCGTAGGGTGTTTCATCACAGCAGCGGGAATAAAACAATGATACTGAGAGCCTTGCAGGGAGATCTGAATGATAAGGAGGGAGACCTGTCATCAGATTACTGCAAGAGGCAGGAACAGGTGCAGAAAGGGTGTGTGTGTGTGTGTGTGTGTGTGTGTGTGTGTGTGTGAGAGAGAGAGAGAGAGAGAGAGAGAGAGAGAGAGAGAGAGAGAGAGAGAGAGAGAGAGAGAGAGAGAGAGAGAGAGAGAGAGAGAGAGAGAGAGAGAGCCAGTTGGCAGAATAGAACAAGCAAAGAAAGGCTGGCACAGAACCCATGGAAGGTTATACTAGTTTGCAAAGGTTCCCACAACAAAATGCTAGTAGCTGACTGGCTTAACAAACACAAACTCATTTTCTTCTAGTGCTAGGAGCTAGCAGTCCACAGGCAAGGTGGCAGCAAGGCTGTTTCCCCAGAAGCCTCTCTCCGTGGTTACCTCTTCTCATGGCCATCTTTCCATCTTTATGAGTTCCTGGGGCCGGTCTCTTCTCTGCATGCCCCAGGCTCTTTGTTGGGACACCAGTCAGACTGAATTATTTCCCACCCTGATAGACTTGTTTTAAATCTTCTCTTTCCAGCCTCCCCTCTCTTCTTCAAGGTCCTATCTCCAATTACATTTTACATTTTGAGGAACTGGAAATTTGGGCTTAAATATATAAACTAGAGGGGCACAGTTTAGCTCTGAGCAGAGGTCGTGGAAACAAAGACTTCTGGGTTGTTTCCTAAGTATACCAGGAAGGAAACAGTGCAGTGAGATTGAAGCAAATGCCAACTGCCCACCGAGCTGAATGGAGATGGGCTATGGGGACGGTAAGCTAGCAGGACAGGCCGGGGAGTATCTGCTGAAGTTTGGATAGGAGGTGACAGTGGTGACCACAAAGTGGTTGGTATCCTAGAGGGGGAGAAAAGAGGGCAGACGCAGGCCATACCCAAGATGACAGGGCTGGGTTACTAACGGATTGAAGCAAAGCAAGGCGAGAGCAAAGGTGGCTCCCAAGCATTTGGCTTGGGGCAATGGGAAAAATGGTAGACCTTTTATCAGACGCAGAGAAAGAGCTGATGGCAGTGTGCACATCACACAACACAATGCGACACCAGCGTCTCACACTAGAGTCATCACTGACAGGAGTAAGGAAGGGGCTCTCAGAGGTCAGACGGAAGGCTAAGTCAGAAAGGAAATCAGCCAATGCCCCATGGAAATCCCAGAATTTTAGGAGTCCGGGACTACCGTGACTCTGAGGTGTGGCACCTCTCTAATTAGGTAAAAAGTTTCCCGGAATAGGTCAGGTTCTAGGAACTATTTAATAACACATCCATGCCAGAGAGTGTTGGATGTCTTCCCAAACACAGTATCTTTCATAAAAGTAGAACTTTCCACTGAGCCAACGGCTTTCCTCTTTACAACTACATTTCTAGGCCTTTGTCCAAGCTAGGTGTGGCCAGTCGAGGCCGGTGTGGCCAGTCGAGGCCTCTGTGGCCAGTGGGATGCAGGGGAAGTATCCTATGGCAACTCCCTGGGGATTTCCATTTTGAAGCTGTCACTCTGCGTCCTTTCCTCATCAAGTCCCCTTCTCTCTAACCTGCCTTCTGGAATGGAGATGCAACAGCTGGAGCTCTGCCCACATCTGGGAGTCTACGAATGAGGAACAAATCCCAGGGTGGATGAGCGGTGCATGGAGATGTAGCTCAGTGCTAGAACACAAGCTGGCACGAGCTGGGTGTATGCAAGGCCCTGGGGTCAGCCCCCAGAACTCACTCACTCACTCACTCACTCACTCACTCACTCTCACTCACTCACACTCACTCACTCACACTCACTCTCACTCACTCACACTCACTCACTCACACTCACTCACTCTCACTCACTCACACTCACACTCACTCACACTCACTCACTCACTCATACTCACTCATGCTCACTCACTCACACTCACTCCCTCTCACTCACTCACTCTCACTCACTCACTCACACTCACTCACACTCACTCACTCACACTCACTCACTCGTGACGGGTGTTTATGCTTCAGGTCCAAAGCAGCAGTCATTCTAGCATTAGATTATCTCCCCTCGCCCACGTTTTTAAGTCATGGAGAAACCCACTGCGTTCTTTAATCCACTTTCTTTGTGTGTGTGTGTGGGGGGGTGACTGCTACTTTAACAGTCAATTCAATCTGAGCTGATGCAAGAGGCAAAAGATAATTGGTGCATTGTGGTGAGGGCACTTGCACAATGTCCCAGGCATTTGTTTTATCTTAGTGATAACTAGTTTCTAACAGATCCTTCCCAACCCCATTTTCGGAGAGCCCTAAGTTTGTGTTGGTTTCATAAAATGAAATTATGCTAAGGAGATAAAGAAACCAGCAGAATTGCAAGAATATAAGTATTAGGGTTAAGGGGAGGGCTTCAAAGACCACTGTATGGGAACCACTACCCTAAATGACAGTGGTGTTGGCATTATCTTGCTGACCTATCTATCTAGTAGCTAAACTTAGTACTCAAAGTTTTAGAGCTTGTGAATAGTAAAAGTTGCAGCGTGAAGATGAGCTGCCCAAGTGGGGTACCAGCAGCACCTCGGAATACAAGTGGTAGAATAGAGAGCAAAGCAGAGGTGAGGGCACCAGGACCTTCTTGCTAGCCTGTGTTCTCACTACACCAGGACCTATACACACACATACCTGTTCAGAAACAAAAGAGATACGCATACATACACACACATACATACAGGGACAGATGGAGGGAGGGAGGCAGGATGATTTTTATAACCATTCAGTGGGGGAAATTTGACTCTTCAGCAGATGGTGCAAGGACAACTGGATATCCATATGCAAAAGAATGAAGCAGGACCCTTACCTCACACCATCCATATGTATTAACTTCAACTAGATCTGAGACCAAAACCATTTACAAGTTTTCGCTAAAACTCCTAGAAGAAAATGTATGAATCGTGACCTTGAATGAGAGAGTGGGTTCTTAAACATAAACCAAGCACTTAGCAGAAGAAAAGAAAATAACAAAACATCTATCAAAATTGAAAACCTTTGCACATCAATGGATACAGTCAAGAAGGTGAAAGATAGCCCCTGGGAGAAAATACTTGAAAATGGATCTGATAAATATCCAGAGTACATAAAGAACAGTTACAATTTAACAGTAATAAAAAGAAAAACCAGCTCTAAAATGGTCAAAGGATTCATATGGATGTCTTCCCCAAGAAGACATGCAAATGGTCAGTAAATACACAAACCGTATATCACGAGACATTAGTGCAAGACAAAATTAACCCCCAGCAAGCTCCGACTTTACTCTCCACCAGAAGGTTCAAGTCAGAATGATGGAGAACAAATGTCAACAGGAGGTGGAGTTGGAACCTTCACGTGATGCTCATGGTAATGAGCAATGGTGTCACGGCCAAGGGAAGCAGTTTGGCAGATCCTCAAAAAGGAAAATATGGAGTTACCATATGACCCAGCAATTCTATCCCAGGAATATGCCCAAGAGAAATGAAATATACATCTACACTAAAGTCACACACAAATGTTCATAGCAGTACTGTGTTAAAAAGTATTAAATGATAGAAAGAATCCAAGCGTCCATAAGCAGATGAACAGAGTATAGTATATTATGGAATATTACGTAGCAATTAAAACAAGCGTAGAAATCACACATGCCATGACATGGAAGACTGTTGGTCTATGACAACAAGCTAAATAGAGGAAGCCAGTCATGAAAGGCCCTGTACTGAATAATTCTATTTATATGAAATTCCTACAATAGATTCACAGAGGAAGAAAGCAGCCAAGTGGCTTCAGGATATAAGAGGTGTGGCTGGGAAACAGGGTTCTGTTGGCCATGACTGTAAATTTATGGAATTAGCTTGAGGCAATGGTTACACAACACAATGACTACACTGCAAACCACCTAATTGCACACACTGTAAGATGGTAAAAATGAGGAATCTTGTGTTATCTTGAGGCAGGATGAAAAGACAGGGACAGTTAGAGCCATGTGGGGAGAGAAAAACATAATTTACCCCAGGCTCAGTTCCAGGCTCATACTAAATGAACACCAGACTTCAACACAACTGGCAAAGAGGCCACTGCCCACTGAAATCTCAAGGTCCAAATCAGGAGCAGAAGGAGAGCGAGCACGAGCAAG
The DNA here is from genome assembly GCF_014885135.2 of Alexandromys fortis. NCBI lineage: Eukaryota > Metazoa > Chordata > Mammalia > Rodentia > Cricetidae > Alexandromys > Alexandromys fortis. The sequence continues at coordinate 3,401,442 of NW_026067955.1, forward strand.
GAACTCAGGACCGCGAGGGGTGCACCCACACACTGAGACAATGGGGATGTTCTATTGGGAACTCACCAAGGCCAGCTGGCCTGGATCTGAAAAAGCCTGGGTTAAAACAGGTCTCACTGAACATAGTGGACAATGAGGGCTACTGAGACCTCAAGAACATGGGCAATGGGTTTTTGATCCTACTGCACGTACTGGCTTCGTGGGAGCCTAGGCAGTTGCGTGGATGCTCACCTTACTAGACCTGGATGGAGGTGGGTGGTCCTTGGACTTCCCACAGGGCAGGGAACCCTGATTGCTCTTTGTGCTGATGAGGGGGGGAGGGGAACTTGATTGGGGGAGGGGGAGGGAAATGGGAGGCGGTGGCGGGGAAGAGACAGAAAGAAAGAAAGAAAGAAAGAAAGAAAGAAAGAAAGAAAGAAAGAAAGAAAGAGAAATGATAGGAAAGCCTTGGGGAAATGGAAAGCAGTTCTCCTTCCTCAGTGAGGAATCTAGAATGCCCTTACAAGATCCATTCTCCGAGCTCTCTCCTATATGGTGGGGGAGACTACCTAGCAAGGCTGGGTCACGTGTCTGCTTTAGAGATGGGGTGTCTTGGAGAACAAAGCAAAGTTCAGAGGGCAACGTCTCTAAGGAGACAGAAGGATAGTTTTTGTTTCTTCCATGTTCATTTTGAATTAGTGTTGACCTCAGCTAGTGAGATGTTCAGGAGGAAGCTGAAGGTGTGAGACTTGGACTTAGAGAGATCACTGAGGTCTGAAGATTCCTATTTTGAGTCATTGACCTCCAAAGATGATTGAATAAGACCTTGAAGAGAATTTAGAATCCACAAGGTGGATCATATAAGGATCAAAAATTAAGCTTTATATCACAATAAGGAAGCAAAATTAAGAGACTTGGGATTGGGGATGTAGCTCTGTTGATAGAGAGCTTGCCTAGCAGCTATGATGCTGTGGTGGTTTGAAAGAAAATGGCCCCCAAAGGGAGTGGCACTATTAGGACATATGGCCTTGTTGGAGTAGGCATTGACTTGTTGGAGGAAGTGTGTCACTGTAGGGGGTGGGTTTTGATATCTTCTATGCTCACCTACTGTGGGATACAGTTCACTTCCTATTGCCTGAGGATCAAGATGTAGAACTCACAGCTCTTTCTCCAGCACCATGTCTGCCTGCATGCTGTAATGCTTCTCACCATGATACTCATTATTTTTGATATTTATAATTATTTATAATGTTTTCTTTCATTTACTATAATGAAATTTATGGAGTAGATATTTTGGTCCTAATATATTAGATAGGACTAGATACTAAAGTCCCAATTTATTATGTTTGTATTTGACAATAAAAACTCTGAGAAAATAATTGCAAATATATGAGGTCTGATGGGTAGGGAGACCTGAGCAGATAGGATTAATGTCTACAACTGCAGAGGTAGGTGGAACTCTGGAACTCTGTGAGTTTGAAGCCAGCCTGATCTACAGAGCAAGTTCCAGGATAGTCATCAGTGTTACACAGAGAAACCCTGTCTCAAAAAAAAAAAAAAAGTCTGCCATGTAGAAGGCATATTGAGAATGTTCACTGGTTTAAGAAGAAAGAGAAGGGCTATTGAGAATGGTGGAGAGATCAGGATGTCTGTGGACCAAGAAGATGAGATTTTCACAGAGGAGCAAGGATTCATATGTACAAACCTGTTCTGTCCTAGAATCAGGGAAGCTGAAGAGACTTAATTGGGGGAGGGGGAGGGAAAGGGGAGGCGGAGGTGGGGAAGAGACAGAAATCTTTAATAAATTAAAAAAAATAAAAAAAAGAGAGCTGAGGAAAAAAAAAGAAGTGGAAAATGAGATCAAATGAATTGGAGGACAACCGCATCTCGTGTTAATGTTTTCCTCCTCGAGTGAAGGAAATGAGATGATGTGAGCCATGACTCCATTTGAAAATGAAACTTTGTATTTCTATTTGCTTCTACATTAAAGCACACTTTTTTTCCCTTCCTTTTAGAAAAAAAAAAGAGGCCACTGCCCACAGAGACAATGTTCTCTTCAGAGATATCTCACGGGTGTTTAAAACAGTAAATGAACTCCACTTGCTTAGGGCCAGAATATGTATGAGCTAAGGGTAACTGTGAAGGTCCTTCAGGGTTCCTGCTTCATGAAAGAGTCTGCCAGACATTCTAGAGGACACAGAAGAAAGTGACTGACAAACTGCTAATATAGGCGGAAAAGTCTCCTGGATACTATGGGCCTGTAGGCTGAAGATGGATGCCTCAACAGTACAGAAGAACTTTGGGTGACTGTCCAGGCAGTGAGATGTCTCTGTCAATTCTAGAGTTTTGGAAGTTGTTGACAATGCACTTCCTGTTTACTTAGGTAATATCCTTCTGAAGTCTTTGTTGGAGTTGAAGAACAGATATAGTTTTCCTAAGTTATGATAAAAGATAAAGTAGAAATAAATATTGTAACAGTAATTCTTGCTTGATACCTGTTTTGTTTTATGTAATTTTTCTATGTTAAAGTTAAAACCTTCCTTCTTATTTAAACAGAAAAGGGGAGGTGATATGGAATTCCCCTCTGAATGCTGTAAATACCATTGTTAATAAAGAAACTGTCTTGGGCCTGTGCAGGGAACAGAGGTAGGCAGGGAAAACTAAACTTAATGCTGAGAGAAGGAAGGTAGAGTTAAGGAGAAGTCATGTAGTCCCACCAGAGACAGACACTGGGAACTTTACCCAGTAAGACACAGCCACCTGGTGATACACAGATTACTAGAAATGGGTTAAATTAAGATATAAAAGTTAACCAATAAGAAACTAGAGCTAATGGGCCAAACAGTGATTTAATTAATACAGATTCTGTGTGATTATTTTGGGTCTGAGCTGCTGGGCAGCCTGGAAACACACTAAAAAGAGGCCTCCTTGCAACATAACTGCATCAGTCTTTTCTTGCATGTGTGCAGGGTGTGTATGTACAAGTGCATTGTGTGCAGTTGTACATGATGTGTGCATGCATATGTGGAGAGAAGAGGAAAATCTCCGATGTCATTCCTCAAGGTCAATCCCCTTGTTTTTTTTTCTTTTTGTTTTGTTTTGTTTATTTTTTTCAAACGATTTGGAACTCAACAAGTAGGCTTAGGCTAACAGCCTGTGAGACCTGGGGATCTACCTGCCTCCACTTCCAGGGTGCTGGAATTACAACTGTGTGCTACTAGGTCCGGAGCCTTTTGTTTCTCTATTTTGTTGTTGTTGTGGGCTCTAGGTATTGAATTCGGTCCTCATGCTTGCAAGGTAAGTGCTTCACTACCGGAGGTATCTACCCAGTTTTTCTCATTCCTAGATCTGAACAATATACCTCATAAAAGTGCCTTACAGTTTCATTCACAAAAAGGAGAAACAAGGAGAGGGGAAGATGAGAGATGGTTTTTGGGGAAAGGAGGAAAATGAACAAAATTTAACTCATTCATGTATGAAACTCTAAAAATATATTTAAAATTTTTCAGAAAAGGAAAAAATTTAAAGAAATAAGTAAACCCCCCCACACACATACACACATTGTTTTTTTGAGACAAGGTCTTACTGTATATCTCTAGCTGTTCTGAGATTCATTCTGTAGATCAGACTGGCCCAAAACTCACAGAGATCTGCCTGCCTCTGTCTCCTGAGTTGCTGAGATTAAAGGCATCCGTCATCACACCTGACAACCTGCACATATTTTTATTTAATTAAAATTTTATTTTGTTTCTATGTGTGAGAATTTCATACATGACTACTGCATTTACATTATTTTCACACCACATTAATCCCCCCAACTCTTTCTGTGTCCCCCATTTCTGAATGCAATTACTTTTAATTATATAAAACTTGGGTATCAGATATTGGGATATAAACCTAACAGATCCACAGAGTAATGGAGAAACGGACAGCTGACCCTGTCTCTCCAGGATTCCCAGATTGAAAAGGCCCAGGAATCTTTCTAAAACCCTCCCTATTCCTTTCTGTGTCTCTCTTTCCTAACCTGGGCTGGCCGAAAACTCTATGGTTAATTCTGTTCAGCCAATCACTAACTCCACCTCTTGATTCAAGGTCAACTTTATTGGCAGCCTGGGGAGTGTCAGAGTGTTATCAAAATATACTACAATACATTCCTCTCAATTCATGACCTCTTCTTTAAATATGTATGTATTAATATTTTACAGACATATGTATACATACACATGTGAGCACACATAAACATATGTCACATACTGCATAACTATAACCTGCTGAGTCCATTTAGTGTTGCCCCTATGCACATGTGTTTAAGGATGACTGCTTGAAGCTATATAACCTATCAGGGCATTCATCCCTGAGAAGCATAACAGGCAATGACTGTCTGTAGCTCTTTATCTAGGGATGGAGCCTCATGAGACTACACCCATTCACGTTAGGATAGCAACTGGTATCATCATTGTGTGGTCTTAAATATTTAGGTGATCATATTAAGTTCTTAAACTTAATTTTTAAATTTTTTCCAAGTTATGTCCTTTGAGCAATGTAACTTACAAACCCACAGAAGCACACAGCTAGTCAGCATAAAAATGTCTAAGCATGATTTGTTCGCTTGAGTGGCCCACAGTCACACCTGGGTGCACACTGCCATCTCCCTGTGCGCCTCTCAACACCAGAGCTTCCATCTAAAGCGTCTCCTGCTCCATTTCTATGCCACAGACTCGACATCTCCGCTCTACCAGGACCCCTCCTGAACTTCTTGTCTCGCGTGGAATCTGAGGGAGGTCCTGAAAGGGGAAACCTGTCTACTGCTGGGAGAGCCATGCTGCATGATTTGGAGAGAGAAAAACTTACTTTTACATAAAATAAAAACAAGAAATCCCTTCAAAAAGAAAAAGGAAGGGCCAAGGAAGAACAACAGAGCAGGCCTTTTGGGGTTCAAACCCTGCGTGTTCTAAAGCAAGGTCCTAAGGATTGACCCTTGGGAGGGTCCTGGGGCATAAGCATCAAGCACCTAACCCGTCCCTCTAAGAGCAGGCTAGTGTATGCTTGAAGACTCGGGCCACCCTACTTCAGGGTCAATCCATGCTTTGTGCCTAATGGACAAATGCGCTGTACCAATGTGGCCAGATACGCTTCTCCGTCAAGGCGGTAACGGTGAAGGACAGCTTTTGCTTTGGAGTTGGGGTGAAGGGTTGGGAGGAACGGAGCCTGAGTATCTGACATCAGTCATATAAACCGCTGCACTTCAAAGTGACTGACCTCAACGAAAACCCTAAGCAAAAGGCTCGGGTACTTCTCTAGTCAGCCATGCTTCTTCACATTTGTGCTCACCTACCATTGGTGGGGGAATCGGTGAAACTCCTGGGGTGGGTATACATGGAATCTGTGTCTGTTTTCCCTTGACTTTACCCCCATGCACTTTCATTCTCTGCTCAATTTCACCTGCCTCTTTGTGGTATAGAAACTGTCACTAGCAATCTCAAGCAGTGGTTCTCAACCTGTGGGTCGCAACCCCTTTGGGTCATACATCAGATATCCTGCATGTCAGATATTTACATTTCATAACAGTAGCAAAATTTCAGTTATGAAGTAGCAACAAAATAATTTTTATGGTTGGGGTCAGCACAACATGAGGAACTGTATGTATTAAAGGGTCGCGGCATTAGGAAGGCTGAGAACCACTAGTCTAAAGGGTTCCCAAGTCCTGTGATCCCTTTAAGTGAAGTCATCAAGTTTGAGACCCCTGACACATAGAGCCCTAACAGCTCAGTGGGGTGGTGCACCCCGAAGAAGCTGTAACCCCTGAAGGCATGGACGGAGCCGAACACAACAATGCATCACAGTTGGGACGATGTGATCTAAAGCTATACTGCACTGCTGTGACCAAGGCATGACACCCAAAGTCAGCTTTCCGGGCCACTGAGGACAGGCTGAGGAGCCCACAAGGCAGATAAAATGGACTCTTAGTTAAGAAGAGTGATCTTCCTAGGCAGGAGTCCCACAGAGTCACCAAGAACAAAGGAAAACATGGAGTCTTAGGTTTGACTGCAGAGCAACACTTGAAGGGGAGGTAACAGGGGGAGAACCCTAGGAATGTGCTGCGTGGGAGTGGGTATAGACACGTGCATGTGAGTGCATATGTGCATGTATGTGTCTTAGTGGGGTGGCCAGAGGTCAGAGCAGGGTGCTATCTTCTATCTCTCTCCACACTATTTTTCAAGCAAGGTCTCTCACTGAGCCTTGGGTGGGGTGGTGCTCAATGGTTCAGCTAGGCTGGCTAGCCAATGAGCTCCAGGGATCTGCCCGTCTCCTACCCCTAACTAGGATTAGAGAAACACATACAGCATCCGGTGTTGACATGGGTTCTGGGGATCTGAATTTCCTCATGCTTCCATGGCAGGTACTTCACCAACTGAACTATCTCTCCACTCCTTTAAGATGGTGCTCAAATGTCCTTCCAGACAAGGAATTTGAGATGTACAACTGGATTTCATTCTGGTATTTTGACAGTACGGCATGGTATCATACCCTATAGGGACCCATACTCTGCCTGAGAAATACTGGATTAAACAGTTTTAAATAGTTTTTCTTAAGCTGCAGGACGGTGTCTCAGAGCTTCAGTATGGTAGGATAAACCACTAAATATCAATACAGAAATATTACACACGCAGCGCTTACAACTTGGCAAACACATTTCAGAAATGTGCTATTTTTATCAGACACTTGGCTGAGGGAAGAGTTCATGTTGTGGAATAGAAAACCACACTTATATTGAGAGTTTAGTAGGTACGCTGCTTGCCACTTTTAAAAGCATGAGAATCAAATTCAATGCCCAGCCCATACACTAAAAGTCAGTGGTTGAGGGACATGCCTGTAATCTCAGACCTGAAGAGGTGGAGACAGGTAGATCTCTGGGGACCACTGACCAGCTAGCCCAGCTTAATTGGAAAGTTTTGGGTCCCTGTGAGAGGCCCTGTAAGGTAGATGCCTCCTAAGAAATGCTAGCTACCAGAGGCCTTCCTCTCACCTCAGGAATTCGTGCATTCCAACACACATACTCACCCACATATACACACCACACGAAGGCCACACTCAGCTAACACACGGCTTTTCTCTCATGAACCCTTCTACCTTGCTCTGTCTGTCATAATTTCCGACTAAAGATACGAGAGAAGCAGGAAGGTGCTCTGGAAAGAGCCTGGGCTCCTGAACAAGATCAGCCTCGGTGTGACCTCAGCGTCCCTGAATGCAGCTATCACACTTCTCAGAATGCTATGAGGACAAGAATGAAATGAGAAAATGTATGAGCAGCTTAGCAAGAAGCTGGCCGTAGAAGAAGCCAATGGAGGATTTCCTTGCCCTCATGTCTGAATGGCTTGGAGCCCTGACACATCTCTTTGAGTGATCTCAAGTAGCCTCGCTTTTCCTCCAGTGTCACCATCATGGCACTGGCCCAAGCCATGTGCACACAATGGCGGCGGTGAGTACTGGGCACTTCCAGGACACAGGACAGTGTCAGTGAGAACAGGGAGCGGGAACTAAGCAAGGCAGGATTTGAAGGTGGCAAAGAGCATCGGAGTGGTGTGAAAGGCCAAGAGCTTTCTCTCTTCTCACCCACCTCACCTTAACAACCCTCCTGTGCTGCTGAGTCGGTTTGTTTTTGTGTTTGTGTTTTCTCAAGTCAACATAGGTTAGGGTCATCTGGAAGAGGGGACAGCAATTGAGAAATTGCTTCAGTCAGATCTGTGGGGCATTTTCTTGATTAGTGACTGATGTGGAAGGGCCCAGCCCACTGTGGGCAGAGCCACTCCTGGGCAGGTGGTCCTGGGCTGTATCAGAGAGGAAGTGGAGCAAGCCATGGGGAGCAAGGCGGTGATGTGAATTCCTCCACGGTCTCTACTTCAGTTCCTAATTCCAGGTTCCTACCTTGAATTCCTGCCCATGCTTTCCTTGGTGATGGACTGAGGCTTGGAAGTATAAGATGAAATGAGCCTTCCTTTCCCCAGGTGGCTTTTGGCCCTCGTGTTTATCAAGGCAATATAAAGCCATCTAGAATGTCCTCTCCCCATCAAGGGTGACTTTCAAAGAAAGTAGGTGCATTACAGGTACTGAATAGCTTTTTGTTTTGTTTTGTTTGTCTGAGACAGGACTTCTCTGTGTAGCCCTGGCTATCCTGGAACTTGCTCTGTAGACCAGGCTAGCCTCAAACTCACAGAGATCTGCCTGTCTCGGTCTCCCGAGTGCTGTGATAAAAGGCGTGCGCCACCACCGCCTGGTTTGGTACTGGGTGTTTATTATAACAACCTCATCAATCCCCCAACAGCTCCGACTAACAGAGAAAATGAGCTGGGAGGACCAGAAGACCTTAAACAGTGCCAGCTAGAAAAGAGCAGTCAGGATTGGAACCCCACCTGTCCATCTCCACATCCGGGATACCCACTGCTCTGAATTCACTCTGGATGCCCACCTTTGCCTTGCAGCCCCGGGGCCCATCTTGGGGTGGTGTTGGGAAGACAGTTCACCCACATCAAGGACCTGGGCTTTGGCTGTAGCTGCACACAGCTCCCCTCTTTCCACCCATACACAACAGATTGCAGTGGGTCTCTAGGACTCAAGCATGTCCTCCCGGGGACTGGCAATGACCTGGACTGGAGAATTTGATGTGTTAAACAAGAAAACAAACAGAGCAAAATATTCTCTTCCAGGCAGGTACATGACCGACCATGTGATTTCCATTTTTCCATCCTCCCTCAGCTCTTGAGAAGTGGGGAAACATCTCCCACCGTTTTAGAGTTTCCCCTAGAGTCCTTATGAGGAAGCATTCCACCAGCGTGGAGATGTCTAGGAAAGAGGTTAAAGGAAAGAGGATGGGGGCACGTGCATTGCACCAAGGAGGTGCTGCAAACAAGCCTGTGTGTTTACCACTGTGGCCAAGGCGAGAAGAGTCTTTATTGGAAACGCATATCTGAGAGCATCTGGATCCACTTAGTAAGCATATTTATTTCATAACAACATGAGCTCACAATGCCAGGATGATTAATGAGCTTTTATATTCTGCCACTCACTTTGCATAAATCCCCAAGTCTGTTAGGGAGATTAATTACCTGGGATGGGCCTGCTGGTTACTTTTGAGCAGGGGGTCCCTTACATGGAATCCACGTTGCCATGGACAAGGCTAGAGAGCAATGGACCCTCCCTCGAGGCATCCCCCAAAAGCAGGAGCACTTGAATCCCCAAAACTAATTTCAAGGTTTTTAGGGAATACATGTATGTTTTCAAACTCCAGGGGAAATGCTGAGAGAATCCTCTGGCTGAGCAAGAAATAAGAAAACAGAGATTTGGGGCTGGAATTTTAGTGATAATACTGACAATTACGCTGCCAAACATTAAACATGCAGAGCAATATCAAATATTTTCGCGTCACTGGAAGCAGGGTCTGGAATGGGACTGTTGTTCTTTCTATAGCAGGCTTCAGAATAGATGACACGCCTCTTGACCTCTATCCAGGACAGCATTAGGTCTGGAACATTGTTGCCATGGCAATGTTCACCCTCTGAAAGGTACACAGGCTACCCTCTCCTCCTCACTACATGTCTGGAGAAGGGTAGCTGGTCTCACCCAGAAGGAACGAAATTTCCTTCCTGTTCCTGAGGAAAGAGGCCCTGCCCTTTGTGCGGCACAGGTCTTTAAGCTGCTCTGGGGTAAGTTCACCTCTGGGGCAGCTATTATATTTGGATGCCACTGTGGAAGGCATTCTGCCCACAAAAGTGCCAAGGATGCAGTTTGCACCCATCTTTAACTGTTAGCATAGTTTCCTTGGAGTCCATGTCCTTCTCCATGACCTGTTATCTGTTCTTTAAGGTCACAGGAAGTGTGGAGCAGTGAAAAGCCACCAGACAGGCCCGCACCGGTATAGGCCTTCTTAGGAACTCCACAGGGACACCTGAAAGTACAAGGCCCAGAAGTGCAAAAGGACTTACACTGTCCAGTGGCCATGACAGAGTTACGGTGCCAGGCTATGATGAGCCTAAACACCAATGAAATATCTTCCCCAAGTACCCAAGATGTCAGTAGTACCTAGGGTGGGTGAAATCAAATAGAAGACTTCTATAGGGAATGTGGAGGCAGAAGCCAGAAATGCAAGATCCTAGACGAGGCAACACGTCAAAACCCAAACACCACCTTCTACAAAGCCCACAGTCTTCCAGACCCCCACATGCCAAACCAAAACCAAAGCAAACGTCTCAAACGTAGTGATCCACCTGCACACAGGCATGTCTGCGTGCCACATTTATAAGTGAGCACCTCTCCCTTTGCAACTTACAGCCCACTATATCATCTCCCTCCCATTCTTGCCCTTGGTCAAAGCAGACAACACTGTGTGCCAAATATTTGCAAAACCTAGCCTGTGCTGACTACCTGTTCCCTGCCTCGACACTCTAATCAGAACTCTACCTACGCTTGGCCACTGTCCTGTTTGTGATGGCAAACACACAGCGCTCAGGATTAGTATCCTTGAGTATCTGGGCCACCCTGCCACCAATCTGGAAAGGTCTATTTTATTTGATTTTACTTTTAGAGGCAGGGTCTCACTTTGTATTCCTGGCTGGTCTAGAACTCGCTATATACTCCAGACTGACCTTGAACACATAGAGATGTGTTTGCTTCTATCTTTTGAGTGCTGGGATTAATGGTATGTGTTACCACGCCCAGCCCATGAATCCCCAGTGTTTCCCTACCACATGCTCCTGGCTGAGGGCTTAGGGGTCAGAATGGCCAAGAGTTTCATGAAAGACTCTGTGGACAGCCTCCTCCTCTTCTAGCTTGCTGTTTCTAGGACCAAACTAGGGACTCACAGGCAATGTGAGGACAGGCTGTGCAGCCCTCCTGAGCCCTCTGCACAATGAAGAAGGGTAAGGGAAGAAAGTCTCTTCCTAGATGAGGATTCAGCGGGCACAGTATCTGTAGGCCATGGTGCTGGAAGAAAGTTGGTATTACTCAGCTCCCTAACCTATGAGCTCCATCGCCCTAGGAGTGACTGGCTGATCATTACACACCATTTCCCCTCTAGTCACGTGTACTTCCTTTAGGTCCAAAGAAAGGGTGCAAGAGAGTGGAAAGGAATTGTGTGTGGAGACAGTGGCTTCAAATCCCCAGAGCCTATTTCTCCAGCACTTCTCAGACCAGCCTCCTTGTAGCTTGAGTGAAGAGGAAATAGGCCTCTCACAGGTGGTATGACCCCACCTCAGGCATCAGCTGACTGGGGCCTGCTCTGCCTGGCTGTCAGAACCCGGCTGAATGGATCTATCGCTCTGCTGTCCCCCTGACACCTGACACTGCGGGTCTCTAGTGACCTCCTGGACCCTCTGGCTTCCCTCTTTGCTCATCAGGTCTTCGCTTCTCTGTTTGAATGCCTGTCCTACTCTGTCTACTCCACCACTGCTGATATCCATCCCAACATGGGAGAACAGCTCTGTCCACCCCCTGTAAAGGCAGAGAACTCTGCAAATGCCACAATCAGATATCCCAGCACTCATGAGGATATGACAGAAGGGTCACCAGGAACTGGAAACCAGCCCGATCGATTTGAGTTTCAGGCCAGCCATGGCTACAAAGGAAGACTCTGTCTAAAAACAAAACAAAATACAAACAAACATACATACATACATACACACACACACACACACACACGAACTACACAAGCACCAATGGTAACCGGTTTAGACTAGGGAAACCCAACTAACGTAGGGTTAGGAGATGGACTCCAATCATTTTGAAAGAGGCCAGGAAACTGATTCCAGTGTGTCATCGTGGTTAGAGAACTCAAATAATTCAGAACAGGGTAAAGAGTGGGAGAGAACAAAGTTCCCCTTGGCCACAATCGCTGAGGGCAAATGACAGGCGTATGGAAAGAGCAACCCTTTAATTAGCAAAAGACAAGGAACAATTCATTAAAAGGACACAAATGGCCAGAAAGCATGCAGAGAAGCGCCGAAAAGAAATCGGCATGTAAATTCAAACAGCAAAGAAGGAAAGAACGATGAGTAACTTCTGCCGAATCCAAAGGGACGCCCCCTGCACTGCATTCAGTCTCTGTTTCTGCTTAAAAACAATCAACAGTGTACACAGCCACAACCTTTAGTGGGGGAACTGGTTAAGGCCATTGGTGGAAAGGGCTCTGAGGGCAGACGTGGCTCTGTCCCTAGTCAAAGACCCAGATTATTTTACATCAAACATGTTCTGCTTGGATTGAATCACCTCAGCCAGCAAATTTTTGTGTCCTAAAGGGGAAATAAACAGATTCTTTGGAGGATGGTGGCAGAGCAAACAGACAGGCTCCGCCGCCCCCCACCCCACCCCACCCCACCCCCAGCCATGATTCCAGGGGCGGGGGGGGGGGGGGAGCTGGTTCCTGGGGAAGATGGTTATCACAGGGGCTTTGATCTCCTCTTAGAACTCACCAGCACAGCCCATTTACTTTATTATCCTGCTTGTAATTTCTTAATTTGGTACTTAGTCGAGTTCTTTTGTGTACCATCTTCCTTCCAGACAATATGAAAAGAGTTTCAAACCAGACAAAGTAATCAAAAAGACCATGCAACGTAATTAGAACTTTCTATTCTTGCCCTAGTGTGTTCTCGGAGGTTCTCGGGAGAGGGGGGTGATAGGTGACAGGCATTTAAGAACTAAACTCCACCTATGTGTGTGCCCAGGTAGCCAACTCTCCCAAGATTCCTGCTGTCCCTGCGCAGTTCTGAAAGCCCCCAACAGTTAAGAAAACCCAAGGAGAGAGAAAATACTAGTTTCCAGAGCTTTCAGGGAAGGCCTTGCAAGAAGTGGTTAGAAATCCTGAAGAGGGTGGTCGTATGGTGGCCCTGACAACCAGCAGGCGTGGTAGATGTCACCAGGATGCTGAAATGAGTTCCTGTTATGCACACTGTTCTGCTTTGCTTGATGTGGCTTGTAAGTTTCCAAGCAGAGGGGAACTGCCCAGAACAACAAAGGAGGCACTGGCCCCTGGGGACTTCCTTTCTCCCCTTCCACCCTCCGAAAAGTGCAGAAAAAATATTCCAGGAATACCAAGCACACAGATCCCCAGCTCGCTTCTATCTACCAACCAAGCCCTCTGAAAGTAAACACTGGACTATGACCTACGGCTTAAAACTTCAAAGTACGGCAAAAACATTCTGAACAGATTCATACACAGCCACCCATGTCCCCATAGCTCCTTTTCTGGTTAGTCTCCATTGCGCTTCTTGTCCCTATTGTCCCAATCTGACCGGTGACTCATGAAAGACCAGGGTAGAATCAGAAAGGATCAGGACAGTGCAGCGGGAAAACAGAAGTAGCAGTATCCACACTGAAGGTCAGGAGAGGGCTAAAGAGTGGGGGATATGGAAGCGATGAATAGGGTGGCAAAGGCCACCCAGCGTATTTCCAGTAGATGAGGCCTGTCTATCGTCAGTTGCTTCTGTAAGGGCTTGTAAAGTGGCCTCTCTAATCTGTTTGTTTTGATTTTTGTTTTTAATTTGAGAATTCAGGAAGACAGGACAATGGAGAAAGAACAGATGGGTTCTTGGGAGTATAGAAATGCTGTACAAGGGAAGCCATCTGTAAAGGAGAGGGGAGGTTTTCAAGAGTACCTAAGGCCCTCTGCCAGATGTGGGGCCCCATAGCTTTTCTACCTCTCCTTTCAACTGAGTGTCAATCCCGAAGAGTTAACATGCAGTCCCCAGGAGAGGAAGAGTGTGAGCTTCCCAGCACAGAAAATATGTCTAAGGTGGAGACCGAGTGGGAGTCGGTCTGCTTTTTTCTGACTTTCGTGGTCAGACAGACACGGTGTAGGGAAGACGTAGGATTGAAGTCATCCCTTGCTTGGCTGTCAGAAGAGGGCTGTAGGCTGCATCCCTGATCTTCCTCACCACAGGAGTGTCTCCTTAGGGGAATGCTGATGAGCTCAGCAATTTGTTTGAGGACTTGGAGGATACCACAGGAACCCCAGTCCTAATGGCTTCCATTGCAGCACACTTGCAGTGCCTCCTGGGGTCCCAGTCAGAGACATCTTTGTCCTGGGGAAGTTCCCACAGCAGGGCAGGCAAGGGAAACAATATGCAGAGCTGGGTACCTTCCCTAAGAGGGCCCCTGAGCTGAGGGTCGTGATCAGACCGGAGAGACTCTAGGGAGAACTGGATGCTAAAGCCATGTTCATACTCAAGACCTAACGACAAAGGTTCTCCTCCTCCAGGCAACCGGGATTAAATGAAAGATCAGCATCGCTCCAGAGTAAAGAGAAATTAGCCAATAAAGCTCCAGGTGTCTGGGAAGGAGGGAATATTGAGGGGAACATTTCATAGAAATATAAAGGCTCATCACATTAAACACACACACACGAGGCACAGAGAGAGAGAGAGAGACAGAGACAGAGAAAAGGAGAGAGAGAGCATGGGAGGCTTTTATGGACTACACAGCTGATGCCCTGGTCAAGGGGAAAAGAATTCCTGTGCTACTGAGTATTGTACAGAGTAGGCTTGCCAGTTAACAGAGAAGAACAAGGGGCACAATTGCTTCACAACTAAAACTGGCTAAAAGGTGATAACGATGAAACAGAATAGGAACATAGGAAAGTTAGACATGCAGATGAGTAGAACAGAATTCAAAGCCTATGCTCAAGTGCTTTGAGACGAAGGCACCAGGAACACTCAAAGGAAAAGACTGGGTTTCTTCAGCATCTGAAGCTGGGACAGCCAAGCAACCACATGCTGTTGGGCCCTTACCTCACATATGAAAGTTAAATCAAAATACTCAAAGATATAAATTTAAGTACTGGAACTATAAACTTTTTGGAAGAAAAGACAGGAGTAAATCTTTACAGCCTGGGACTTGGCAACAGGATTTGAGACAGGTCTTCCAAAGCGAAAGCAACAAAAGAAAACGAGACAAACTAGATATTGTAGTAATAAATAGTGCCAAAGGGCATTATCAACAAAAATCATGTATTTAAACAGGGTCAAATATTTAGAATATAGCCTTGGGTATCAGTTCTAATCAATAATGGCTGTATCTATGACAACAGTTGTATTAACAACTTTTCCCGTTGCTGTGAGGAGATTCCCTATAGCAGCAACTGGCTCACACTTTGAGCGTGCAGCCCATCGTGGCACAGAAGGCACGGGGGCAGGAGCATGAAGACAGGAAGCAGAGAGAGATGAACGCTGGGGCTCAGCTCACGTTCTTTTTTATTCGATCTAGAGCCCCGGCCCACAGCCTGGCACCAACCACATTTGAGGTCTGTCTTCTTTCCTCATTAATCCCATCCAGAAACTCCCTCACACACATGCTCAGAAGTTTGTCTCCCAGGTGAACCCCCATCCTGCCAAAGTGATAAGATTAAGTGTCACAGTAGTCCCTTAAGATGGCATTGTCCGGGAATGGCTTATGTAAGCATGCTGTGAGATTTGTACAGCGACAAAATCCTCTCACAATGCATTTCTCAGAGTGTATCCCTATTAGTAGGAAAAATGTTACTATATAAAGAACTCTTACAACTAATTAATCAAAAGACAACAACCTGATTTTAAAATGGGCCAAAGATTTAAAAAAGACATTTCTACAAATAAAATAAACCAGTGGCCAACAAGCACATGAAAAGACACTCACACTGGGCCATTGTGGCACACACCTTTAATCCCAGAATTTGGAAGGCAAAGGCAGGTGGATCTCTGTGAGCTCGAGGCCACTCTGGTCTACAGAGGGAGTTCCAGGACAGCCAGAACAGTTACACAATGAAATCCTGTCTCAAAAAAGACAAAAAAAAAAAAAAAAAAAAGACACTCATGTCTTCAATCTAAATGACAATGGCACACTTCATAACCACTAACTAGGGTGACAATAATATATATTTTTAAAGAAGTACAAGCCTATAATCCCAGAAATTCGGAGGCAGAATTACCAGTTCAAGATCAGCCTAATCCATATAGCAAGATCCTTTTGAAAAAAGAAAAGAGTGGGGAAGAAGAAAGTAGGGAAGGAAAAAAAGGGAGACAAGGTATAAAGGAAATTAATTAATTTTATGTTATACGAACTTCAACTCATTAGAAAGAAGCTATACAAGTGGCCAATAGCACAGGACAACATGCATAACAGTGGAAGAGGACCTGGCAGGTAGCCGAGGGAGAGGAGGAATAAGAGGAGGAGGAGGAGGAGGAGGA
>NW_026067955.1:3417812-3600610 GCF_014885135.2 Alexandromys fortis
GAGGAGGAGGAGGAGGAGGAGGAGAAGGAGGAGGAGGAGGAGGAGGAGAAGGAGGAAGAGGAGGAGGAGGAGGAGGAGGAAGAGGAGGAGGAGGAGGAGGAGGAAGAGGAGGAGGAGGAGGAGGAAGAGGAGGAAGAGGAGGAGGAGGAGGAGGAGGAGGAGGAGGACTTTTCCACTGTAGTCATATTTCATAGGTCACCTCATTGGGTCCTCACCAGACCCCTGATGTCACAATTATCAACCATACTGCACAGAAAGGGGGACAGAGTCTTTCAGAGTCATTAAGAACCTACTCACAGCTAATAAATGGCAGGGGTTGGGGCAAGGCTTGCACCAAAATAACAGCAACTAAGATTATGGCTTAGAGGAACAGGACATTTTCAGACCCACTGAACACTGGCCCCTTGATTTTATAGCACTTTTACAATGTGATAACATATAAAAACCTGCGATAAAGTTTTATGTGTATGAAGCCAGAGATGCAGAGCTCTGGCCTGGGCTGGGGATAATGCAGGGCAGGTGCTACAAGATTTACACATGCTGCCTGGGGCAGCCTCCAGCCCTGCTGGCTGTAATTGCTCTTCTGACCCCAGACAAACACCAACAAAGACCTGGCAGAAGCCTGGGTCTTGCCCTAGAGGCACAAACTAACAGAGACAATTGGCCTCGGGAAAGCTTCAGGGGTGACCCAAACCAAGCGAGTTCAAAAGTGACCACTACCAGATGGATCTGAGTCACCTGAGGGCTGGTTAAATGCAGATTCCTGGGCCCCACTCCAGACCTCAGGGGAGTAGGGCCTAGTAATGAGAAGGTTTTAAAAGTTCCCCCAGGAGAAACCTTTATACATTGATTGTAGGAATGTGAAATGGTACAGTCATTTTGGGAATTTTCCTCAAAAAATTAAACACAGAGTTACCAGATGACCCAGCCATTCTACTTCTGGGTGTATACCCAAGAGAAATGAAAACATATGTCCTCACAAAAAAAACCCATGCATATTCTTGTTCTTAGCAGCCTCATTCATTGTTTGCTAAGCCCGTCAAGTGGGTCAATGATGAAGAAATGAATGCATGGATAAATACAGTATATTCCTACAGTGGAGTACAACACATAAATTGTTGATACACATTACAATACCAATGAGCCACAACTGCATTAAGGGAAAGAAATCAGATGAAAAAGATCATCTATTGCTTGCCTGTACTTAGATAAAATGTCCTGAGGATATAAATTTATAGAAACAGAAAATATGTATCGCTTGCTACCTTGGAGCAGAGAGCAGGAATGCGGATGGAACAAGCGTGAGGAACTTGACCAACATAATGATAGCATTCTAAAACTCATCTGTGGTGATGGCTGCACCAAACTTAATTTAAAAAAAAAAATCGCTGAATTGTATATCTAAAATGCATGAGTTTTATGAGGTCTGAATTATTCCTCAATTAGAGTTGTCAGAATTTTGGTTTTACGTTCCTGCAGGTTTCTGTTGTTTTGTGATAGTTCAAAACTATGTTTGACAGACATAGAGGATATGCAGGAGACAGACAGGGCATGTCGATGAGGGAGTTTCTAGATTGGGTTAATTTAGCTGGGAGAAACCATCACAAATGTAGGCCGCATCTTTCCATGGCAACGTTCTGGTCAGCAGAAAACAGACAGGAAGCTGAGCAGCTGTAGTCATCTCCCTCCAGTTTGTGACTGCTGTGTGACCAGCTCCCTCAAGTTCCTGTCACTGTGACTGCCCCGCTGGGATGGACTGCATCTCCTGGAACTGTGAGTCAGAAGAAACCCTTCCTTCACCATGTTGTTTTTGTCAGGGAGGTGTGTGTGTGTGTTGGGGGGTCAGAGCGATGAGGGTAATAACTAATACACATCCCAGCAGACCCGAGAGAGACTGATTCCATTATGTACATCTGAGGTCGAGGAAACCACAGCCCAGAGAGGGAAATGACTCACTAAGGGTTCAGAATGTGTATTTACAGAGTCAACAGGCCATGGATCTGTAGCTCTCTCTATAAATAGAAGCATAATTTTGGGGGCGGGGGGTTGGGCGGTGGGTAGGTGACCTGCAGAAATCAATCAAAGAGGATCAATTACCAGTCTCAAGGGGTGATTCCCCATGAATCTCCCCTTTCCCGGCAACAGCTGTAAACCGTCTTGTTTGTCGAATGATCCAGCAAAGGGCTGAGGAAACAGCTGTGGGGCAGTGAATGGAGCTAGGGACCTTGGGTTCACACGGGGATACGTGGCCCTGAACGTACATGGTAGCCCTGGACTGGTCACTTCACCTACCGTAGACTCATCTTGGTTATCAATCTGTAAGGGCAGCGATCACACCAGGCTCCCAGGACCACAGCAGAACCAGGAAAGAAGACATTAAATAACCAGGCAAGACATGATTCCAGAGGATTTCCTCCCTGGCTACTGTGCAACCTCAGCCACCCATCTCTTTCTGTTTACCTACAGGCTCTCCACCAAGAACATCCATCCCTCCCTGACTATGAGGCCCCCACTTTCCCTGACTCACAGATGGCGTGGGTGTCCCCATCTCCACTTGATGCAAGTTCCCAGGTGCCATAAAACTCGGGAAAGGTGGCAACGGGACTGTACCTGTCACAGATATATAGAAGCCTGGGACTAAGAATATGTATTTAAGTAACAACCTTCCAAGCAGTCACCAATGCACCAAATGCTGGATTGGGTGTGGTGTTATTACAAGACCAAGAGAATGTAAAACATCCTGTAATATAGCTCAGCTAGAAGTCACTGCCAAGGGAAAGAAATCTGTCTTCTATCTAAAAGGAATGTTTGATAATTGTTTGGGCCTTGGATAAACTCGGGCCATACATTTTGCGCCAGGCATTTACATTATGAACTAATGAGAACGCCCCATGTGGACACAAACATCGTGGGGGCAAGAAGCACGCACGCGTGCTGTAGAGATAGTCATGGCAGCCTTTCCATTCAGATAGAGATACAGCCTGTGTGGAGTGAAGCCACCCCCGCCGGCTTCTCAGGGGTCTGATATGAGGGTCACCATATCAGAAGGCACAGGTGAAAAGGAAGCGTCCAATTCGGCATGTTCAGGCCATGTCTCACTTGCTCTGTTAGATGCAAGAGAAATGTCACTTCTGTGAGGACCATGTGAGTGTCATTCAGTTACTGAGCTGGAGGGTGACTACTGATAGGTGTTCCCTGTGCAAGCTCACTTGGGACAGAAAAGCGGAAACAGAAGTTCAAATCATGTACCTGGGCAAGCGTAGGCTGTGGGACAGAAAGCTGGCCTGGAGAGAGAGAGAGAGAGAGAGAGAGAGAGAGAGAGAGAGAGAGAGAGAGAGAGAGAGAGAGAGAGAGGAACAGTTATAAGAAGATGGGTGGCAAAACTACTGTGGCTAGGAAAACGCAGAGAGGAGGAAGACAAAGGTGGGCGAACGGATATCTGAGGCCAGAATAGCACACACAGTACATGTGCTCCAAACCGCCCAGCCCTGGATTCATAGTGGCCCCAGGACCCCCCAGGAAGCAGCCCCCTATGCCTGCAAAGCAAGCTTAGATTTCTCCCCTTCTGGTTAAATAGCTTCCTTCCTCTCCCCAAAGCCCCAAGAAACAGTCAATGAAAGAAGTGTAAGATGCTTCAGCTCACGGAAGCAAAGGGAGAAAAAAGAAAGAAAAACGGAGGCATCTACAAAGGAAAAGGTTTTCTCCATCATCAATCTTGATTACAAAGGGGTGAAAGAGCAGTAATAAAATCTAAGTTACAAACCCAGTGCCCACACCAAACAAAAGCATCTGGCTTCCCAGAGCCCCAGAGCCTCAGCCCCTGGAGGGATAGGTACCAGGAGGGATAGGGATTAGGGTCAAAATGGAAAACAGTGCTAAGGGGCCCACTTCACGCAGCCAGAGCGCTGTGTGTTCCCCAGGCCCTTCTCTAAGTATGCAGTAAGTGTAGGGTCTAGAGAAAGTGAGGTGGAATTGCAGGCGGATGCTGGCACAAAGGTGGGTGAAGTGCACTCAGAAAAGCAGAACTACATCCATCTCTCTCCAGGCAGGAGATTATTCCTCTGGAGAAAGCTAACAGCCTCAGAAGAAAGGCATCTGCCTCCTGACGTGTGTGTGTGTGTGTGTGTGTGTGTGTGTGTGTGTGTGTGTGTAGTTCCAACAAATCGGCATAGTTCAAAATCTGTTCTCCACGAGAGAAGCTCACCGGCCAAGGACTCCACCCATGCACGCACAACTTTCCATTTGGCTTCCACTGCCTTGCTGTCTGATGCAGATAATCACCAAAGGATGACAGGGATTTGGGGAGAGTCCGTGACATGAAATGCCGAACCAAAACTAACGGAGAAATCGAGGGCTGGCTCAGGGGGTAAACTGCTGACTGCTCAAGCTTGGGGACCTGAGTTTGGAGTCCCCTGCACTCACTTGAGAAGCTTGTCATGGTGGTGCAAGCCTGTACTTGCAACCCTGGAAGATGGAGACAGGCCAACTCCTGGAGTTCCTGAGCCAGCCAGCCTACTCAGCGAGTTCCAAGCCAGTGAGACCCTGTCTCAAAAAAGATGGACAGTGGCTGAGAAGTATAAGGTCGCCCTCTGAATTCCACGCTCAGTCACATCCTGGCACACGCACGTACACACATACATACATGCACACACATGCATGCACATGTGCTCACAATCAAATGAACACAATACAGAAAGGAGAAACAAAGTCTGAATGATAGGCTATTTTATGTGTTTGAGTGCACTTGGAAAAACACGTTGCCGTGTTTAATATTTCTGTGTCAAGGTGTCTGGGTCACGGGATACGGAGGTACACAGTGTATCATTCTGGGCTTGTCTTTGATGCTGGTTCGGGAATGTTAAGATGAGAATAGATATGCCGGATAAAGCCAGTTTTGTTACCCTCACCCAGACTTGACAGACCTCATCCAATCAGCTTAAGGCTGGAATAGGACAAAACACTGACCTGGGCTTGAGTGAGACACTTAGGTTTCCTGCTGACAGTTGGGTTGGTGGATTGGTCCCTTCCTGCCTTCGGATTCCAGCTGAGACATCACACCTGCTGCCTACAGGCTTTCAGGCAGCCATCACCGGTTCTCTTGCGTGCACACTGGAATAAGATCACTAGCCCTCCGGGTGTGCAGCTTCCCTGCAGATTCAGGGATTCTTAGTCTCCACAATCATAAGAGTCTAGCCCTGCTAATAAATCTTCTTGCCCACATACACACATTATTGGTCCTATTTCTCTGGAGAGCCCTCACCAAAACTTTTTTTTAATTTAGAAACCAATGTGGTAACATACAAAAAAAGCTGTAGTAAATGGAATTTTCAGCCATAATAATGTAAACAACGACTCTTGAGAAGTTTGTCTGTATTGGGGCTGGAGAGACGGCTCAGTGGTTAAGCACACTGGCCATTCTTGCAGAGGACTGGAGTTTGATTCTCAGCACCCACAAGGCAGCTCACAACCACCTGTAACTCCAGTCCCAGAGAATCCAATACTTTCTCCTTGTTTCTGCAGGAATTGCATGCACTTCATGTATATACATACATGCAGTTAAAAAAAAAACACCTAAATGGATAAAATAAAATGGAAAAAAACTAAAGTTCAGCTATAATGATATGAAGAGGGTAAAGAAAAGGTCGGGAGGCTGGGGTTAGGGGTCAGGGATTATATCTGTGAGTACTAAAGCCACAGTGACACTCTAAGAAACTAAACTGGACTGTTCAAATGAAGAATTTACATTGTCTAGAAGCACGGAAACACACCACAGAAGAAAAGGCCCAGAGGGTAGAAAACAGTGGTTTCTGGGGGACAGTACAGAATTGGAGAGGAAAGAGGAAAACTGTTTTCCTTGGAAGCTTTTTCACATGAATTTTTAATATCATGCCTGTGTTTGTAAATAAAATTTAAGAAGGGAATACAGACTCTCAACACGTCATTGATGGTATAGTTATTCACAGTAAGAAGGGTGTGGGTGGAGCTGGCAGTGGCGACAATCTGACCGGCCACTTTTGCCAGGTTATTTATCTGCAACCCGTGACTCTATGGTATTGAGTGTTTCATGAGTCACAAGCAAAATATAAAGGGAAGTAATTTATACAGCATCACTAAACTAGATGTTTATACAATGTCTGAAATTAAGCAGCACTGAATGGCGTAGCTCTGCCCTTTCTAGGAATCAAAGCTGGACATAAACCTCATGACAACATATTTTACTTCCTCTTGGCGGCAAAAGGACTTCTGTAAGGGCTGCATATCACTATAAACAAGACTATTTTTAATAAATGTGTGCACCTATGTGTGTCCATTTGTGTGTGTGTGCACGCATATGTGGAGGCCAGAGGACAACCCTGGGAGTCATTTTCAGAAATGCTATCCATCTCCTTTGAGACGGGGTCTATTGCTAGCTTGAAACTCATCAACTAGACTAGGCTGGCTGGCCACCAAAACCCCAAGGACCATCTCTCTGCCCTGCCCCCCAGTGCAGAAATAAGAGTTCACTTATGTCCTTAAGTCCTCACGCTTACAAACTAATTGCCTCACTGGGGCTAAGACATCCCCTCAGCTCCTTAACCATTTTTTTTTTATCATTATTATTATTAAGGCAAGCCATCCATGGATTACTGGGGAAGTTCCAGAGACCTCATGAGAACAAATGAGGGGCGGGATTCCAATGGCACACACATGAAAAGTTTGGGATATTTCCAACGACAGCAGTTCTTGGGGACTCACAAGATACTTTATTGCTCAGCTGCAAACACAGAACTCACTCTATTTAAGAGGTAAATGTATTTAAAGCAGCGGTTCTCAACAGTGTACTAGGTACAGCAATTCCACGCAGGCCCTCCAATACTCTCCTGCATATGCCAACTATGGAAAAGAAAGAACTATTGAAAGAACTACATTGTTATTTAGGGTCGGGGTAAATCTGGGTGAGGAGGCAACCCCCCCCGCCCCCATCTGCTTTCTTGTTCTGCTCATCATTCTCTGTGTGCACCCCCAGATCCCCTCTCTGCCCTTTCCAACCCTGCTCTGTATCTGAGGGAGCCTTTGCCCCAAGGCTTCCAGCTGCTAGCAGGAAGTGGGACAGTGAGGAATTCAGGACATTGGTTTAGACTTCCTAACCCCACCTTTAGTTAGACCGCAGTGGGCCACCATACACTTCTAAGCATCAAGGTTTCCCCTGTATACAAGGAAGAACCTATGTGTCTAGCTGGGAACTCTGCTTCACCCCCACTCCAGACCCCGCCTTCAGAAATCGGCTAAGCGGTGGCTCCTCCCCCCGGAGCTACTCAAGACCCAACCTACAGGGTATTTAAACTGCTTCCTGGAGAAAGGCCAAGTGGTTTTTTTCCAGACTTCCCTCCCCGTCTCATCTCTGGGTTCAGGCATATCACCCGGTAACATTTTGCCCAATAAACATGGTCTTTTATTTTAATTTGGGTTGATTTAGATTAGTGCTTCAGTGGAGAGACTTAGAGGTCTAGGAACCTTTCACTATCTACAATGGTTTTCAGTTGCTGCTTCTTCACAGATCTCCAGGACAATAGATCCTCACCTTTACCGAATGAAACAGATTTGAATTTCACACTGAGATTCCCTTCAAATGAGGTCAAAGTGGCAGGATAAGGTTTGTCTTACATCTCAGCATTGTTTACTGTTGACACGTTATCACCTCTTAGGTGTGTCCAAACTTCTGACTTTGGTGAGCTGTCACCTACCAAGTTCACACTTAAGAAACTTCACAATTAGATTTCCAAATAAAGGTTTTTTTTGTTTATTATTTTAAAATCCTATACTTTTTAAGTAAGCCTAAGATTTTGCCTTGGGTCACATTCATAGCTCTCCTTGGCCATATGACATTGCAGCCCAGAAGCTGGACACACCTGGAGCTAGAGAGCATGTTATATATATTGTATGGACTTACTCAACTATGAAAAAAAAAGTTCATTTATTCAGAAAACTGTTTTCCCCCCAAGATTTTTAAGGAGTATGTTCAGCCTCCACCACGGAACTCCTTTTTCTAAACAGAGGAGGCTTTCGTACTCCCTCCCAACTTAGCATCTGGCACCTTCTATCAATCAGGAAGAGCTGCCCCAACTCCAACACAAAGCACTTAGGATGTGTATGGTCACCCTTTTGATCTTCGCCCCATAGTGGTTGATAATCCACTCCTAGGTGGCAGGGTTTATTTAAAAATGTGCAGGATCATTTTCCAGCAAGCTCTGTATGTCTCATGAAAGGCCACTCTACTCTGGAAGGTTTTTTTTTTTTTAATCTCATGTTAAGCTCTCTACCTGAGGGCATTTTCTAATACACTATTTCTTTTACTCTTTTACCACAGGAAATCAGATTTTTTTGATAGTGTCTGGAACTGCTTTGGATATAAAATATCTAAATTTAAAAATGTCCTCATGCATATTAGAGAAGAATGTAAGAACATTCATATTATCCCATAATGCTTATTACAGATAGAGCTATGGGGATAGTCAAGATCTGTAGGTTCTCATAAAAACACTGTGGGATAATAAGCAGATTATACTCGATTTTTCTTGGATGCTAGCACAGTTTCCTAAATATTAAATGTTAACCCATTGTTCCATAAAATGATGAACTTCCTTCTATTGCCTTCCATAAATATATATTTATTCATCATAGGCTATGTCTACACTTTGCTTTTTCCTTCCTTCTTTTTTCTTCCTCCCCCTTTCCTTTTTCTACCTTTTTTTTTTTTTTTGGTTGTTTGTTTGTTTTTTGAGATTAAGTCTCAGTAGCTCAGGTTGGCCTCAGACTTTCTGTGCAGCCAAGGATGACCTTGAACTTCAGATCTTCCTGGCTTCCCCTCTTAAGTACCGGAATTATAAACCTAACCCACCACACATTAGTTTAACAAGATCCCAAGGCTCCATACATACCAGGCAGGCATCCCACTTACTGACCAAATCCCCAGTCCTTTGTTTTTACTTTCTAATTATAAAATAGTTTTTTTTCCTCTGTTGTATTTTGCAGGCAGTGAGTATTTATGACTATGCCTTTAACTCAAATACATTTCAAATGGAAATACTCGGACTAAGGTGATGGTTCCATGGGTAAGAGTCCTTGCTGCAGAAGTGTAAGAACGTGAGTTCAGTCTCCAGCATCCGGGTAAAAAGCTGGATGTGTACAAGCCTGTGATCTCAATGCCATAAGCAGCAGAGACAGGAGGATCACTGGGGCTTGTTGACTGCCAGTCAAGCCCAAGTGGCAAGCTCTAAGCTCAGTGAGAGACCCTGCTTGAAAACTTCAAGAGGTCTCAATAAAGAGACTAAAGGATGAGCAGGAATCCGGGACAGTGTCAGCACATAAACCAGTTCCTGGTGAGGTGTCTGCCTGCCTGGAGTAAGAAGCGCATGAAGTCAGCCAGTGAGAAAGCACACAAGCGCTCACTGGGCGTGTGTGCACTTCACACCAAGGAGTGAAACTCAGATGTCAAATTAGCTGCTTTTCTCATTGCTGTGAGAAAATACTTGCCAAGAAGCAACTTTAAAGAGGCTTTGCTTTCCTCCATACCAGGCCAGGCTAGGAGTTGCAGACATGCAATCTCTAGTCACAGCCCAGCACCATGTCCATCGCCCTGGGCTGCCCTTCTATGCCCAGGCCCATCCAGCCAGATTCAGATGCTTTTTTGGTGAGTCTGCCCAGTTCCTTGCCCAAGTCATCATTCCAATCTTAGACATTGTCAGAAGCTCAATTTGTGCTGTTTGTCAACCCCCACTAAATGCAAATCACACCGGTGTCACCAATCAAAAATCAATACTGAGTCTCTCTGAGGGACTAATTTACAATCTCCTCCTCTCTGATCTCAAGTTAACCAAGTTTGGAGAACAGAGAAATAAAAACATACTTCCATTCAACATAGACGGGCTAGAACCTCACACTAGACACACTCCCAATCCACAAAATCCACATGCCGGCTCCCATGACAAGAACACGAATATATGAAATTCCAGGACAGTATGCTCTCCCAAAGACCACCAGCTTTATAGAAATATTCTCCAGTGAGAATTATCAAGGAGAGCCCTGGACACAGAATTTAAAAGGACAATTTTAAACGTGATCAAAGAATTCAAGGAGTTTAAGGGGGGCAGCATAAAACACCTGAATAGTTGAAAAATGACAGGAATAAGTTCCCGAAGGCCCAGAAAGCACACCCACTACGTAAAACTACAAACACAGCTCAGGACTTAAAAAGTGATTTCAACAAAGAGGAATACTGTAGAAAACACAGGCAGAAATGAAGATGGAATCAAGTGATTCAACTACCCAGTTAGAAAACTCAGGGTACAATCTTGCTAGTAGAATGGATAAAATAGAAGACAAAATATTGGTACTTGAAAATAAAGCATAGGAAATGAACTATTCAGCCAAAGTCTATGATGATGATGAGGAGGAGGAGGAGGAGGATGGCGATGATGAGGATGACGATGATAACAGTATAGGAAAGGAACTTTGAGACACCGGGAACAAACCAAATCTATGTGTTACAGGCATATCCTTTGGAAAGAAATATTATCCAGCTTAACTCATCTTTGTAATGAACAAATACCAATATTATCTATAATATTGGAACAGGTAACATTTATAGAGCAGGTGCCAGATGCAGGGATTATTTAATCTCCACAACCTCTGAGAGGGTGTTGCACAGCGCCGTTGTCCTAGCCCAACAATCACAGCCACCATCCTGAAGAGTTCAGCTGCGCTGGCTTGCAAAGATCACCACAGGTGGACTTGCTGACAGTTGATGCTCCTCACCTGAGTGTCCAGCTACCTCTCCCAGCCAGTCAAGAGCAAGTCTGCCATCACTGCCTGTGACCCAGTGACCTCGGAGTCTTCAGAAGGAGCTATGAACAGAATATACAGGTGGCAGGGGCAGCGATTGAGAAGGACCCCATCTGCATAGCCATGGGGAAGCCATTACTTATGCTACAGAAAGACTTTCCAGAGTGGACCCCCTGGGGTTACCCAAACTCCTGTCAGTAGTGTAGATGCTCTGGAAGGAAGATCAATAAACTCATAGGTTGCCCGGGGGGAGCTTTGGTGGAAATGAACTTTGGTTTGTCATTGTGACCTTAGAAAGAGGGAGGTACATGCTGCCTAGATGCTCCCAGGGCAAAAACTTCTTGCAACAGAGAGCAATTTCACTCTTTTACTGATAGGAATGCCAAGTGCTCTGTCCAGGAGCAGGGAGACTCAACAGTGGCTGCTTAACGACTCTTTCACATCCTCCGTGCTAAAGGATGGTACATGTGACCACGATGGGCCCGTAACTAGGACCTTTGTTATCAAATGGCTTGAGGATTATCCCTCATAATACTAATTTCCTGGTGGTATTAAACCAACCTGTAACTACTGAATGAGGCCCTCTCATATATGCAAATATTTCGAAATGGCATGCAGATAATCTCAAAATTTTCTAGTGCTCTGGAAAGTCAATTCAATGCAACAAATTGTGTCACAGAGCACCATAGATGCTGGCTTTCTATAAATCAAATTCAAGCCGTATTTACTCAAGGACTTCGCTAGGGTGGACACACGGTAAATATTTAATAAAATGAAGAATCGCTTTGCAATCTGCACAGTCATTCAACAATTTATCTGTTTTGGAAATTTGGATTTATAGCAGACTCTTGACATTCCTGAGGCATACATCCGGAACCTTCTCAAATTCCCAGATTCACAAATACAAAAATGTTTATAGAGGCCCCCAGCTTTCTCTTGACTCACATTTCCATGGAGAGTCGCGCGGGTTTCCTGTCCGCAGCATTATGCTGAAAAGTTAACCGTACTTTGGAATCTCGCTGACTAAAAAAGCCTCTCATTTAGCTTCCATTTTTCATAACACAAAATGATTTTTTTAGTTAGTTAACAAGCACTGTTGTAAACGTGCCCGTGAGCAGAGAGCGACGATCAAGCTGGGCTGCCCTCGGTCAAAGAGTCTCTGTGAAGGAAACACTGAACTCCCAGCTCGGTCAAACCATAGCTATAGACTCCAAGGGGGGGGGGGGGCAGGACGATGACACATTTCCAGCCTCAAACCTGCAAATGGCATGCACACAGAGGCGCTAAACACACTTAGGCTTTCCTGAGCAGGGGCATATCTGTGAAACCCACAGGCATTCCATTGTTCTCACTAAGGCAAGAATTACGGAAGTTGGACGTCAATCAGTTGGAAGTCAATCAGTGAAGTGCTTGGTGTCCCATCCATCAAGAGGACCCAAGTGAGGTCACCCAGAACCCGTGTTAAAAGCCAGGCAGGGTGGCAGGCCTGTGATCTTCGAGACAGGAAGATCCCTGGAACTTGCATGCCAACCAGTCTAGCTGAATTGGTGAGTTCTGGGTTCAAGAGACCCCGCCTCAAAAATAAAGTGAAATATTTGAAGATGACATTTAGCACCAACCCCCGGTCTCCACACACAAGCATGTACAAACAGAAAAAAAAATAAGGGGTGAGTTTTAGAAATCAAGTGAGTTGAATTGAGTTTGATTATAGACCGTGCCAGCTACCTGGGCCACAAACCTGCCTTTTGAAGGTCTTGGTTGATTAAAAGCTGACCTTGGAGGTCTTCAGCAACAGAGCTAAAGCACTGTGCTCACCCCAAGTTCCTTCCTGGGGCTCACTCTGTGCTGTCACCCCCTCCCATCCCCAAAATCCACTATGAACCCTGAAAGGCACACAAAGAAGGAGGGAAGGGAAGAGGTGAGAGGGAAGGGAAGACAAAGGTCAGGAGGAAGAGAAAGAACACACACACACAGATACACACAGAGATACACACACACACACACACACACACACGTGTCTGAATTCTTAGCACTTGGGACAAGGAGACAGAAGGAGAAGGATCCACTCAGGCTGTCCTTGGTTGCATAGTGAGTTTGAGGCCAGCCTAGGTTACTCAGAACAATGGGCCAGTGGTTCTCACCCTTCCTGATGTTGCGACCCTTTAATAGGGCTCATGCTGTGGTGACCCCGAACCATAAAACTGTTTTTGTTGATACTTCATAACTGTAATTTTGCTGCTGCTATGAATCATAATGTAAATATGTGTTTTCCAGTGGTCTTAGGCGACCCCAAACTCAGACCACAGGCTGAGAACCACTGATTTAAGTGCTGATGAGACACAAAATCTCATGATCATTTTTGAAACATGTAGTTTATATATTTCAGAACACTTGGAAACATCACTGCCAAATTTCTGAATATGTCGCTATCTCTGCCCCTTTCAATCCCGGAGGTTTTGCAGCATTTTGCTGCCAGCTTCATTTTCCTGAAGCTCAGCTGTGATCCTGTTACTCCCGTTCCTCACTGCTTATAAAATAAGTGCAATTTCCTCAGCCTCCTATGTGAGACCCTCTGTAACTGTCCCCAGTGATCTATGCCAACCCTACCTGGCATCTCTCTCATTCATACACCACTGTTCCAGTCAAAGAATACTCACTGATGTTCTCAACACCATCTGTTATTTTACTTTACACCTCATTTTCTTTCTTTCCTTCCTTTTTTTTCTCTCCTTCTTCATTCTTTTTTTTCTAGACAGGTACTCATGTAGCCCAGGTTGGCCTTGAACTCCTGAACTTTCTACTTCCACCTCCTAAGTGGTGACAACCCAGGCAGGAATGCTACCACACCCTACTTTGTATTCTGTGTTCTCTGCCTGGACACTTTGCTTGCATTTTTTTCTCTCTGCCAAGAATGTTTCTTCCTCCTCTGTCTTCATATACCCAGTTTGCCCCCCTCTTGGAGGTTAGGAAGTCATGTGTGCAACAGGCATTCCAGTACTGCAAAAGGAAGATAACATTTCCACTCATCCTTCTATACAGCATCTCCCTGGAACCTCACAATGGGAGTAAGTTGTTTCTTAATTTTCCACATAAGAAACTGTGGCCCTAGGAGGCTGTGCCCAGGGACATGGTCTTCTACCAGCTGTGCTTCCTGCTACCCCTAGATTTGGCAGGGTGCTTACCTAGTATGCAAGAAACCCTGGATTCTATTCCCAGCACTGCATAAACCAGACATGGAAGTGCATGCCTCTAATCTCAGTGCTCGGGAGGTATAGGCAGGAGCATAGGAGGCTCTGACCTTTGTTCAGAACAAAGGATGGCTTTAAGAAACAGCCAAGCAGTGTTCTGTCTTCTCAAGGGGCGAAAAGTGAACCTTTGCCTTCTGTGTGAACTTTAATTCACTTGTCCAGTCCTGAGTCACAGTTTCACTTGGCAGCCCCAGACACGGCCCTTGCCAGGTTCCACAAAGCAGGACACTGGCTGATTGAGAAGGCAGAGACTCGGGGAGCTGAGGTGAGTGAGATGCCTCGTACTCCCTGCCTTGGAGAAGGTGTATGAGAACACACACCATAAAACAGCCTTGGATCATGTGCTGCTGGAGGATGTTTAAAACGTGCCATTTATCACCCAGGGTGGGAGAGCAGGTTGCTAAAGCTATTTATACAATCACCAAAGCCGGCTTAAACAAACAGCAACTGGGTGTTGGACACGGAGCCATGATTGATTGATGGAGGTCTATTAAGCATGCAAAGCCCAATACCTACACACTCCCTGGATGAAGGCCAAAGCTATTACATGATGAGCTGTTACATAACCTTAATGAATGGAATTTGTGCTGTGTACATCCCATCTGCTTCCCCCTTCTAACCTGCTGGGCATTAAAAGCGTAGCGAACTTGGATGGCTGGAATGTAAGAGCTCACGCCTCCATCTTTTCCCTTTTTAAAATGAGGGGCAGATCTTGTGAACAGAGCCAGCACAGCCTCCCGTGGTTACTAATGTACCAACAACTTGCCCCAGACCCAAAGCTCCACCGTGTAAATCTGACCTATTCTTAAAGGTTTTATTTTTAATTATGTGTATGTGCGAATGTCTGTGTGTAGGTACGGACACATGAGCCCAGGTGCCTGTAGAAGCCAGAATAAGATCTGCCTAGTTACAGGTGGCCGTGAGCTGCCAGAGAGAATTGATGGGAACCAAATTCATGCATCACCATGTGAGATCCTTGGTGGCTCTCCGATTCTCATTGCTGTCCTTCCTATTGTGCTGATTCGAGCCTCCCTGGAGTTTCCTGCCCCACCATTCCTCTTTAATCTTTGCCCTGAGTCCTTCTGAAGCTCAGCTCCCACCCCATGAGGGGCCTCACTCTCCTCAGTCTGGCCTCACAAAGAAATAGCAAGCCAGAAGGATGTCAGAGACACAGAGCAACCACAGGCAAAGTGGGGCTTGGAGGCTCTGGACTTCCCTTAACTTCTCAGTAGCAGTTAGAAGTTCTGCTGACTTTCAGACGGGTTGTCGATGGTGAAGCACTTTTCAGCACTAGAACTCAGAGGGTGCCTTGGGCGGACCTTGTTCCTGTTTTCTTTAATACTAAATAGTATGCATTTTATTTGGGTACTCATAAGAACTTGCTTTTGCTTGTTTGAGACAGGGTCTCATGTATCCCAAGCTGACCCGCAACTTGACCTTGGATTTCAAATCCCCACTCATAATAACTAGCAAGTGACCCCACTAGAAGACTGAAAATTTGGGATGGACCTATGTTCCTTATTGAACCCAGAGGAGGTCCTTTCAGGTGCTCCTACCTCCACCTCTTTGAGTCTGGGCGCTAAAGGCACGTGCCACCATGCTTGGTTTATACACTGTGCTGGGGATCAAAGCCCAGGGTTGTGCACAGTGGGCAAGGACTCAAGCACCTGAACTACACCCCCTGACCGTCTTTATTTCTGAACCGTTTAATCACGGCTAAACATGTCTGTTCACAACGATAATGTGAGATGGTGACTGGTGGTGGCGGCGGCTGTGGCAGCAGCAGTGGTGGCAGCAGCAGTGGTGGTGGCATTTGTCTGCCATTCAAGACAGGAAAATGAAAGAATACATACTGAAAACTAGACACTACCCACCGATGGGCACAACAGAGTGCGGTGGAGCTGTGACAACCGCGTCTGCTTTGCACGGATGGGGACGCCAGCCTTGGTGCTCTCTTAGACTTTGCATTCAGAAGTCCAGAAAACCACGCCTACTTCAGAGAGGCCTTTGGATATCAGAGGACACTGTCAGCAGCCAACTGTCCTAGCTGAAACAGTGGCAGTTACAGAATGGGGGGGAAAAAAAAAAGGCAAAGATCTAGAAATACCTCTGTGGTTCAACAAAAAATGGCTGTGAATTGTAGTTCTGGGTAACATACGTCACAATTAACAACACTAGAGGAAAATACATCCGTGCCAATATTCTGCTACAAAGCGCTTGGGTTAAAGGGACCCCCAGTAGTTATTTGCTGGTGAAGCCTAGACAGCAGCTAAGAGGTGGTGGTGATTTGTGTGACTTCAGAATCTGATGACAACGCTCTCCGAGCCGTGTTGGAAGCACGACAGTGCACACGCAAAGCACGGCTGCCATCTCAGTTCGTTTTGTTACAGTGGATACAACTGCAGATGCGGACGGGAAGGAGAGCCAAGAGCAGAATGAAAAGGTGGATGTCAGAGGTGCCATGGTGCTTTCAAACACCTTGGTTTCATTCCTTTAGATCCACTGCCCCATCCTAAATTTCGGAAGTTAAAATAGTTTGCTAAGATGCATTAGGGAGATGGTTCAGTGGGTAAAGTGTTTGTCATATAAACCTAAGGCCCTCAGTTTGATCCCTTAGAACCATGTACAAAAAGCCAGGCATTGTGGCACACACTTGTAAACCTGGTGTTGGGGAGGCTGAGACAGGCAGATCCCTGAGCTCACAGATTTAAGTTTACAGCCAGCCTACACTGTTCTGTGAACTTCAGGTCAACAAGAGATCCTGTCTCAAACAAACAAGATGGACAGTACCCCGAGGAGTAGCACCTAAATTTGACACAGACCTCCACCTCCACACACATGCATCTGTTTTCTCCCCTAAATGAACATGCATTCACATGTGTGTGCACATGCGCACGCGCACACACACACACAATTGCACTAAGAATAAAGGCCTGTCTCTGACCATCAGTCTTTGTAGTCTTCTTACTATTAGATACATAGTATTGAGTTTTTACTTCCATTCAAAATGTGAGCCCATGTATAATGGTGTGTATTCGTAGTCATTTGTACTGCCTTTCCGCCATCACTGAATTTTACAATCAGAAGCTTACTATAGACATTTGCGGCGATGCCTAAGGCACTACTTGGCTAACATTATGAACATCTAAGAATCACGCCCCCGGGGCTGAGGATGTAGCTGATTGCTCAGCATGTGTTTGCTTGGCAGACATTAAACTCTGGCGTCCATCCCCAGCACTGCAGAAACTGGATGTGCCAGTGCACACCTGCAATTGCTGCACTGCTGGAGGTAGAAGCAGGAAAATCAGCAGTTCAAGGTTAACCTCTGCTACATAAAAAATGCAAGGCCAGGTTGGTACACATAAGATACAAATATACAAAAATACAAAAATAAAAAGAATCCCATCCCTGTTCAATAAGGAGTGTAGGTTCATTCCAAATTCTCAAGCATTAGTGAGGTCAACATGCTTAGTTTAGTAAGCAGGACTTGAAAAGCTGCAGAGCTGAGGAGGCAGGTGTGCTACTATTTCCCCCACCGGGTCCCCCAAGACATCACTAATCAATCCCTGACATTCCTGTGAGCCCAGCTCCTCAGTCAGAGCTGGCACCCAGGAGGAGTGCACTACACACTAAAGAGAACAGCCCACGTGCTAAACATACAGCGTGTCCCGTACCCCGACAATCAGCTGAAGAAAGGAGAAAGAAGTATTTACAGTCTAGCAGAAGGAGAATCCAGGGTGGCATTGGCTACTTTAAAAGATCTGAGTGGGGAAGCCTGGGCCTTCAGTTCAACAGGGCTGCCTGCGAAGGGTAGCTAGACTATAAATAATCACTTTAGGGCAAACCCTAAAGATAAGATAAGCATGCCTGGAGGCCAACTTCACCCAGGTGGGGGCAGGAACATTCTCCCTCTTTCTGCCTTGGACTATAGATATACATGGGATTTTCTCTTTAATCCTTTGGAAGTAAGTCCCACTGAATCATGGAATGTTCTCTGCAATTTCTGAGAACTGGAGACTGGGATGGGCGCTATTTAACAGCTTTGGGGGGATGGATTATGTCAGTGGGAGAGACTGTTTTTGATAAGTATGTAAAGGGAGAAATGAACTTCCAGTTTAAACATACACTGCCCGTGTGTTGGTCAACGTCTAATCATAAACCCTCTCCAAAATCCCCTGAATGCCGAGCCTTTCTCAGTATCCACACAAGGTGTGACAAAAAGTCCAAGCCCTTCTGGGTGCCCTCTTCCAACCTACAAGCTGGTGGCCTCTGAGAGAGCGAGAAGAGAATGCTACAGGAATTAAGACAGAGCCCCAGGATTTCCTGGAAAAGTCTTTGACAGTCCTTCATGTACAAACACATTTGTTTGTTTTTCAAAGAAAATGAATCAGTCACAGTTTGGTTGCAGGAGGGGGAAAGATTCCTTGTGGGCCCCTGAGGCACAGGACTAGGCTCAGTCCAGGAGGCTGGGCCTGTGCAATGAGTATCTTAGTGTGCGCCTGTGCACATGGATGCAGAGCAATGGGTGTGACATGTATGTGGAAGCGAGAGGACAACCTCAGGTGTCGGTCCTCAGACACCTTCCCTCTATTATTAGAGAAACCATCTCTCAATGGCCTAGGGCCTTGTCTAGCAGGCCAGCAAGCCTTCAGGGGCCCTCTTGTCTTTACCTCCCATCTTGTGGCACTGAGACCATAGGCATGTACCACAGCTCTGGGACTTCTGCTGGTTCTGGGAATTTAAACTCAGGTCCTCATGTTGCAAGGCAATCACTTTACTGATTGAGCCATCTTCCCAATGCCCATAACTTATTATTTTTTTATTGGATCCATTTTTTCTTTATGATTTGGCAAGACCATGTAACCCTCATGTGCTGCCACAGCCTGTAGAACAAAGCTTCCATGGAATATGACATCAGCCCTGTCCATCCTGAGCAGCCGCACTCCCAGGACTCTGCCAAGCGGTCCTTGCAGAACACGAGGAGGGAAACAACAGGATTGGGTCTCGTTGTATGATATTTTGCAATAAACTTAAGTTCTATGCTTGACTTCAAATCCTTAAGATTATTCATATTGAGGCTAATCTGCTTATTAGATGTTGAAACACACCCTTGGGCTGTTTTTCACTAATTACTCAGAATGACACTGCTTCAAGTGCCAGGAAAAAAAGTTTGTTTTTTTTTTTTTTTTTCTTACAAGAACCAGCTACACCTTCCAGAACACCCCAGAGCTGGGGCAATTTTCTCCCTCCAGGGATCTTTCCTTTTCCATATCCTAAAGTTCCCGGTGACAAGACTCAGAGAGTGTGAGAAACAGGCCCCATCCTGCACTTATCTTCCTCTTCAGCTAGGGACAACAGTATGGAGGCAAGCAGCAGGCATGTTCTAGAAGCATTCCACATTTATAATCCTGGGGGCGGGGAGAGTAGAGCCAACCCACTGTGTAGGAAGGAGTAAGGCCATCAGAGGAGAAGGAAGAGAGTCCTCACGGCCTCCCTTTGCTTCCCCAGCACCGGAGGCCACCCTCATACACAAAGAGCTGCAGCCCACGCCCATGTGGCAAATGCATGCTCAACCAGAATAATCCCATAGGCAAGTGGGAGCCGCACAGCCTCATGCCATCCACACAAAGGGAGGCCGTTCGTACAGTCTTTGGGAATGCAGAGCAAAAAGAATGGGAGACCATTAACCCCCAGCTAGAGCGCAATTCCATTCTTCCAAAGGTATTAAGGAGCCTGCCCAGAGACTGGAGGATGGCTTAGAGAGTTTAGCATTCACGCCTCAACCTTGATATCTGGAGTTCAGATCCTTAGCACCCTCTGTAAATGCCAGGCAGGTGGCCAGCCTCTGTGCTAAGAGCCAGCTGACAGCTGTGAGGACATGCCACCTTGAAATTTTAATCTGCATTCCCTGGTATTTAGTGATGTAGGACACTTTATGATACATCTGTGGCCTTTTGTATGTCCTTGAGAAATGTCTTTGCTAGCCATTTGTCTAATTCAAATAGGATTGTTCTCATGTGTTGGATCATTGAAATTCCTTATACAAACTGCAAAATCTGTAAGTTAATTTCCCCCAACTGTGGGTTGCCTCTTTCTTTTCTTGACTGACTCTTTTTGGTAGAGAAACACTTTAGCTTGCTGCAATCCTTCCCGTTTGCTCTTTCTACCTGTGAGATTGAGCTCTGTCTTAGTTCTGTTGTGAAGAAGAGGGTTGTTTACGGTTTCAGAAGTTTAGTCCATTATCATCATGACAGGGACCACAGTGGCATGTGGGTGCTGGAGCAGCAGCAGAGGGCTACATCCTAATCCTTAGGCAAAGAGAGAGAATCAGGGGCAGAAATGAGACAGGATAGAGGGTGGTGGGATTGGGGGCAGAGAAGGGCACAGGAAGAAAGGAAGGGAGAAGACAGAGACAAACACTGGGCAGTGACACACTTCCTCCAACAAGACCACGCCTCCTAATCCTTCTAATCCTATCAAAGAGTTCCACTCCCTAGCAACTAGCATTCAAATCTATGAGCCTATGGGGCTCTTCTCATTCAAACCACCACAGGCTCCCATCGGAAGTCAAAGGCAGATCCTTTATGCTTCTAGCAGTCTTGTAGCTGCCAATCTGCATTTCAGAGTCAGCTTCCCCCAAAATCCTCCTGTTCCTCTTTTGTCAAGAAAAAAAAAAAAAAGAGAGAGAGAACTTCAAATAAGGGGGTGAGGAACTAGGAAATCTTAGAATAATTTTTACAGTTATGACACTTACATTGGCAATAAAGGTCACTTTCCAGAATTGAAAGAACAAAAGGAGAAGGAAGGGCAAAGAGGATAACTTTTAAATTGCACTGTGGTGTGTGTGTGTGTGTGTGTGTGTGTGTGTGTGTGTGTGTGTGTGTTGAGGTACATTGTGGAAGTCAAAAGGACATTCTAGAGAAGTCTGTTCTCTCCTTCTATCACATGGTTCCTGGGGATCAAATGCATGTCATAGGCTCGGCAGCAAGCACCCTTAGTCGTTGCTAAGTCATCTTGCTGTCTTGAGAATATATTTTTAAATCTCTTTTTTTAAAAATTATATTTTATGCATATGGATGTTTTGCCTGCATGTATGTTTGTGTCTCCCAAGTGTGCCTGGTGTCTGTGGAGGCCATTAAGAGAGTGCTGGATCCCTTGGAACTGGAGTTACAGATGGTTATGAGCTGTCATGTGGGTGCTAGGAATCGAAAAGAAGTAACAGCATACATTTTGCGGGAAGAAAAGAGAGTGTCTCTTTGGCATCCTTGTTTCTCGGACAGAACAGGTTCATAGATAGGCTTCTAGCGAATCCTTGCTCCTCTGCGACAATCTCATTCTTTCAGTCCTATGGAAGAATATCCAGTGCTCTTAACTGTTGAGTCATCTCTCCAGCCCAAAGAGTACTTTTTCAAAGTACAGCTCTATGCAACGAAATACTTGGGTTACAAGGGAGCAGTCCTGTGGGTTTGGGAAACTGCATACGCCTGTGTAACAGCCATGTCTATTAGAATAGAGAACACAACCATTGATTCAGAAGGTTCCACCATGTTCCCTTCCAGCTAATCCTCTCCATCACCTGCATAGGCAAACACTGGAATTCCTTCACCATAACCTGGCTGTGGTATGTCCCCCCACTTCTATAACATAACAGGAAAGGAATTGGACAGTGTGTTCTGGCTGATTGCGTTCACCGTAATGTTTCTGGGCTTCAACCAGAATTTTATACGTGTCAGTAGCACTTTCTTTTTTATTGCCAAATAATACTTCGCCAGATGAATGCACAACTCGGTTATGCAGAATCTTGTTGATGAGTACTTGGTTTGCTTCCAGTTGATCTCTTATGGAAAGAAGTACTATGAATATTCTGAAGCAAACATCACTATGGACATATGCTTCATTTGTCTTGAATAAATTAATTTTTGTTAAATGGCAAAGAAGCTTTCTTTAAAGGTGTGCAATGAAGTCATAGGATACACCATGCAGGAAGAAAAGATGGTATCTCTTCAGCTTCCCTGATTCTAGGACAGAACAGGTTTGTACATATGAATCCTTGCTCCTCTGTGAAAATCTCATCTTCTTGGTCCACAGACATCCTGATCTCTCCACCATTCTCAATAGCCCTTCTCTTTCTTCTTAAACCAGTGAACATTCTCAATATGCCTTCTACATGGCAGACTCATTTTTTTTTTTTGAGACAGGGTTTCTCTGTGTAACACTGATGACTATCCTGGAACTTGCTCTGTAGATCAGGCTGGCTTCGAACTCACAGAGTTCCAGAGTTCCACCTACCTCTGCAGTTGTAGACATTAATCCTATCTGCTCAGGTCTCCCTACCCATCAGACCTCATATATTTGCAATTATTTTCTCAGAGTTTTTATTGTCAAATACAAACACAATAAATTGGGACTTTAGTGTCTAGTCCTATCTAATATATTAGGACCAAAATATCTACTCCATACATTTCATTATAGTAAATGAAAGAAAACATTATAAATAATTATAAATATCAAAAATAATGAGTATAATGGTGAGAAGCATTACAGCATGCAGGCAGACATGGTGCTGGAGAAAGAGCTGTGAGTTCTACATCTTGATCCTCAGGCAATAGGAAGTGAACTGTATCCCACAGTAGGTGAGCATAGAAGATATCAAAACCCACCCCCTACAGTGACACACTTCCTCCAACAAGTCAATGCCTACTCCAACAAGGCCATATGTCCTAATAGTGCCACTCCCTTTGGGGGCCATTTTCTTTCAAACCACCACAGCATCATAGCTGCTAGGCAAGCTCTCTATCAACAGAGCTACATCCCCAATCCCAAGTCTCTTAATTTTGCTTCCTTATTGTGATATAAAGCTTAATTTTTGATCCTTATATGATCCACCTTGTGGATTCTAAATTCTCTTCAAGGTCTTATTCAATCATCTTTGGAGGTCAATGATTCAAAATAGGAATCTTCAGACCTCAGTGATCTCTCTAAGTCCAAGTCTCACACCTTCAGCTTCCTCCTGAACATCTTACTAGCTGAGGTCAACACTAATTCAAAATGAACATGGAAGAAACAAAAACTATCCTTCTGTCTCCTTAGAGAGGTTGCCCTCTGAACTTTGCTCTGTTCTCCAAGACACCCCATCTCTAAAGCAGACACGTGACCCAGCCTTGCTAGGTAGTCCCCCCCACCATATAGGAGAGAGCTCTGAGAATGGATCTTGTAAGGGCATTCTAGATTCCTCACTGAGGAAGGAGAACTGCTTTCCATTTCCCCAAGGCTTTCCTATCATTTCTTTTTCTTTCTTTCTTTCTCTCTTTTCTTTCTTTCTTTCTTTCTTTCTTTCTTTCTTTCTTTCTTTCTTTCTTTCTTTCTTTCTGATTTCTGTCTCTTCCCCGCCTCCCATTTCCCTCCCCCTCCCCCAATCAAGACCCCCCCTCCCTCATCAGCCCGAAGAGCAATCAGGGTTCCCTGCCCTGTGGGAAGTCCAAGGACCACCCACCTCCATCCAGGTCTAGTAAGGTGAGCATCCAAACTGCCTAGGCTCCCACAAAGCCAGTACGTGCAGTAGGATCAAAGCCCATTGCCATTGTTCTTGAGTTCTCAGTAGTCCTCCTTGTCTGCTATGTTCAGCGAGTCCGGTTTTATCCCAGGCTTTTTCAGACCCAGGCCAGCTGGCCTTGGTGAGTTCCCAAAAGAACATCCCCATTGTCTCAGTGTGGGGGTGCACCCCTCGCAGTCCTGAGTTCCTTGCTCGTGCTCGCTCTCCTTCTGCTCCTGATTTGGACCTTGAGATTTCTGTCCGGTGCTCCTATCATTTCTAAAGGCTCACAAATCCTAAGGATTAAGGACTTAGGGAACACCCCATTACACCAGCCCATTACACTTGCTTAGCCTACGCCTCCCCCACTGTGGCTCATGGTTTTGATAGCATTGCATGTGCTTTTCTTTTTTTTTTCTTTTCTTTTTTTTTTTTTGTCAACAGCATGGCTAGTGAGGGAATTGGCACCCTGGGCATCTGGCACTAACATTCTGATGCCAGATACCATAAATATCTGCTACCACAGAGACCTAATCAATGGGAAGAACTTTATAGTTCCCGGGCACGCTGTGGATATTACAGACCAGAATTACTAGTAGTACTCCCTGGAACAAAACCTTCTAATCTTGGGAGCAGCCTTAAAAAAAAAGTCACTGGGACCTATAAGAAAGTAATTCAATGGGGTTTTGTACCTGTCCTGGTCCTTAGGGCTTATCACTAAGAGTTTATTTTTCCTAATTCTTAATATATAGTAGGATGATGGCAACCTGCTTCCTTTGAAGTGAAGACTGGCGTGTGACTTGCGTCGGCTATTGGGATGCGAGCGCAAACAGTGTGGACCACTGTTGGCAGAAGCTTTGAAAGTCTGCGAAGGAAGCCGGACAGTGGCAACAGAATACGCCTTAAATCCCAGCACTCGGGAGGCAGAGGCAGGCAGATCTCTGTGAGTTTGAGGCCAGCCTGATCTACAGAGCTAGTTCCAGGACAGCCAAGGTACATGTTGAAATCCTG
Source organism: Alexandromys fortis (assembly GCF_014885135.2). NCBI lineage: Eukaryota > Metazoa > Chordata > Mammalia > Rodentia > Cricetidae > Alexandromys > Alexandromys fortis. The sequence continues at coordinate 3,442,425 of NW_026067955.1, forward strand.
TCTCGACTCCCCCCCCGCCCCCCACCAAAAAAAAATCTGTGCATGCATCATGTGTCTCCTTGCCCTATCTCAGGAAAAGTCTGAATTGAGAAGCAGCTTTTTACCAGCTGGGGACTCCCAGTGAGGAGGACACATGTTGCACGACTATGTAGTCTGAGCAAGAGAAACTTTCAGTTAAGTCATTAGGACAGGGGATGTCACTACAGCACACGCTAGCCACTCCCGACCAAATGTAATCCATCGCCTTGCTCCTGTCACATGTCTCCAGCAGAGAAGCTGCCATTCCTGACTAAGCGTCACCCTGGGCTTTCAGAAGTCCACTCTCTTTAGCTCATCTCTCAGGAACACAGCATCCTGAAGACTCCTGAACACAAGTCTGCCCCCGTGGCTATGAATTAACACTGTCATCTGGGCTGGGCATGTGGCTCAGTGGTAGAGTGCTTCGGGCCCATGCAGGCCCCTGGGTTCCTTTCCTAGCACTATGGAATGAATCAGCACACAAAGAAGGGTGGTATCTGCTGTCTAGACTACAGCAACTTAACAGAATTTGACATCAGAATGTCAGCTGCCCCAGTGGCCTTGATGAAAAGAGACACAGTGGTGTCTCCTTTTCTGGTTTCACTGGTGTCTGGTTTTACAGCCCAGCTTCAATATCTAGGGTCAATACTAACTAAAAGATTATTAAGTGGAAAATACTAAACGTGAGCAATTCTTGAATGTTAGCTTGTGCACCATTCTGAGTAGCGCGATGACTTAGTACTACCCAATGTTTCAGCGCCTCCAGGGGACCCAGGATGCATCTCATCATGAGTAACAGGAGACGGAGTACCATATAATTTGCCCCAATGTCCAAGTCTTCTTGTTAAACTGTTCCATTCGAGGTGTTGTGACCACATAACGTATTATCCAAGCCAAATATGAGAGTAAAAGAGAGCTGAGGTGACGGCCCCAAACCAGACACGGGGCGCGCTGATTCTCCTTCCAGCCTGTTACAAGCTTCAGGTCCAGAACTGTGAGAAAAATTCCTAGAGGCATTATCTGAGCCGAGGTCATCAAAGCCAGGAAATGCGACTCAAGTCCCACGAAGAACCATCTGGTGAAACGAATGTGTTTATCAGAGCCTGCTCTCTGCTTTTACTATTCAATGTGGCATTGGGCTGAATGAGAGCAGCTGTGTTCCTGAGTAGGCTCCAGCGAATGGCAGGAGACATACAAACATAGCCCAGGGCCCAATGCAAAACCCAGCCGGCAAGCCTGAACACAACACAGAAACACTAGCTTCGTCCCCCTCCCACTGCTCAGCCTGGGAGTCATTTGAGAGGGAGAAGGATGAAGTTAAGGAGAGAGTCTTAGTAGGGAAAAAAAACAAACTGAGTAAGAAGAATAAAAATTATTTAAACAAAGCTGAACTAAATGCGCCTCCTGCAATCATTTGTCTCCCTGTAGGTCTGTGAGAAACACCATTGTTAACGTAAATATTATAAAAGACGGCTGAATTGTCTAGTTAACAAAGTTTAGGAGATAGCTGCTAAACCCTGGACTCTTTTGGATGTGGCTTGTAGTCAAGATAAGTACAGTTTTCTTTCTCTCTCTCTCTCTCTCTCTCTCTCTCTCTCTCTCTCTCTCTCTCTCTCTCTTTGTATGTGCGCATGCGTGCATGTTCAGTGGTCTGAGAAACACATATGGCTGCGCACACGGAGACCATAGTCAACCTTGGGGACCACCTACCTTGAGGACCTTTGCTAGGCTGTCTGGCCAGTGAGTCCTCGAGTCTGTATTCATCTCCCAACACTGGCATTTCAAGTATGCACCATGCCTGACTTTTAACTGGGTGCTGAGAATTGGACACAGGCCCCCAGGCTTGCATGGTAAGCACTTCCACGGCCATTTCCCCAAACCGCTCACTGACTTTTGTGGAAGAATATTTTAAGGTCAGCCCAAGCCCCACTTGACCACCTCTGTTTCATGAGATGTGGGTACTAGCCCAAGGAATCCCTGCCTCAAACAGGGTTCAGGGATGGAAATATGATCAGAAAGGACAACACTGCGGTTTTCCTAACATTGAAAATCATCGAGACTGTGAGTTTCCTAGCACTGATATAACATGCCACACACACTATTAGCAATAGGAACAGACTCACAGATGTGGTAGCCAGGAACCACATCAAGGAGTCAAGGAATGAGTATGTTCTCTCTAAAGTGTCGGAGAGGAGGGCATGCATGTCCATGTCTCTTATTTCTGGCAGTTACTGGCAATCCATGGTGTTCCTTGCTTCACTTCCTGTCTGCCTGTCATGGCTGTCTATGTCTTTATGCTGGGTTCTTGTCATACTCAGCTGACGTCTGAGAACCGGAGTCATATCACACACGGATTTACCCATCTTCACTATGAACTCACCTTAACCAGCGTCCTCATTACAGCTAGAAAGATTACTGACAAGGTCACAGTCTTATTTGGGTTTCTATTGCTGTGATCCAGCTAACTGCTGGCGCCACAACTCTGATCTCAGAACTAGGGAGGCAAAGGCAGGCAAATCTCTGAGTTTGACATAGCCTGGTCTACAAAGTGAATTTCAAGACATCCAGGCCTTTACAGAGAAATCCTGCCTTAAAAACAAAACAAAACAACAATCAACTAACAAAAGAACCCACCATGACCAAAAGCAAGTGGGAAGGAAAGGATTCATTTCATCTTACAGTTTATGGTCTGAGAAAGTTCATGGACATATAGAAAGACAACAAGTTATGATGAAGACAGAGACACTGATGTGCCCGCAAGCCAAGTGACGGCATCACGATTGCTGGACACTATGTGATGCAGGAGAACTTTCTCTTCTGCTGAGAACACCATCCATTAGGGTCATAAGCCCACCAGCTCCCGTCTGAACGCATGTGCTGCTGTTTCACCACGTTTTCCACCAATGTCCTTCTCATTCAGGATCCAAGTTATAATTCTATATTGAATTCAACATAGCATTTTAAGAAAGGAAAAGATCAAACTTCCCTTACTCCCCAAGGATTTTAGATTCTTCCTTCCCCTGCTCCACCGGGGCCCTGGGCTCTTCTTCCCTTGCTCCCCACCCAACTTCAATCTTCCCTCCTTTGCTGCCCAGGACCTCACATCCTCTCTCAGCTATTAGCCTTTCCAGACAGGGTCCCTCACTGAAAGCCAAGTTTGTTCTTAACAAGCTTGAGGTCACAGGGCCGCCTGAGAACATAACAGCTCACAGACTTTCCTCTGGAAACAGGAGAGACTTTGTCCTCAGTCTCAGAGCTGTTAGTGTTCCATCTACTTCACCTCTTACCAAGGGACAGGACCGGCACCTTAGTATCTCTCAGGTGATATTGGCTTGGCCCCCGAGGGAGTAGATTCCTCATGAACCTCAGCACATCTTACCATCAAGCCTTCCCCCGACATTCTCAAGATCCTTGACATCATAGCAATGCTTTGGACTTTGGTTTTGGGGCACACCAGCAACTCCACCTGCTGCCTTGGGCTGAAGCCAAAAACTAACATCCAGGCAGAGATCTTCAGCCAATGGGGCTGCCAGTGTAGAATCCCCGTAAGCTGTCCTGGACCAATGCTAAGACTACGTTGTAGGAAACAACTCAGAACCAAACATAGCTTAGTTCACACTCCGTGCTATCATGTAAATTTTGACAATGAGAAAATGACTCTAGTGTGTGGAACAGTACTGAGAAGCTCTGCCAACTTCTGACCGTCACTGGGCCATGGAAGGAGCCATGGTGTGCTTCTATGTTTGGAAGGGACGTGAGAAGTTTCCTGATGTGGGAACATTTATCAATCTGCTTGCTTTCTTAAGCACACATATCAGCCCTTCTGACAGATATCAAAGTTAAAAACAAACAAACAAACAACAACAACAAAACAGGGCTGGAGGTTAAGAGCACTGGTTGCTCTTTCAGAGGACCCTGGGTTCAATTCCTAGCATCCACATGACAACTCACAACTCCTGTAACTCCAGTTCCAGGGGATCCAGCATCCTTACACAAGCATACATGCAGGTGAGATGCCACTGTACATAAAATAAAAATAAATCCTAAAAAATAAGTTAAAAATAAAAAACTAAAACCTCTTGGCTCTCAGCTTGCTCATGCTTTACTGACAAGCATTCTACACCCCCTGCTCCAGCCCACTTCTGCCACTCTCAGCTGTTGTCCTCAGCCACACCTCACAGTCAAGGACAGTCCAAGCACTTTCTGGGCTATGGGACAACTGCTGAACACCTCTGTAGTCCATTCTGCTCTATGTGTCACATTTTCTCCAGCCAGGATCACCTCAACACATCCAGGCCCAACGGAAAACCAGCAGGGTCGGGAGAACAAAGTGATGATAATGACATATAATAATAATAATTAATAATAATAATAATAATAATTCATAGTAACACAGCTGAGTCAGGGGAACAAACCCAGTTGCCTTACCTTCTGCAAATGGTTCCCATTCATAAAACCGGCCCATGAATGGCTTGTTGTTGTAGGATGCACACTGGACCTCCCGGATACTTCTACCACTTTCCGGACACGCCTAATAAAGCAGATATAAAATATGCAGTTAACGTCCACGCTTTTTTAATTGTTTTTTTTTTCTAATTTTATGTGCATTGTTGTTTTGTCATGGGTGTCATATCCCCTGGAAATGTAGTTACAGACAGTTGTGAGCTGCCATGTGGGTGCAGGGAATTGAACCCGGGTCCTCTGGAAGAGCAGTCAGTGCTCTTTACCACTGAGCCATCTCTCCAGCCCCACTTTTGTAATCTTAGTATACCTTTCAATTCTGAATAACAGGCCTCCTCCAATGAAACCAGGACTTCTGGAAATTTTCTAGTCATCTTTATTAAATCTTTTAGGGCCAGGAGTGTAGCTCAGTGGGCGCAGTTGTTACTTTAGCCTGTAGCACCCTAGTCTTAGATAAACAAGTACTACATGAATAAACACATAAGCAAAAAAAAATATATGAATTTAATGGGTGAGGAGATGGTTCAGTGATAAGATCAATTACAAGAATTCGCCCTTGGGATTCCTCAGAATCCACGTTTAAAAAGAAGAAACCGAGAACAGAGGCTCACACAAATAACCCGAACACTGGAGAGGCAGAGAGCAGAGGCTCACACCCATAACCCTGGCACTGGAGAGGCAGGGAACAGAGGCTCTCTGGGGCTCACTGACCAGCCAGTCTGGCCAAACTGGCCAGGCCCAGGTTCAGTGCAAGGCTGTATCTAAAGAAACGCATAGATAAGGCTCAGGGGACATGGCAGAGGAGGCGGTAGAAAAGCTGTAAAAGGGTCAGAGATATGCTGGAAGATTGTGTCTCCTAGTAACGTCAGAGGCTACACCTGTCAAGTCTCACCAACATGATTACCCAAATGTGAGCTGAAGAAGGATGTCACCAATGAACATGCCAGACGGGACAGGGAAAGCCCGTGAGTCTCAACCCTACCCAAAGGACTTAAGGCAACCGAGAAAGCTGGGAGTGAGAGAGGCGGTCTTCCCCAGGCAGCACACCTGAAATATACATACAAGTAACATTATATGGACTTTATAGGTTATATTTACCAATATGTATGTATATATGCATGCAGTAACAGTTTGTGATAAAAAGAGGTCCTTAATTTGGAGGAGAGTGGGGAAGAGTGTATGGGAGAGTTCGGAGGGAGGAAAGGAAAGGGAGAGATGCTGCAGTTAAATTATCACACATAAAAAATGCTTAAAAAGATAAGGTGGAGAGCAACAGAGGAGGCCATCAGACATTACCTCTGGCCTCCACATACCCATGCACATACCTGCACATGTGCACACGCATACACACGTGATAAAAATTTAAGACTAATCTAATGCAGATCTTCAGGCCTCACTGCAGATTAGAATCATCGTGAGAATGATAATGTTTCTTTTCTTTTCTTTAAACAAAGCAAAAACCTCCCAGGTTAATTTCTTACAAACCACTTGCCGAGCCTTCAGCTTTGGACCACTAAGTGTGCTTCCCTCTCTCGTAAAGTCAGTCCTTGTGCATGTCCTTCATCTGGCATGGGACAATGTCACAGCTAACACATCCAGAGCCGTTGGCCAGGCCCTCTTCAAATATATTTCACATGTCACTCATTTAATCCTCAGTCACTAAGAGGTAAATGTCAGAGTCTCATAGACTGATTATTTCATGGATGGACCAACTGAGGCACAGAGGTGACATGGAGCTTGGGAGGAGCCTAGATTTCAATCCAGACAGGGCGGTGCCCACCACATGCTCTGCTCTTCTTTCTTCTCTCGATCTTTTCTTGTCTGAATTTTGTCTACCCTTCAAAGCACCAGGAAAATCACCCAGTGATCTTGCTCCCTGGAGCCCTCCCCAAGTGATTTCAACCTCACAACTCTAGGGTGAGGTCTGTGAAACCTGGATCTTATCAAGTGTATCCAGGAGACTCTGATACCCAAAGGAAACAGGCAGTTCCATGTGGCGTTATTTCTATCTAATTTGTAAATGGCAAACACAGCAGTGTGTGATGCAAAATAGACGTAAAAGATCAGAACCACTAAATTATACTGGTGGTAAAGTGCTATCTGTCATTTCAAAACCTAGCTACACCATTTTGTTGCGTGTACATATATGTTATGGGATGTGTATGTCTATGTCTATGTGTGTGTATAAAGTATGCATGTGTGTGGAGTGTGCATATTGTATATGTATGTATCTCTGTGTGTATACATGTGTAGATGTGTGTATTGCATATTTGTATATATGTGTGTATTTGTATGTAAGTGTCTCTGTGGGGCGTGTGTATATGTGTGTGTGTGTGTGTGTGTGTGTGTGTGTGTGTGTGTGTGTGTGTGTGTAACAGAAGGGAAGGGAAAGGATCCCCCTGGCCTCTTAAACATTACAAAACACTGTGCATAGTACTTTCTGTAATAAACTGCTAATAGTTCAAAATCCTCAAGGGTTTATAAAGAATTCTGCTGTATGTCATCAGAAGCATAAAATCTTCTGGAAGACGAAAGAACAAAGGGAGGAATGAGACCCAGCAGGAGAAGGTCATTCCCTGCTTGGTAGGGGATAGTGGAGGGAGCCTGCTGGTTCCCCGCCACAGGGTAGCCACAACCTGCTTGGCCTGATGGAAACCATATTCAACAAGACTCCTTTTGAGGCAAAATGGGAAGCACTCAGTGGGTGGGCAGGCAGTGCAGGCAGAGCTCTTACAACCCATGAGGGACTAATAGGTGGGAGCAGCCCATCTCCTGGGGCTCTAGAAGCCTACCTGCTGGCCGCCCTGACTACAGAAATACATATGCTCCCAACGATGGCAGCTGTCCTCAGGAAAAGATCGATTTCATCTTTGAGACAAAGTCTCACATAGCCTCATGGTAGGCATTATAGCCCAGGCTATCCTTAAACTCTCTTGCTTTCATCTCTCAAGTGCTGGGATTGCAGGCCTGAGCCACCATGCCCAGATGAGACTCAGGACAAGCTGTTGTTCCTGCTCCCTTTCCAGAGTCAAGTATGGTTAGCAAGTGATTAGTTCAGTGACTTGGAAAAGTCACCATCCCGGCACCAGTTCCCAAATTTTTGGGAGAAAACAAAACAAAACACAACTTCTTGAGCTGAGATGACTCAGAGGGCAAAGGCACTTGCCACCAAGTCTAGCAGCATAAGCTACTGGGACCCACACAGGGAAGGAGAAAACTGTCCAGCTGGGCCCTCCAGCTCACTCCTGCTTGATTCAGAAAGCCCCACTCTTCCCACCAAACCCCACCCTCTCAGAGAATCTCCAAGAAAGAAAAGTCCAGTTCTGCACTCCTGCGGCTGCAGCAGCCCCTCCCCTGAAGTTGTCAGCAGCCAGTCAGCTTTTGACCACATTTGAACACAAGCCCAGCTTGTAGAGGACACACCATCATCCCTCTCCTACAGGGTGCACAATCTTCCTGCTTCAGTTTGAGCGTGTGACTTCTACTGCTTCCATCTCTGGGACTGGAGAACTCACCTGGGAGTCGCTTTACTTAAATAAACCTGTTCTTTTACTTTTTTAATTCTGTCTGATCTGGCTTACTGGTGATGTTGGTGTAACAATCCCAGCCCCCACCCCCATCCCCGTTGTACAGCAGCAATAAAGAGCCACACCCACCCCAGTCTTGCTCCAGATCAATTAACCCAGAAGTGTGGATCTGCAGAGAGTTAACTTACAGCCCTTTGACCTACAGGTGTGAACACTGGGGTCAGAGAGTGGTATACCTTGCCTGAGATCCCACAGGACACAGAGGCAGGGCCCAGAGACTGACCACAACCACACCAGTCACTGCCCTGCAGGTTTTCCCCCACAGAAACAGACCAGTACCAAAGGGCCAAATGTTGTGATTTGTGAATAAGCACGCCTGCATGAAGCCGAGCTGCTCCATGGTGAGGCTCTGGCTAGAAGCCACCTTCATCAACCTGGCAGCACATATCAAAACTGAAGGTTACAGACCACAGAGACAGTCTGCTTCATATCTCTCTATGAACAGAATGGTGGTTTGAATGAGAAGGCCCTTAGAGGCTCTTATATTCCAATACTCGCTCTCCAGTAGGTGGAATTGTTTGGAGAGAGTTAGGAAGTATGGCCTTGAGGGACCTGCAAATGTGTGCAGCTACTATGGAAACCAGTGTGGCAGTTCCTCAGGAAGATGGGAAGTGATCTACCTCAAGATCCAGCTATACTACTCTTGGGAATATACCTACATTATATTTTATTATTGTCGCTTAGAAGTCTATTTGTTTTCCAATGAGAGACAGAAAGCGACTGGATCCAGATGGGAAGGGAGGTGGAGAGGAACGGGGAGAAGAGGGAAGAGAAAACATACATAATTGGGATATAATATGTGAGAAAAACTATTTTCAAATAAAAGGTTAAAGGAAGGGAGGGAGAGGAGACAGGGAGGGGGGAGGAAGGGAGGGAGGACGGATGACCCCGAAGCAGTCCTCAGCACTGTCTCGGAGAGGAAGAACCACTACACAATTTGTTAGTATTTTGCTTCTTGGGGCTGGGGTGATAGCTTATTTGGTTATGTGCTTGCTCTGCAGGCATGAAGACAAAATTCATAGCCCTAAATGGGATGTCTATATCACTTTCCTCCCCTCAAGGCTCAGGAATCTATGAGGAAGAGGGTGGGGAGATTTTAAGAGCCAGAGAAGAATGAATGACTTCAAGGAAACAACTTTTTCTGGACATAAAGGGATGATACACATGTGGATTCCCAGTGACCCTGACAGCACGCACAAGTTCAGCCCTGACAGCACGCACAAGTTCAGCCCTGACAGCCTGGAGGAAGGGAACTGGACATGGAGCTCCACCCCTAGCCAAGGAGCTATTGACATTTGGTTGGTGCTGGGAGAGGGAAAGTCAGTTTCTTTGACGAATATCTGCCTGCTATCAACCACACTCCAAGGGCAGGGCCCACGCTCAGCAGAAGTCAGCCAACACAAATCAACTCATTGGTTCGAGAGGCAGGCGGTGGGTAGGTAGGAAGATGGAAGAGGATCCGAGGGGAAAAGAATAATGATCATTGTATGAAACTCTCAGTGCATAAATAAAAATATTATTAAAAAAAAATTGAGTTCAGGCTGGAGGAATGGCTCAGAGGTTAGGAGAGGTCCCAAGTTCAATTCCCAGCAACCACATGGTGGCTCACAACTGTCTGTAATGAGATCTGGAGTTCTCTTCTGATGTGCAGGCAGAACACTGTGTAGATAATAAACAAACAAATAAATTGAGTTCAATCCCATTATTGAGAGAGAGAGACAGAGAGACACACAGAGAGACAGAAAGAGACAGAGACAGAGAGAGACAGAGACTCAAGTACTGGCACCCACGCCTAATTCCAGAGCTGACTACCACAGGGACAGCTGTAGAAGCCTAGGTCAGCCTGAGCCACAGAGCCTTGGTAAAGCAGCTGCAGCCCTAAGGAGTGAGGACGACACCAAGCAGGGCAGGGAAATCCTGTCTCGTGTCTTTTGTAGATTACATATGTGTGTATTTGTCTCCTAGCGCCAGGATATAATCTCTCCATTTTAGAGACTTTGTGAAGCTAAAACTTCCAGGTTACAGATAGCTGTACATTTGTTAGACTTTTAAGTTGGCTGCTTCCTGATGTCATAGGCCGAATCACCCTTAACCACGTCAGTAATCATCTATCTCCCTGGTAAACTGTGAACGGCTTTGGGCAGGTTCCCTACAGGGAACTGTGCCTAGCCCAGGGGGTACAGATTCAGAGTCTTCAGGCCATAAAACTGGTGGTGCTGGGTGGGGTAGGAAGCCTCGTAGAAAGAGAATATGGTTATTCAGGATGGAACCAATCAAGGCCTGACAGCCATGAAATGCCCCTGGAGAAACAGCCTCCCCTCAAATGGCCCAGTCTGCCCCAGAGAGGGAGGAATGTTTCCACTGGAACCTTACTGGAAGAAAAATGATGATCCACTTCAGTGTGAACTACATCCTTATAAAGCAGTATGCCCTATCCAAAATTCTGTCTCACAAGTGCCCGGGGATGCTATGACTCACACAGAGAATCATGGAAATTCTGGCTGCATTTCTAGTGACCCTGGTTAATCAGAGTTGACAACTTTGAATGCCTAATTCCACTGTTCAGCAGCCACCATCAGTGATCCAACACTCACCTTTGGTAACTAAGTTACTTTGTTCTCTTGAGGAGATGAGGAGGATTGTACCCAGTGAAGATGGTGCCAAGAAACTTGACCTTGGATCTGCCTGGGTCAGACATGTATTTTTTTTAATCCTTGAAGTTATTCTGGATTCAATCAAAAGGTCAGCTACCATGGCAACAGAGGGCACATTTAACTTCTCCCCTGAAGGAATCTAAAATAGATATCTAGAAATGTTCCCGTGCTTTCATGAGAAAGAGGATGGCGGAAATGAAGACATTCTACAGAGACACTTACATCCCTCAGTCTAACTATTAGACTGTTGAAACAGAGGATTTAAAAAATAAATGAGACCCCCCCCCCGACCCCGGGGAATGTGATGCTGGGGGGGGGAGGAAAAGGCATCCATGAGAGGAGAATGTGTCTCCAGGAAAGGCCCTAAGGTTCAACAGCCCACCCTACAGGACGAAATTGCAGCCAAGATAGTGATGGGTACTGGTGGGCAGGACCAAGATAGTGATGGGTCACTGGTGGGCGGGACCACACCTTGGCTGGACTGCTTAGATGTGCAATGTAAATCCTTGGTCCTCTATTTAACTTTGTTCTCACTTCAGGACTCCAAGAGGAAGAGTGACTTGGGGGTTCCACTGGATCTCTTTCTTCCCCATGTTGCTGCATTGAATAAAAACCTTTTCCATTTTCCACTTTCAACCTGGCTCTTTTATTGAGGTCAGGTGGCCAGACATCCTTGGGGCACAGATGGTGGCCTGCAAGTCAATAACCGCTGTAAGGCTTAGGTAAAACCCTTCCTTGGGGAACCAAGGATATGGCTGTCAGAAAAATGCTTGCCAAGGAAGCATGAGGACCCAAGTTCGAGATCCTCTAGGAACCCCCAGAACTCCTATGAAAAGCTAGAGTAATGAGCATTCTTATAAACCCCTAGACTAAAGGGACAGAGACATGGGACAAAGGGACTGAAGAACAGCATTGAAGCTCACTGGCAGAACAGCCATTGAGAGCCTGTCTCAAAGCAAAGGGTGGGGCGGGGGTAGAGGAGAAAGGTTTGAGGAAAGATACCCAAAGTTGACCTCCACACACACAAGCACTCATGTGGGCACATGCCTGCATACACACACACACACACACACACATACACACACACACACATGCCACCTTAGCTTCTCATGGGCTAAATTATTACAAGGAATGGCAACCTTTCCATCCATCCCTGCCTACACCTAATCTCCAGAGAACTGGGTGAGGCTTAGCATGCACCAAAGCTGCCAGCTCACAGCACTGCTCAGAGAATGGGAGCTTAGCAGAACACACCAAAGACAAATCCAATGCTGCAAACCTATGCGTGAGCAACTGGAAGGCTGGCACTTTTGGCAAACATTCTCCTACTTGTTCTTTCTTAGCTGGAAAATGGGATTCATCCTCCATCTGAAGAACAAGGATCCACAGACCAAAATGCCTTCCCAGTTCCGTGTGTGTGTGTGTGTGTGTGTGTGTGTGTGTGTGTGTGTGTGTACCATCTCCTTTCTCCAGCCACACAGGACCAGCTCCACCCTTCAGAAGGTCCCACGCCACCTCTCACCACTCCCATAATTCTCTGGTCAGTGAAATGGTTTGTCTGAAGTCAAGGCATTTATAACCTGAATTCTTCTTAATTCCCAAATGCATCATTTTTTATTCAAGAGAAGAAGCTCAGAATGGTCCCCCAGAAGAAAAGTTTTCTTATTCCAAGACATAGGTCAAAGCCGGAAAGTACATCAATGTAACTAAATTCATCCACTAACAGAAGAATATTTTCTTTTCTTTTCTTTTTTTAAAGACAAGGTCTCAAGTAACCCAGCTGGCTTTGAACTCATCATATGGATGGCCCTGGGCTTCTATCCTTCTCATCTCTACTCCCTAGTGCCGAGAGGACAGGCTGCTACACATCTGCTCTACGTGGTCCTGGGAACCAAACACACAGCCTTGTGTGTGATAGGCAAGCACTCTTCCATTGATGCCGCATCCCCAGCCAGAATCCTCTATTTTTAAGTTCTCTGCACTGCACATACATACATAAAAACTTAGTCCCTATCTCAGGCCATTCATGGGTTTATGTGTTTCTGATTCTTTACGTTATCTGTAAGTGTCTATACCTATAGGAACGGTTTTTAAAGAATGCTCTTTGCTGACTTGTTGACAAAGAATACATTTATTCAAACATGCAAAATGTAAATCGTCCTAAAGAACTTAAACTTCCTGGTGGTGACCTCAGGAATTCCACTAACGAGGGTGGCTTCCTCACTTCCTTTTACCTGCCTGGTAAAATATGAACTCTTACCCCAAAGCAAAGTCACTGTGCAGGTGTTGTGGCTCACGGGACACCCCAGTTCCTCGCAGGGACCATACAGGTAACTCAAGAAAGATCCATAAAGGCTCCAGACCAGGGTCGGGAAGGGACAAGGGAAGGGGCATTTAGCCAGCAGAGCACTCGGTGTCTAATCTAGAAAAGCAAGAGTCCACTGATCCTTCTTAACGGTAATAGATTTTTAAAAAAGAAACCAACCTACTGGATGCAGCCAAAACTATGACTGAGAATACAAGTGTGGCGGCAGAAGCAACAGAGTGTGGGGGGAGTGTGTGTGTGTGTGTGTGTGTGTGTGTGTGTGTGATTTCTCTCTTTCTTAGAGGGGATGGGGAAAGGCCGGAAGTTGATATAGAGCGAAACAGACAGGCACAGGATCTCTCTCTCTCTCTCTCTCTCTCTCTCTCTCTCTCTCTCTCTCTCTCTCTCTCTCTCTGCCATTTGTGTGGGAGCCAGGCTCAGGTACTGTCTATCAGGTGCTATCCAGCTTCCCCCCCACCACTTTGGAGACAGGGTGTCTTACTGGTGTTGCTCACTGATTAGGCCAGCTTGGTTGGCCATCCAACCCCAGGAAATCACCTCCCTGGGCTGGGATTACAAGTACACACCTCGAAGACAAGCTTTTTATCTGGGTTCTTCTGGAGATCACATTCGGGTCTTTAAGCTCTTTACAGACTAAGCCATTTCTACGACCTAGGAACTGCACCTTTTAAATGACTGATTGCTGTCTTTGGAGCCAGATGCACCCATCTCTAGCATCACAACGTTGCTATTTATACAGCTTTATCTTAAAGCAGTTACAGTCATTGTTTATCGAACCACTTTAAAAACACTACTACATTTTATTTAGTTTGTGTGCATGCTTGTGCACACAAACATCTTCCCCACCATCACCCTGGTGTGTATGTGTGCACAAGCACACACATGCACAGGCCAGGACAAACATATGGAGGTCAGAGGACATCTTGAGCGTGTCAACTCTCCTATTCCACAATATGGATCCTCAGGCTCAAGCTCACATCATCAGAGTGCCAACTGCCTTTACTGCTGAACCATTTTATCAAGCCTGTACCATATTTTTTAAGCATGTAAAGTGTTGACTGTAAATAGCACATATGTGTGTACAACTCATATATATAACTCATGTGCATGTGTGTATATAAACATATAAACATATATATACATTATATATGTAAGTCTATAAAAATTACCATAGAAATTCCAAGACCCCTGGATAGAAAACAGAATTGCCAAAAGCACCTACACCAGTACTCATTTCTCAGCTAAAGGAGCGCTGTCGGGTGGCCAGTCCATCTAGTCACTGGCCCCATGATTTCCTGCAGGCTTTCAAACCTTCAGATGGATGTACACCAAATCCTACCTGGACCATTTCTAAATTCCTCCATCAAACAGCAGTCAGCAAACTGACTTTTGGCTCCCGCTCCTTCACTGTCAGCCTAGACGCAGGACAGAATCACATCTGCCTGCAGAGACCCAGTTCAGCTGCCCCAAGAACTGTTTAGCTAACATCTTCCTTCCATTTTCACTCACTCTAGGACAGAAACAACTAACCCCAAACAGATAAACCAGCCCCACCCCAGGGAAATCTGCAGCCACAGAGTTCCTGCTGTCTGTGCTTAGGGAACCCACCTTCTAGCCTCAGGCATCTTTCCCTTCAACACATTAAGTGACTCAAGATGTTAAGACTAAGCTCCAGATGGCTCCTTGACGGCCAAAGCCCTTGCCACTCATAACCTGGTCCCTTTGTGGAACCACATGACTCTACAGTCCACCTCCTCTGGAGGAAACACGGCATCAGTCTGATCCCTGAGGAGAATTCAGTGAGTTCAGTGGCCCTAAGGGAAGAAGCTGGGGAGAGACAGACACCTTAGTCACAGACATCTTGGTAGGTTGATATATTTAGCAAATACTAACAGAGACCCAGAAGCAGATGGTAGAAAAGACTTTGTAACTTCATATTCTAAGGCACCAGAGGTTTGGTGTCTCCTTCTCTGACAGTATTCCTAAGGAAAAATAAAAACAAAAAACAAAAACAGAAAGAAAAACATAAAACCCTAGCTTTTAAGTCTAGGGCGGTGATTCTCAACCTCTGGGTCATGATCCTTGTGGGGGTCAAACAACCTCTTTACAGGGGTCGCTAAGACCCCCAGAAAACCCAGATGTTTACATTTCAATACAGTAGCAAAATTACAGTTATGAAGTGGCAACAAAAATTATGTTATGGTTGGGGATCACCATAACATGAGGAACTGTGTTAAAGGGTCACAGTGTTAGGAAAGGTGGGAACCCCTGCTTTCCAGGGTCTGAACAAGATCCTGGGTACATGATTGTTGACCAGACTGTCTGGTCTTAGCCACAGCCGGCAAGGTGCCAGGCAGCTGATGAATTGGAGATGCCTCTGTGTGGGCTCTTTTCTTCTGAAGACAAACTTGTCGGGGAAGCCTTGGCTCTTTGGGAAGAAGGCTTCCCATTTTCCACAGAGGTTCCTGAGCTGCACCCAGATACTCCACCATCTTGCTGACTCCACTCAGGCCTAGACCAACATTTGGAGATTTCAACCTGTCCACAAACGGGGTTTGGTTCAGTAATTTAATGCCTGCAGCTGGGTTTGACCTTTCCATACACGTGGGAACCTCACGTAAGCCTACGACACAAAGAGTATTATGCTTTGCAATTTATGGGAGACTTCAGAGAGTTAAAGTGGCTCTTTAAGCCAAGGATACTCATCCCAATACCCATGTTAGCTTGACCTGCAAATCCACCTTTGTGGGTACTATCCCATACCGCCTCTACTTCCTCCTCTCCAATTAAACCAGACAGGTACTTGCTTGCTTTAAAGAAAAACAAACAACAAAATATAAACAAAACAACAAAAATAAAACAAAATAAAGAAAACAACAATAACAATAAAACCCGTTTAAATGGCCTCGGAATCGGACTCCTCCCACCTCCTTCTCCCCAGCACGCACAGCACTTGAAGCTGCTTCTGACTTTCATGCTACATGAAATGTTTCCCATGTCTAAAAAGTCAAGCAAAGCCCACAGCGTGTTGGTGGATTTTGATCTGTTAAAAGATACATTCTTGTTAAAGGTTTCTAATCACTCATAGTAGGAAGGAGGCGGGTGGAGAAAAAGAAGGCAAATCCCCACCAGCTGGCAGGTGCCTACGATCCTGACACATCCTACCTGCTCCTTCCTATCCCTGGCTAAGCCTTTCTTTGTTCCCACATGCTCTTTCTGGTCTTTGCTGGTCATCTTTATAATGACCTACTCAGTAGAGTCTTCCCCAACCCAGGGCTCCCACTCTGTGTTCCCAGGATTCTCCCCTGCTGGCCAAGTATTCTTGCACCATATACAATGCCAGACAAGCACCTGCAAGCAGGACTTTCCCTGAAGAGCTTTAGACCAGCGGTTCTCAACTTAGGGGTGGAGACTCCCAACAAACTTTTATCTTCAGAAATAGTTACATTACAGTTCACAACAGTAACAAAATTACACTTATGAAGAAGCAACAAAAAGTAACTTTCTGATTAGGTGGTTGCTACAACTTGAGGAACAGTACTGTATTACAGAGTCTGAGCATTAGGAAGGTTGAGATCTGCTGCCTTAGACCATTATGCTGTAGACAGAGGAGCCATGAACAGAGAAGAGTCAGGGTTCTGATTTATAGAAGTCTGCAAAATATTTGCCCCTAATCTGACCTTCTCATAGTCAGCACTGTACATCTCAAAACTGACCCCTTGTCGTAAGAAACTTAGAAATGGGGGGAGGGCTGAAGACAGGCTGAACACAGGTTTAAGGATGGAGCCGAGAACCGTGCTTGCAGCCTGCACTTGACTGCATCCCCATCTTTCTCTTCTCTCCGACACTGCCCAGAAGAGAACTGAAGGTGCATGTGTGTTTTTTAATCTTTGGGAAAGACCTAGGTATTAGCCTGCATTCTCTGTTAGTTTTGGTAATGCTTTCTATAATATCGCCCTTGGCTTTTTCCTCTTGGAGTAGAAGACCTGCATAATTTAGGGGTGCATGTCATCTCTTCATGGGCATCAGGAAGAGGAGGGCGTGGAGAGGTCTACTTGACATCATTGGCGCTAGGATGCTAGAATGTTTGAGACTGCTCTCCTTAGAAAAGCCTGTTTGCAAAGTTGGGTGGGGGCTGAAGTCTCGGAGTGCAGACTTCAGGACTGTTCTCTTCAACCTCTAAAGGGCAAGCATAGCCACCAGGATTCCAGTCTTTGTATAAACAATCTAGTCTATGCAGAACGCCTGCTTTCCTTTGCAAGTCTAGAATTTTGTAATGAGACAGAGAATGGCTCGTGACCAAATCCCCCCAAAAGCTTTAGTATAGAGAAATGTGTCTCTAGCAGAAAATTCACGTTTCTCAACAATTCACCAATAGAGGACCCATACTGAGATTCCAAAGGAGAGGGCTCTTGAGACCCAGCGCCTGGCTGTCTTTGGACTTGGTCCCTTGTGTCTTTCTCTTTTCCAGGTTTTCCTTGTTTATTCTCACTGTAAGAAGTTACAAGTATAACTGTATCCTGAATCTTGGAGAACCTCCCAGGAGATCATCATACTCAGAGATGGCCTTTGGAGATTCCTAAAAAGGGAAGTTTTTAAGTATTCATGGGTTGTGGTGCAAGTTACAAGAAATTCAGACCTTATTAAAAGAATACAGGCAATATCAGGACGCATGGGAGAGACACTATCTCCCCATAAAGGCAGGCAGGGTGTGTGATCTGGACCGTGGCATGCACTGTGCAAAGTGTCACAATAAAATTATGAAATGAAACCTATAAGGTACAGGACAGTTGATTTTGTCCTGTACTGGAGACCTAACTATTTCCTACTATTAAAATGTCCAGAACACCGGGAGTGGTGGTGTACGCCTACAGTCTCAGCAGGGTCCAAGAGCATCCTCTGCACACAGTGAATTCACAGCTAGCCTGTGCAACATAACCCACCACCACCACACACACACCAAATCAGATAACATCATGAATGAACTCAGGTAAATCTCTCTCTGCATTCAGTCTCTTCAATGGATTTACGCTGGCTCCCCGGGAAGCCATGATTTCTTTCTACTGAGAGCAAGCAGAGTGTCTGCTTTAAGAATGCAAGTCAAGGGGTCAAGGGACCAGAGAGGTGACTGGCTCACTTCTGTTTCTCTGTATCATTCCTAACTCTGTTTTGTTTGTTTGTTTGTTTGGTTTTGGTTTGGTTTTTGGAGACATGGTCTTTCTATATAGCCCTCACTATGTAGACCAGGCAGGTCTCCATCTCTTGGAGATGAGCCTGACTCTGCCTCTCAAGTGCTGGGATTAAAGACACATGTTACCACACCTGGCTCTAGCTCCCTATTTTGCAAACAGTAATTGGATAATAAATTGATATGTGTGGGGCTGGTGAGATGGCTCACGGGCCAAGATCACTTGTTCTTCCAAAGGCCCCCAAGTTCAGATTCTACTACCTACTTCAAATGACTCACAAATGCCTGTAACTCCAGCTCCAGGGGATCTGACACCCTCTCCTGACTTCAAGTACTCACATGCATATAACAGACACCCTCTCTCTGTGTCTCCGTGTGTGTCTCTGCCTCACACATATAATATACACCCCCTCTCTGTCTGTGTCTCTGTATGTGTGTGTCTCTGTCTCACACATTTAACATACACCCCCTCTCTCTGTCTCTGTCTCTCTCCCTCAGACACACACATATTTTTTTAAAGAAAGAATGCAGGCCAGATGAATGAAGGGCCAAGTGATGATGACTCACAGTTATTCCCAGGGTCCTCTGTCTTTTCCTTCCTCCTTATGATTCACTTTGATCTTAAAATCACAAAATGTACTTGTCAATGGGAGACTATGCTCTACTCTACCAAAGAATTTATTTCGTTTTAATAGAACAGCCGTGTGTATTTCAAACAAGAGCCACATCTGATCCTGTAGGCGAGCAACTCCTTACTTTTTCAATTCACAAAACATTTTAAAAAGACAACACCTCATTTGATCCTCATAACAACACAATAAAGTAGATTTGACTTTTTTTTTCTTCATTATGGAGGATGAAATGCAGAGCCTCATGCACGCTCGCCAAATGCTCTACCACGGAGCTCCATCCTCAGCCCAACAAGACAATGGGGCTTTCATCTCCCATGGCACGGAAGGCGCTGTGACTTGGCTGGCTGGCTGGCTACGGCTTTAGAAAAATGAGAGCTTTATAGAAACGAATAATCCCTGAAATCTTGCCATGGAGGAACAGGTTAAAAGGCAAGGCAGGCGTTTGGAGGAATTATTAAGATCACAAATTAAGTCACTTCTATGGACTCCATAGCAGGAAATAGATTTTTAATGAGGAAATTGGAGCTAATACATACCAGCTGTCCCGTTACCCACCGACGAGTATTAAGGCAGATTAAATTATTAATGGAAACTGTAGCAGCTTAGAAGCTCAACCTCCCCGCATCCCCTCCTTCCTCTCTCTTCTCTCCTGGTTCGACACTGCCGTTAGGAGCTGCGCAGCCAGCCAGACACGGTTTGTAACAATCACCTGCCTTCCTACCCAGTAGCTGTGGTGTCTGCTCAAGTTGCTGACCCTTGCTTTGCAGCTGTGGAACGGGGAGGACAGAGAATGCGTCAAGCTAAGCAGAGGATTAAAGGAGGCCGGGGAAGTAGCACATGCAATGACCGGCTTGAGGCGAGCTATTAACAGGAGCAGAGGCTCTTGCAATATGGGAAGAAAGCAGGATCGGGAACTACTTATTGAGCTAATATCAAAAGTGAATATCCACACTGTCCACACCATGACAGCTATTCAAATTCTTTTTTTTTTAATATTTATTTATTATTTATACAATATTCTGTCTGTATGCCTGAAGGCCAGAAGAGGGCGCCAGACCTCTTTACAGGTGGTTGTGAGCCACCATGTGGTTGCTGGGAATTGAACTCAGGACCTTTGGAAGAGCAGGCAATGCTCTTAACCACTGAGCCATCTCTCCAGCCCTATTCAAATTCTTAAGATCCTTGAAAATCCTCTGCTAAGTGAGAATGGAATCGCTGGCCAGGGCGCTCTGCAGGCGGCTACTGTCCCGGCTGTCCCGGCTTCTCTCCTAAGATGAAACTCTTATGACCTCACAACTCTCTCCCTTGTGGTACATCACCTGAAGTGTTTACTCTATGGAGTAGCAAGGAGCCTCCCCAAACACCTACTTCCTTGGCAGCCATAGACTCATGAGAAAAGAAGAGATTTGTTGAGGCTAAGCATATGGCTCATAGGTAAAGCACCGGCCACAAAAGGGTGTGTAACGTGTGCTTGTAATCCCAGTTCTGGGGAGCCAGAAACAGAAGGATCCTTGGGGCTTGCTAGCCAGCTAGAATAGCCGAATCAGTGAGCTCCACATTCAACAAGCTCTTGCCTCAAAAAACGAGGAGCTGGCGAGACAAATCGGCAGCTAAGAGTATATACTGGTCCTCCAGAAGATTCAGGTTCAGTTCTCAGCACCCACATGAGACAGCACACAGCTGTCCGGTTTCAAGGGACCCGATGTCCTTTTCTGGCCTCCATATGCTCTGGCACCTACATGATGTATATAAACTCACAGAGGCCCACACACGTACACAGAAACAAAAATAAATAAATCTTTAACAAGAAAAGAATAAATAAATATTAAGGTGGAAAATGGATGAGCAAGGCATGTGACACAGGCATCTGTCCTAAACATACCTGTGCAACCACATAAGAAGGTGCAAAATATAATCACTTTGGCATATACTACTGATACTTTCAAAGTTGTTATCCTGAAATAGGCAATTAATAATATTGCTATTACAAGATTATTGATGTGATTCCATCAGTTATGTACAATTTTTAAAGCATTAGCTTTATACACACACACACACACATATATACAAGCAGCACATATGGGTGAATACATGGAAAGAAAAGAAAGAGGAGATTGGGCCCCCTCAATCTTCCATGTACTGGGTGTCAACTGACCAGAAATTAAGAAAAACAGCTGCCTGCAAGCCCAGACTGAGGTTTGTGTACTCACGTCGGTGTTGCACAGTTTGTACTGCCGATAGGCCCCAATGCACGAGATGGCTGTAGACCGCAGATGCTGGGGAAAGGCCTGAGCTGAGCCCTGGGGCCTGGCACCGCCGTTGCTGCTCAGTTCCGGACTGTGGTAGAGACCTGGAGCTGCAGGATAGCTTTGCTCATGAGTCAAGGGCAGCTGATAGATAGAGGCCTCAGAAGCCGGCAGTCCAGAACGAGAGCCGCTGTCACTTTGGTAGAGAGGTCCACTGTGGGAGAACTGGTGGGATGGTGGCCTGTAGCCCTGCCTAGAAGCAGAAGCCTCCTGGGATCTGGAAGGTCGGGATGAAGGTCTTTGTCTCCGAAGCCTTTGCGGAGTATGCGTGGTATCTGTCTGCAGTGGTAAGATGTAGGGAGCCTTCCCATAACCGTACTTGCCAGGGCCGATGGGACCTCGGGTCCTGCTCCTAAAGACAGGCACACAACAAAGACCAGCAGAGTCATGTGAATTTCTATAGCGACTCTCAAGAGCCCAGAATAGACATCATGGAAGCCAGAACAGAAGCTCCCTAGAGACTGACGTAAAACGGAGGTAGGAATCAGTGGTTGGATGACCTGCAGGTAATGTGAGAGATTAGAAACCAAGTTAAAATCACAAGAGGTGGTCAGTGTAAGCTCACTGCACCACGACGCTTGGGCTGTGGTCAGTGTAAGCTCACTGCACGCTGGGCATTTCTGCAGGTCTTAGGAAGCTAAGGGATTCCTGAGACCTGTAAAGATACAGCTGCAGCTTCAGCAACAGTTACTTTCCCATTCACATTTTTTTCCTTACAATGAATTTTTTTTTCTCACTCAACTGTGAATTTCTCATAATCTCTATGACTGTGTGAATCCTAAGAGCATTTTTGGGTAGGTAGGTGGAGCTTTGCCTAAACCATGACATTCTACTAAAGTCTTGAGACCTAACTTGCCTTGACCTTAAAAGATAAGCAGGGATTAAGCGACTGCCTACCATCCCACAATTCCTGAGGAGACCTATGCTACGCAACGAGGTGTCCTCATGCTGGCATGAGTCTTTAGACTTTGTAAAGATGCGCTGCCTTCTGAGACCTTGTGGAAATACATATGCAGTGGTTATGCCCATAAATGTTTAAACTGCATTTCTTGAAATCAAAAGGCACTGATTTGAAGATTTGCCGACTTCTCTGGTATAAATATGCCCATCGTGTCCAATTTCATGCCACCAGTAGGAAGACAGTCAGTCAGTCCTTACAAGTCCCCAACCTTCTCACTGGTAGAGAACACCCTTCACGTGCACGAGGCTTGGTCTCCATTCTCAGTACCAGCGCTGCAAAGGGAAACCAGAGCCAGGCCCAGAACTGCCTGTCAAATTACTTACTTAGCTTTTAATTTTTCTTGGGGGCGGGGGAGGGCAAAAGAGGGCATCAGATCCTCTGGAGCTGCAGTTACAGGGGTTGTAAACTGCCAGATGGGGTCACTGGGAACTAAACTCAGGTCCTCTGCAAGAAGAGGAGAGGCTCTCCAGCCCTGAACATGGCAATTTGTTATGCAAATACTGTGGACACAACCCAGAGCTAGGAATGGTGCAGACCAGAAGGGAACCAGGCACGTGTTCCAGGACTCCAACCTCACAACCAAAAGCAACAAGAGCAGAACGCAGGCCAGGGTGAGAAGCTGAGAAATAATCTACTTCATTGTGTCTGGAGGAAATTCGGAGGCAACAGGAAACACACATATCTGAGGGATCTGAGAAGGTGTCCTGGCCATTGGGAGGAGGGACTCCCAGCATTCACTACTCTGCAGAAAGACTTAAGTAATTCAATTCTTATTTGAGGAATGACTAAACTGGATTAAATGACCGCCAAGGTTGCTCCAACTCTAAAATTATATGCTTCCATAATAATTAATTCTACATTTATGTAAAACTGGAAATGTGCCCAAGGGTTTCTGCAGGATGGCCCCATTAAAATAAGCACATTAAAATAGCAATCAAGGTGAAACATTGATTTTTGCCCTCCTGGGGAAATTCTTTCTCCACTCTATATAACCATGAATATAAAACTTAACAGAGCACAACTAATTATTAACATCTTTATCACTAATTGCACCTCCATTCTTGGCTGATATGGTTTTGAATTAAACCAAGCAGCAGTATTTATTTTACCTTCAGGCATTTCTCAATTAATCTTGGCAACACTTGGGACTCAGTTAATGGTGGAGGCTTTAACAGACGCCACTAAGAAGTAAGTCTTAGAATACATATAGGACTTGGACCCAATTTGCCTCTTTCTTGTGGCAGGCCAGGTAAAATGAATGACATCATAGGAAGGCAAAGGAAGGAATTTTGGAGTGTGTATGTTTTTTAAGTTCTTAAAGCCTAGCAAAATGAAAATCTAGCCCCAAAGTAAGTGCTCAGTGTAGACTGTAGCTGAAGGTAACGGAGAAACCCAGATAACTGGGGTAGAACACCTCTCAATTGCTGGTGCCTAGGACCTTGTTGAGATGCAGGTTCTGGGGGGGCAGAGGGGGCTCACTTGGTAAAGTACTTGATGTATAAGCATGAGAAGCTCAGTTGGTCCCCCCAAGGTACCAACAAAAAAAGCTGGCCTGCTGGCCAGTCAGTCTAGCTGGCCCAGTGAGCTCCAGGTTCATGCAGAGACTTTATCTAAAAAAGTAAGGGGGTATGTGATTAAGTAAGACAGCTAACTTTGACCTCTGGCCTCTTCATGTGAGTGTACATGCACACACACACACACACACACATACACACACACACACAGACGAAGGGGTGCACTTAAGTTTGTGAGATCTGGGATGGAGCCTGAGACCCTGCATTTCCAACAATCCCCCAGGAGGGTCCGTGCCACTGGTCCATAGATCCACAGCTTTGAGGAACAAAGTCACAGAACTGAACTAAACTGAACCTCCAAAGGGGTCAAAAATTAAGATCAGAAATGATTGGTGTTAGTGAAGAACGAGAGAGCGATGGTGGTGAAACAAAAACAGCCCTCTGCGTCTGGGGCCCACGGTAAAGGTCTGCTTGCCTGTGCACAGGCTGCCTGTTGTCTGTCAAAATCAGCACACACTAATGAAACCATGCCTGCTTGATGATGCTCGTGGGCCGCAGAGAGCAGCTGCTGGGATGGATGACGATGGAAGCGTCTTCCCCAAAGCAGACCCTCACCCCGAGGGTGAGACACATATAAATGTCTAGTTTTGGAATCGCATTGTCTTCAGTGGTGGAGTGAGAGGAGAGTGAAGGGGGCTCTTCACAATGCTCTAAAACCATTCAAATATCCTGAAACCACCCCACCTTTGGAAAGACAATGATGTAAAATCATTAGATGCTAGTTTTATTTTGAGAAACAGATTACAACGAGCAAGCAAGTCAGACATGATTGTGAGCAATTTGATTTCTGAGGCCTTAACTCCTAATGTGGAGGTAACAGCAACAGAGTCACCCCCACTTGGCTGGGACAGCATTTATTGCCTTGTGACCCATCAGAGCAAACAATCTTGGTGGTTCAGGGTGGCCTCTTCCTCACTAAGACAGGGACCATCTGGCCACTTGCGGGGGGCCTCGGCAGAACGGGGTAAAATTTACACAGCGTTGTGACAATAAGCACAGATGCGGCCATGGGGCCCCACGTGGCTGTTTAACCTTTCTAGGAGAGCACGCAGCAGCTGCCGAGGGGGATGATAAGTTGGCTTTCTCTTAAGCCTTGTCAGAACCAAGCTGTGGAATTTTCCTTTAGGAATTTCACTTGACAAAATTTTGGCTAATTGTTAAAAGTTAAGCAATGTGACGGTTAGTTCTAACCGTCAACTCTGCAGCATCTGGAGTCACCTGGAGTCGCCAGGGAAGAGCAGAATTAAGTAGGTTAGACTGGCCTGTAGGCATGTCTTTGGGGATTGTCTTGTTAGTTGGTACAGGAAGACCTAGCCCATGGTGGGTGGCACCATTCCCTAAGCTGGGCCCTGACCGATGCAGGAGTGGAGAAGGCTGGCTAAGAGCAAGCCAGCAGGCAGCTTGGATAGACTCATCTCTATTTGCTCCTCCAAGAATTTCTTCCTACCTTGACTTCCCCACAATAATGGACCATCACCTGGACCTGTAAGCCAAATAAACCCTTTCCTCCCGTGCGGCTTTTGGCCAGGGTATTTATCACAGACATGAAACCAGAACCAGCAATAAGTTACAGTTCAGAGATCAGAGACATGAAAGCTACAATACTGCAGTCGTCTAAGATAGACACCCTGACGCCAAGAATCATGAGTGAGAACCTCAGCTCTGCCACTGGTGAAAAAGAGGGGCACTGAATAAGCTACTCGATCCTGGTGCCCCATTTACTCCTAATGGGGATAGAACCAGGTCACTGCCCAGTGAAGTACTAGGATGTGACATTTCAGGTGATACTCTCCAGACAGGCAAGTGAGAGCTAGAGCCATTAATAATAATGTTTTTTTTTATGTTCCATGCTGTTAATCTCTGCCTCACTCCACCCCCCGTGCTAAACCCATACTCACTTATAAAGATGGCATCACAGTTTGAGCATCCTGACTATACCACAGTCCTGATCATCAACCCCAATGCCTGACTCTAAACCAGCCTGTGGGGAGCAAGTAAATCTCCTAGGGTCACAATAAGCTTGTGATTTGTCCGGGGGATGAGTCTGCATTTGTTACAAGCCCCTTGGTGTCAGCCATGCAGCAGCTGAGGGCTTCACTTCAATGGTAGCTCCCAAGCACTGCCACACACATCTGGAGCAGCCCACCCCAGTCTGGGCTCCGCATCATAGACTAGCTCTTCAGAACACCTAGGACACCTGCTACGTCAGACTGTGAAGCTCTAGCTGCCAAGTTGGACCTGGGCCTGAGACTCTGTGTTTCCAAGAAGCCATGGGAGGTGTTTCTGCTCTTTGTCTAGGGAACACACGTAGTGTGCTAGCCGGTCTACAGCACTCCATCCCAGATGTAGACTGGCTCTCACACTTTACCCACTTCGCAGCAGGAAGCCCACATCTCGGCTTAGCCAGTGTGGATTACTGTATCTTCTGTCCCCTAAGCCCTGGGTGGACCAGTCCTGTCCCTGTCCCTGCAGTTTCTCTCCAGGCCTGCCCAGCCTTGGTCTGTATTGTTTCCTCGGCTCATGCTGCCTGCCTAAGTCTAAGACCCGAAATGCACACCTACCTATGACTGAGGTTCTTCTCAGCAACACAGCCTGATCCAAACTCCAACACAGCTGGCTACAGAAAACATGTCCTTTCTTGACTTCCCATTGGACCCCATGCAGCTGTCACCCTATGACCCTCTTTTCTTACGGTTGCTGTTGGCCACATTCCTGCTGGAGTCACTAGTCCTGAGGCTAGGTCTTATTTATCTTTATCTCCACCGCCTGCCACAATGACAAGGACACGATGGGGGTTCACTTTCACTGACCAACCACTGATGGGCTGGAGAGATGGCCCAGAGCTTAAGAGCACTGCCCATTCTTGCAGAGGACATGTGAATTCAATTCCCAGCATTCATGTCGTGGTCCACAACCTTCTCTAATTCCAGTGCCAGGATACCTGGCCTCCTCAGACATGGCACATACATGGTGCAGAGATATAAATGTGCGGAAAACAACCATACACATAAAAGTTAATTTAATTTAAAAATAATAATTAACCACTGAAAACAGTAAAGCACAAATGAATGGCTCCAGTCCCTGACACCCAAGGTAAGCAAGTCTCCTTACTGCATGTTTCTTTTCTTTGATATGAGATAGCCAAAAAAGTGATAAAATATGCTAAGAGCAAATGAAATACTATATTTTATCTAAAGAGTATTAATCAATTGTGGTCCTGAGGACAAGGTCACCTCCCTCTATGTAGAAATCAAATGTTCTTTGTTTGGTGGGAAACTTCCTGACACCTAGAGAAGAAGCAGGTCCTTGGACTAAGAAGGAAGGTCATACCCTCTGTTCTCAAACTGAGAAAAAAATAGGCTGGACAGATAGCTTAGCCAGTGAAGTGGTTGTCTTGCAAGCATGAGGATCCCAGTTAAATCTTCAGAGCCCACAGTCAAAAAGTCCATGGTAAAGTGAGCTTGGAACCCCAGCACTGGGGAGGAAGAGATAGAAACTCCTAGGCTTGCTGAACAGACAGTCTGGTCTACTTGTGAGTTCCAGGGTAATGAAAAGAGAAGAAGAAGGAGGAAGAAAAGGAGAAGGAGGAGGAAGAGAAGGAGGAGGAGGGGGGAAGAGGAGGAGGAGGAGGAGGAGGAGGAGGAGGAGGAGGAGGAGGAGGAGGAGGAGGAGGAGGAAGAAGAAGAAGAAGAAGAAGAAGAAGAAGAAGAAGAAGAAGAAGAAGAAGAAGAAGAAGAAGAAGAAGAAGGAAAAAAGAAAAAAGGAGGGAGGGAGATAGGTAGGTAGGAAGATAGACAGACAGAGAGATAGAGAAATGACAAGGAAGAAATAACACACAGGTCACACACATGTGTATATGCACACATATGAAATATGCAAATGCACACACATACTTCTTGTGAAAGGACTGAAGAATTTAGAGTTCCAATCTTGCATGACTACCTTTTTAGTTAAAGAGCCACTCAGGCAAGGCTAACGGGCACTTGTAACCAATAGATGGCTTGCCACCTCTTAGTTCCAAGCATAGCAAAGAACAGGCAGTGAGGAGCCTTTGGGAAGCAGACCTGTTTATGTTTCTTACACTCTCCATGTTTATTTCTCTTCTCTTTCCTCCTCCAGCTCAGTCAGGTAGGTCCCTGCAAGAGGCCCAGCCCCTCAGCTGTGCTAACATTAATCACATTCAAGGACCCAACATCCCAGAGAGCAACAACCCCTGTGACTGCCACCTTCAAGAAGCCTCAGGAAAGAAGTCTGAGAGCTAAGGGAGATGGAGACTCTGCAGAGGGGCCACCTAAGAGCTCTATTGCCCTGAGTGTGCCAAAGTGGCATGGCTTTGCTGGGGAGGTTCAGGGTTTTCCACAGTCAGAGAAGTAACACTTCTCGCACACAGATAATCAAGTTTTGAGGAGCAATAAGTCCAGAGAAGACAGCAAGGGAGCTTGGAGACAGAATGATCTGCCTATCTCTCCTGCAGAGCGCAGACTGGTAAGGGTGGATGGAAGGCGCCATGCCAGATTCTGTTGAAAATACGGCCCATACTGTGTTCAGAGAAGGAGAAGGGGTCCTTTCCGTCACATTCTAACTTTTCACTGTTCTCTAGCAAGCAAAAACACTTAGCAGGCCCGTGCTTTGCACCCTAGTCTTAGCACCAAATTCCAACACGCGGAAATGTAATGCTATGTATCACAAACACCAAAATACAGAGATGCTGAGTCTGAAGGTTGCCTCTACTCCTGGCTCGAGATACACATGGGCACCTTCCTGCTCTCTCCTCCTTCCACATGGTCCTTGAAGCTAGGAGAAGCAGGAGGGAAATGGGATTTGCAGTGATGACCATCACTCACAGTTCATCAAGAAGACCCAGAAGGCTTTTAGTACTGCTGCAGAACAATGCCTTCTGGACTCGGCAGAGCACTCATAAACTCACAGGAGCCACACTTTCTACACAACACCTCTACAAGACCAAGCCAGTCAACATTCCAGTGTGGGTGGAGCGGGGCTTAGGAGAGCCCACCCCTAGCATCGGGTTATTGGCAGTTAGAGGCTGCAATTGGGAGAGAAAGAGTCCTTTTCCTTTGGGGCTGTGGCCTCTGCTAGGTTGTCCATGTTCCTGCGAATGGCCTACACCCATGCTCATACAGGCAGCTCTAATTAGACGCAATGATTATAAAAGAAAAGCAAATGGGCTATGAAGTGGGTGGGGGACTTCTGGGGACATCACTTCTGGGGATATCTGGAGGAGCTGGAGGAAGAAGAAGGATAGGGAGGATTGAAACACGCTGTATACATGTACGAAAGCCTCAAAGAACAGAGACATACAGTTTAGAAACAAAATCCATTTTAAGGGTTTTTAGGGATTAGAACTATAGCTCAGTTGGCAGACAGCTTGCTTAACCACACACAAAGCCTTGTGTTCCTGCAAAAACTAGGTGTGATAGCACATACCTGTAATCTCAGCAATTGGGAGGTGGGGAAAGGAGGAGAGGAGTCCAAAGTCATCTCTGGCTACATAGTGAACTTGAGGTCAGCCTGGGTCAGATACCAAAAATCAATCAATCTCTCTCTCTCTCTCTCTCTCTCTCTCTCTCTCTCTCTCTCTCTCTCACACACACACACACACACACACACACACACACACACACATACACACACACAGAGCAGTAGGAACTACTTCTAACAGCTGTTCTCAGTGCTGGCAGATGCACAAGAAACAAGGTCTGCTGAACCCACAGCATCCTGGTACTCTAGCAGGAGGGATGGTCTGAGGATCAGTCAGTGCATCTCTTTTAGTAACACCTTCTCTTTCCCAGTGCTCATTTCCGGAATGAGACAGAGGGCTGCAACACCACAGAAGAGCCAGACATCGCAAACGGGGCATGGTAGCGAAAGCCTGTAAACCCAGCCCTCAGGAGGCTGTAACGGGAGGACTACGGAAAGTTCAAGGCCAGCCTGTGCTACAGTAGTGAGTTCCAGGGAACCTGGGCTACAATCTGAGGTCCTGTCTTGAAACAAAGTAAAATTATCACAAGGGGAAAGGAATCTTTAGGAGTGGGCTGTGTTGCTAAAGAGCCAACATCTAGGCTGCAGAGAACAAAAGTATAGCTTATCCCACAGGCCATGGAAAAGGTGGTAGGGCCTTAGAATCATCCTTTTAAACTCAAGGAGAGTGTGAGTCTGTGTAGCAGGCAGGTCAGAGAGGAACTGAGAGCCAACAACCAGAGACTGAAGCCTGAGTCTGAAGGCCTGGGTAGTACAGAGCACGGCGGACTCTGTGGAAAGTCTGTTGCCAACATGGCGGCTGACTGTGATGTGGAAGTAAGACACAGTGCCCTCTACATACAACACCTTTTATGGGAGCTGAGGATATGGTTCGGTTAATAAAATGTTTGCCTTCCAAATGTCATGACCTGAGTTTGATCCTCCGCACCCATGTAGAAAACCAGCATGCTGGTCAGCCAGTCTAGTTGAATCAGTGCACTCAAAATCCCATGAAGATTCTGTCTCAAATATAATAATAATAAAAAATGATGGATGGGCCACCCAAGGTATACTTGCAACACACAGTGTATGCACACAGTTACATACAAAACAAACAAACAAAACCGATCTGTGGCTCATCTCTGGCTAGAGAACAATGTTGAAATCTGGAGGACTTTAGGTTTGTAGCTATTGGATGCCCTTCATCACTCGTCATCTCATCCTCAGTGTTCTTGGTCTGCCCTTTGGTCTTCATATTCTCCCATATCCTGAACCCCAGCGACAATGGATCAAACCAGGGCTCAAACAACCAGACTCCAGTTGGAATTCTGCCTCATTGGTACACTCAGACACTGGTGCAACCTTCTAGGTCCAACATGATCATGGGCTCCTGATCAACTTTTTCCCATAGTGAATGTTCTCAGAGGCAGCCCGTGCACCCTTGCCTGTGTATGGCTGGACACTGGTAAGTCAAGATCAAGCTTCCGCATACACCTTTAGCTTCTGCAGGTCCATGCTCAGACATTGTTTATCCAGTATGTATAATCCCCGAGCTAGTCCCAACTCTGACACAGAAAGCACTCTAAATATTTGCTAAAATAACACATGCGAGAGGCAAAGAGTTTAAATGCTCGGCATCTCTAACCGATGGGTCAATAAAGCCTGTGACTCATAGAGACCAAAGGCTCTGCACTCTAATAAACCAGCCAAAGCATCCCTATGCCCCTAGGTGGAAGACAAGGGAGGTAGCAAAACTAGACCGGTGACCAGCGGCTATCTGCAAAGTTCTCAGAGTTCTAACTTACAGGGAGGAAGCTAAGAAGGAATGGAAACATGTGTGTTCCAAAGCTGTTATCTGAAGCAGGCTGGGCAGGAAGGGGTCTGTGGCCGAGGGCTGGAAGAGCCTGATTTTCCCTCAAGCTCCCTGTTCCTTTTCCAGCACCTGCCAAAGGAGAAGGGAGACCATGTGCTGCCGGAGTTCAAAGCGGCTTGGAGCAAACGGTTTGGGTTGAGTGCAGATGTCCTTTTAGAAGTTCACAAGACTGCAGTTCCTGCCAGGGTGGGTCTGGGCAATAAAATATCTGGCGTCTACAAATGATAAGAAGCAAAACTCTGGCCACTCCATGAAATACAAATTAAGATGATGAAAACCACCACTTTCCTGGCTTACTACTGTGTAGTAAACCCAAGATGAGGGTTTGACCGGATCTGCCTCTGTTCCCCATGACCGGGGTAAAAGACAGAGCCAGAGTCAGCTGATGGGCTTGCTCTGAGCCTGCAGGAAAGAAGGGTCCCCTCCCCCAACGCTCTATGTAGGCGGGGAGAAGGGAGGGACTTGTCGGGTGATGGGTGTGTTTCACTAAAGGCAAAGGAGAGCTATTACCCTGGGAAGCTGGCAGAAGTCGGGAACCAAGGACCACAGGCAACAGAAGTGGAGGAAAGGTGGTTCTGTAGTGACTCCAAGTTTATGTTTTTATTGTATTTTAACATTTTATTTTTATTTCTGTATGTGTATGTTTGCCTTTGTGCACGTGTGCATGGCACAAGTGTGCAGGTACCTGAAGGGGATAAAAGAGGGCACTGGATACCCTGCCCCAAAGCTGGAGTTACACACAGTTGCGAGCTACCTAACATGGGTACTGGAACCTGAACTAGGGTCCCCTGGAAGATCAACAAGCACTCTCAACTGCTGAGTGTCTCTCTAGCTCCAGGACTCAGAATTTAAAAGCTCTCTTTTCTTGCATGAGGAAGCCACATTTTAAAAAGACATTATCTTTGGAGACTTATCCACTGCCTGCTGAGTGGGTAAAGTTCACAGGGTGGAACCCACGCACTACCACCTCCAACATAAACAAAAGAACAACCTTCAGAATAAACCCTGTCCTCCTGGGAAGAAGCCCCAACTCCAGACATTGACTTCAAGCATCTGCTTTTCCAGAATCACGTTGTAAAATCAGCCACGTGCCTAAGAGTGAGCCACACACGATGCTCACCTGAGGGACCCTGGGCTTCCAGGACTGCTCTGAATTCTGTTATTCAATGTGACTCAAAGCGAAGAAATAAGGACAATCAAGTGGGCATTAGGAGAAACCATTTCCCATATAGCAGAACAATCAATGGTCAAAGAGCAGCGAAGATGGCACTGAGAGCCAAACAGGGTATTCACTACACAAGGGCACGTGAGAGTGCAAGGCAGTGTGTCCTCCCACGGGCCAAAGGATTTGAACCAGAGGAAGAGGCATCCTTTGGGATTTCCATAAAAGCAAGAAATGGATCAGTGAAGCTCTGAGAGAGAGAGAGAGAGAGAGAGAGAGAGAGAGAGAGAGAGAGAGAGAGAGAGAGAGAGAGATTCAAGCAAAGATGGTTTTCACATCTTCTGTTCTGCTAAGCAAGGCATTCTTGACGATTGTGTAAGGGGGGTAGGGAGTTTAACAGGCATAGAGGTGGTAACATAGGATGTAGGAAGAGCCCAGATATCCCATCAGCCTGGCCTGGCCTGCTAGGTCCCTCATGACCTGTGTAACCATGGGCAAGCCCCTGCACAGGGCTCCTCTTTCCAGCAGTCTTAGAGAGACAACCAGGCCTTATCCATCTGGCTGGTGTACAGACTCGGTGAAATCACTCCCAGGAAGAGCCGAGCACAAGGCATGGCTGCAGTGGCTACTCCCGATTGCTGGTTCCCATGAAGACTATTGCTCTGAAGGTTAAAGACAGAGCCTCTGACCTCAAATGCGGGGCCACAGCAGAGGCTTAGTGTCACACATGGCACGGGAAGGAGAGCTGCGGAATGGCTTTGCAAGAAAGAACAGTGAATGCATTCATTCTTCTAGTATGAGTAAGAGAAGCCCTCTTGGGAGTCCAAGCTGCTGCCAATGTGGGCTGTAATCTGAGCTCCAGCAGCTCTTGGGACTACAAGGGTTTTAAGGGGAACTGAATGGGATTACCTGTGGGGCAAAGGGCCTGGTCAGGGCAGATACTGAGTGAACACTGGCTCCCAAAGCCTCTCTCCTGGGGCCTCTCAAACAGTGCCCCTTGTCCCTGCTGCTGACCCTCTACAGCCTGAAGAAAATTTAAAATTGATTTTCTGCAAGTTCTGCTGAATTCATTAACACAACCATGATAATGATTCTAACATGAATTATGGCTTCTACATGAATTATGTTTTCTGAGCATATTTTACGTGACCGGCTCACAGAGGAAGCAAAGCGATTTCCCTTGGATTCTTGATGTCTCTCCCACTCTGAATTTGTATGCTACTTTCTGTGCATGTGTGTGTGTGTGTGTGCATGTGCGTGTATGCAAGTGCACATGTGTATTTATGTATGTGGGGGTCAGAGGACAACCCCAAGTATCATTTATTCCTCCTCTTTCCTTGTTCCTTTGCATTAGGATCTTACTGCCCCAGAACTACCAGGCTAAGCTGGCTCACCTGTCATCCCCAGAGGTCCTCCCCTCTCTGCTTCTGCCAGGCTAAACTGGCTCTCCTGTCATCCCCAGAGGTCCTCCTATGTCTGCTTCCTCTCCTGCCATCGATATGGATGACAAGGGCTCACCATCACACCTAGCATTTTTACATGGCTTCTGGCATGGGACCCAGGTAAGCACTTCACCAGCTGAGCCATCTCCCCAGCCCCTTACACCATCTTCTGTGTGTCCAATTACCATACATCACTTCATCTTTTTCTTTTTTTTTCACTTCATCTTTTTCTTCATTAGAAATTTGAGGAAGAAAATCACACATAACTATGACTCTTCCTTGCATTAAAGGACCTTCTTTAGTTTAAGGGTGTGTATCTATTACTCTTAGTTCAGTGAAGGAGACAGAGATTCAAATAGCTGTCACAGCAAACCACCTGCCAGTTTTGTACGTGTGACCACCATTTAACCAGCAATGCGAACAGTGAACTAGGTTCTGTCTCTTTTTTATAAATGAGGAAACCGAGGTTACAGGATATGAAACAGCCTGCCAAGCTGGTAATGCTGTGGTGCACAGATATTATTTATTATTAACGAACATTACTGCATGGATGACTGATAAGCTCTTCAGGAACACGAGCATCTGCAGTTGCTCCAGTTTTTAAATGCCAAGTTCATGTTCATAGCAAACCATGGACGTGCTGACTTAGAAAGAGAGGGAACTAGAAAAATAAAAAAAAAAATCTGTTTCTCCCAAAGCCAGAAAGAAAATACCTTCAGCGCCAGAATGAAATGGACTGTATGCTACACTCTTTGAGGACCAGAGAAGTGTCTGTCCATTGCTGCTGCGTCCATAGGGGCCCATGAAGATCAGATGTTTGTACAAGGAAAAGGCTCACGAGGGACTGAAGAAAAGACTGTGTGTCTTGAAGGCACAACATAGGTCCCAGGGGGCTTGTCCTGGCCTGGACCAGGCAGCTACAGTAGAGTCCGGAACAGGCAGAGGATCTCAGCAGTTAAGAACAGGGGCTTGGATTGGGGAGTTCAGTTACTAACGTGCCTGCCTTACAAGCTAGGGGACCTGGATCCAAGCCTGGAACCCTCATTAAAAACAAACAAACAAATAACACCCTTCCCCAAAAGCATGGTGTTTATAATCCTAGTGCTGGGAAAGCAGAGATCTTTCTCTTTCTCACACACACGCACAAACACACAAACACACACAAGTATACTCTGGGTCTCAGGACTTGTCACTTATCTATCTAAGCACAGAATGCTTCTCATACTATAAAAAGAGGGAGTGCAATGTGAGTGGCTTAGACATGAGACTATGACGTTAAGCCAGAGCCTCAGACGGTTAGTTTGCTTCCTCAGCTGCTCTGGAGAACTCCCACAGAGTCAGTGAACACCCCCTCGCAGCCCCGGAGATGGAGAGACACATTTGAAATCGCCATTACTCACTGGAAGGCAGATGTCCACAGGACCTTGAACCCTCTGGACTGCAATCCTGTGCCACGTGGGCACACGACAGTGGTACATCATATTCTATCACCTACTGACATCACCATCTTGGTTTGTGTAGTAGACTCTACAAGGTCCACATAGCAATAAAGTCCTAAAAACACATTTTCTACAATGCATTCTCACCACAATGCAACACATAACTACCCAGTTCTTATCTCTTCCAGAACCTGGAGACTGCCAGCAACCCTTAGCCTGTGGCCACACCCCTTCAGTCTGTAAGAGCACGACCCTACCTTCCATGTTGCCTCCACATCACCTTGTCCTCTAGGTCTGCTTATCAAATTCCTATCTGCCCATTCTTATGGGACTCAAGAATGCATTTAAGTCCTCTCTCCCACTTATCCTTCTTTTCCCTTTCCACTCCCCTCCTGCTGGTCCCTTTACATACTCAAATGTGGCATCTATTTTGAAGTCACATGTATTCTGTCATCCTCTCTTGCCCACCATTACAACTGATTCCTCTCCTATTAAGGTCAGTGTATGAAAACGTCATAATGGAACCCATTGCTTTGTATGCTGACTTAAAACAGTAAGTGCAAAACTGATTTTTTTTTTTAAAAAAAAGACTACTTGAATAATCCAGGATTATCTCCCAGTCCCAAGATGCTTAAACTAATCACATCTGCAAAGATCCTTTTCCAAATAAGTAAGCATTTACAGACCCTGGGGATTAGGGACTGATAGCTTTGGAGGGGGGTCGGGGGGAGGGGAGAAGAGGGTTATTCAGCCCCCTGTGCAGAGTTAGCTGCCACTGGATGTGAAGTGTTCTGCTTCTCCTTGTTAAAGGAAACAAGACAAAGAACTCCATGGCAAAGGAGGGCCTGTGGGGTTGATAAGAAAGCAAGGACCTGAAAACGCTGTGGGCTGTAAGCACCAACAGAGGGGTGAACTATACAGTAACTATGGCAACCAGCCCTGCATGCCTCTGCTGTGGTGATGTCACCTGCAGGCACACTGTGAGCAGTGGGAACAGAGGTTCCCCAGGGTCAGGACCCCTGCACTCAAGTCCCACCCTGCCCTAGGCTGTGGCAAGACAGTGTGGCCATCTTTAACTCAGCTCTGTCGCAGGGACAGTCGAGACTGATTTAACACACCATTGCTATGACGGATCAGCAGCACATGCAGGCTCCGGCAGGCAGTGCCAATGAAGGAAAGGCCAGGAAATTCCCCTCCATCCTTAATGTGGGCAATTGAGACTACCACTAGGCGTGCCCTGAAGCCCCAGGGTTCCATATTCTAAGCCAGGATCACCACCCTCTGGATCACAAATATTGTAGGCAGGGTTTTCCCAGGGTCTGCTGTATCTCTCTTCCTGAATCAGTTCGGAAAGGCTTGGCGAGGGTTCAATACAGCGAATGTGATCTGTGTTCTGATAACTAATGGAATACTTGTGACACTTACCAAAACGCCACGAGGGGTGAACAAGGAATCTTTGGAGGCTTGTCTGAGATCAGTGGAGCCCAAATGTCAAGATCTGGCTCCAATCTTCCCTAACCTACAGGCAGAAATGTACACACAGGAGAGCCCAGCCCTGCGACAGACTGAGGACTAAGGTCTCACTTCTAGAAACCCAAGCGCATTAAAATGCTTATCTGCTTAGCATCCACAGGTAACTTCTTGTCAGACAACCCAAGGACCATGTGTATTCCTGACTCAGAAGGAACAGAAACAAATCTTTACTTGGAAGAGAGAGAAAAACGACAACAAAACAGGGAGCTTACACAGCAAATACATTTACCTGCTTTCCCCTTACCTACCCAGCACGGCCAAAGATGGTTTCTCAAAAAAGAAACACAGATAAGATACTTTCCTCTCCTTGCCATGTGGTTTCTGAAAGACTCCCTCAGCCTCACCCCACCCCTGTACCATGTAATGAAACTCCCTTGGTATCCAGGGAGGGCCAGGAAACCAGCCGGCTGTTCTGTCAAGTTAAACTAACAGCAGATCTTCCTCTCTAACATGAAGGGAGCCCTCAGCTCCAGAGCCCTCAGGACAGAAATAACACATTGCCCCCAGAGCTAAAACTAGAAAAATGTGAATGGCTTACAATTGAGGGGGCAGAAAGGGGGATCTGAAGAACAAATGATTGTTACCTGCAGCCAGGGCTGGGTCAGGGGAGATGGGGATGCATGAAGAAAACCTGTGATGGAGGTGGAGGTGTAGTCCTGTCTGCCCTGTCTGGAAGCTAGTGAAGCTTGCCAAACACACACACATGCACACACACACACACACACACACATGGCTAGAGAGAGGGCTCAATGGTTAAGAGCACTTGTTGGTCTCTAGAGAAACAAAGTTTGGTTTCTAGAACCCATGTCCAGTGACTGTTAACTTCAACTCCAGGAACTCCTAGTCTCTTCTGGTTTTGGCTAGCCTGCATACACACACACACACACACACACACACACACACACAATCATATATATAAATAATAAAAATTCTTAAAATTGCACACATTAACACACAATCCCATGCATATAAATACACACATAAATAAGCATGCTTGAACACATACATGCAAGAAGTTACAGAACAACTCCCAAAGAATATTATCTGCTTAATGATATTAAAATAGCTACATTATGTTGTTTTGAGCAATTTTATATTTTATGAAGAACTTTTAAAGCTGTTACCTCATTTGACACCCTCCCCCTTCATGACACACCCATGTGTGGGATGGGGACATGCAACTGTTCATGTTTTACAGATTACATTAAGCAGTTCCCCTAGGTCTTGCCATCAGACAATGATGAATCTGAGACAGGAAGTGGGGCCTAATGACTCCCAGCTCCGGGAACTTCAACTAGGTAAGATATGGGAGTCCTTCTAATGCAAAAAGGCTGAGGTTCTCCTACCCTCAGAAGACCCATGGATGTGAGTGACATTTAAGAAAAATCCACGGCAAGGGACAGAAGTCTGAAGACATGGCTTTGAGGAGCTGTGACACCAGTGTATAGAGAGGAGAAAAAGAAACTGCCAAATATTCCAGAAGGAGGCCTGCAAGCATGCTTCTGAGCTGAATCTCCTAGTCACCTTCTCTTCCTATTGTACTGGAGGGAAAAAGCAACGGCCATGCCATTTAAAACAGTAACTGATGTTGGGGATATAGCTCAGCTGGTAGTGAAGTACATGCTTAGCATGCATAAACTCGGGTTTTGATCCCCAGCCCCCAGGGAAATTAAGGCAGGAGGTTCAGGTAAGGTAAGGACATCCTCAGCTACACAGTAAGCTCAAGGCCCGCCTGGGCTACATGAGACCCTGTCATAAACAAATACAATAGCTTGCCACTGTAATGTATAAAAGCCCTTGACAACAAAACCAATTTCTTTCACCAAGGTGGAAACTAAGGCCCAGAGAAATGAGGTGACTTACCCGGAACCAAAGCATCTGTGAGAACCAGGAACTGAGCTATGGCTTTGGGATACAGAGCTGTGCATGCTACACCAGCTGCCTTGGGCATGTATGGTCTTAACTTCATTATTATATCCATTCCTAATTAATACCACAAGTTCGGATAAAAACACTTAAGGGTAGGGAGGGGAATGTGTGGTTTCCCTCTTTGCTTTTCTGAGGAATATCACCTAATTCCAGAAACAGAAACCAAGCATGCTGTGGAAGGGTGGTAGGATAGTCCAACCTGCACAGAAATTGTCCGGCCACTTGGAAATCCTAATGATCTTAGCTATTATAAAATGAGAGTCGGCTGGCTAGTGTCAGCCTCAAGGGTTTCCATCGACCCGTCCATGTTGCCTTATATGGCAATGGGACTTTGCAGTTAAGATTAAGCCAACGGGGTGCAGTGATGGCTTGGCAGTTAAGAGCGTTTGCTGCCCTTCCAGAGGGCCCAAGTTCAAATACCAGCCCAAGCACATGCCACGTTGCTCACAACTGAAGCCTATAACTCCAGATCTAGAGGATTTGATGGCCTCTTCTGGCTTCTGCAGGTACCTGCATGCATTGTGCACATACCCACACATTAACACACAAATACATACATAACTGAA
Organism: Alexandromys fortis; assembly: GCF_014885135.2. Lineage (NCBI taxonomy): Eukaryota > Metazoa > Chordata > Mammalia > Rodentia > Cricetidae > Alexandromys > Alexandromys fortis. The sequence goes on from NW_026067955.1 coordinate 3,481,554, forward strand.
AAATAAAATACATCTTTAAAAGACACTGGAAAAATAGAGATTAAGTCTAGGGACTTAGGGCAAAATTGTTCTGGATTGTCGGGATAGCTCATTGAAATAGCACAGGTCCGAATGAGAAGGGGGCAGACGGGTCAAACGACAGCAGGAGGAAGCAACAGGCCGGAGTGTGAGGCTGTAATGACGTGAGACGGGCAGGAGAGCCACCACCCCTGGAGCACTAGGTATAGAAGTGTTGAAAGTTGTCAAAATCTATAAAAACCGTTATTAGAGTTAACCATGGTAAGTTCTTATTGTGATCACTCCCTCTCGTGCCCATTCTCCTGTAAATAAGCAAAGGGGATAGGGGATGGGGCAATCTGACTCCCTGATTGGAAACTGGTGGACTTTTTCATGCCGCTGTGGCTACCTCGGGTAAAAGGATCATTAGTCAGCCAGTTATATTACACTTATGTTAGTACCTTGTGTAGTGCAACCAGAGAACTACACAAGGAAGGCAGCAGACTGCACCAGCTCCCAGCCTCGGTTATTTCCACTTGAAACTGTTTATACTGGACATTTTGCCATTACAAGCCTTGCTGAATTGTAGGAGACCTTAAAATCATTTCTTCTAAAGCCCCAGGGGGGGATAAGTTCTTTGGCTGCCTAATAGGGAGCCTGTGATGGGGACTGAGGAGGAAAGATTATGATTGGCCCAAATACAAAACTTCATTAGCATGTAAGGTGCACTGTGATTGGTCTACACACCTCTTCTCTGACTATATAAATAGATCACTCAGGAACACTTAGTAACCTTTGAGAGACACCTCCGGGGCTAACTCTACTGGTGTAGCAATGTTAGCTACACTATAAAGGGCTTTTTTCAAATAGTCTTTGCCTATTATCAGTAGTAACAGGCAAGGGGCTAACCAGTAACGATGAGAAAGATGCAACAGACAGTGGCAGAGCAGCTGTGGCAGGCACAGTTGAGCAATGAGCAGACTCTGCTGGGAAAGCAACAAGGCTATAGGAAGCTGGAGGAAAGGACCACGGCGTAGTTACCAGAGTGCAGTCAAGTCTCTAGGGATGAGGGGCTCAGACCCAGGGCCAAGAGCTGTAACACAGGCTGCTGTCAGGGCTAATGAATCCCAACTTCTAGGCCTTCACTTAGAGGGCTAAGGGTTGCTATTCTGCAGGTCAGTACAAGGACTGTGTGCTTAACATTGCATAACATGTGCCACGTGGTCTGGGGAATGAGCTATGACAGCCATACTCTCAGTTCTGAATAAAGGGGCTTATCACTTTCACAAGCTGAAGTAAAATAATAAATAGCAGGAGATAAAGAGACAGATAACAAACGTCATCATGTTGGATGCTCAAGCCATCCATCAGAAACTACGGAAGCTCCATTGGGACAGCCAGCTGGAGTTCCCAACTGAGCTTTCTCTCCATGGCTGAGCCTCACATGGCAGAGTTTCATGTGGCTAACCCTACAGCTTGTCTCTCCCACTGTCCCCATTTCTATCTCACAGAGTAAAGGACAGGAACCTGTGATGGAGGTGTTTTACCTTCTAGCTGTTTCTAAGGAAACAAAGTCTTTTATTCATTTCTTTAAAAAGATATTTAAAGATATAAAAAAGACTTTGGAAATATATTTGAAATATATATATATTGTCATAAAATATATTCGATGTTTCCCCTCCTCCAACTCTTTCAGATCATCTCCACCTCCCCACACACCCAAGTCCACATCCTTTCTTTCTCTCTCATTACAAAGCAAACAGACATATAAAAAATAATTTAAAAATAAAATAAAAGCAAACAGGCCAGAATAAGACAAAACAAACTGGAGAGGGGAAGAGTCAAAGAAAAAGAAAAGAAACACATATAGACCAGAGATTACATACATAGAAATTCCATAAAAACATAAAAACATACACATGCACGCACACACAGACACACACACACACATAAGATTAAAAAAAAATGCTCAGACAAAGCAATATAAGACAAAATATCTCAAAAAATACTATTGAGTTCGTTTTGTATTGGCTATCTATTGTTGGCATGGAGTCTGCCCTTAAGTGTGGTTTTCATACCCAGTGAGACTCCATTGGAGAACACTAATTTTCCCTTGCAAGCGGTTCTCAATTGGAGATAGCTTCTGGGTAAGGGATGAGTGAGGGCTGGTGTCCACTTCCCCTCTCAGTGCTGGACCCCATCTGACTCAGACCGGTGCAGCCCTGTGTCTCCTCACACAATCTCTGTGAGTTCATATGTGCATCAGTACAAAGTCTTTTTTAACTGATTCTTTAAATTAAAATAAAAGTATATTATTCCCCCTTCCCTTTCCTCCCTCCAACATCGTCCATGAACCCCTCTCAAACTGATGGTCTCTTTTTAATTGTGTGTGTCCATACATATATATATATATATATTTATATACATATATGTGTGCATACATGCACAAATATATACAAAATAGATAAATATGATCAACTGAAATCATTTAGTGTTGCTTATATGTATATGATGTTGAGACTGAACAATTGGTATTGGGTAACCAATTAGGGGCTCATCCCTGGAGAAGACTAATTCTCCCACACTCAGCATAGCTGCTCATAGCTCTTTGTCTACGGTGAGAGCCTCTGAGAGCTTCCCCTCGCATGCTAGGATGTCAGTGTTGGCCTTGTTCAGGTCTCACTTAGCAGCCATTCTGTTGAGACATCATGGGCGAAGCTTCCCTGTCATTCTTAGGAGACAGTCTCACAGCAGATTTCCTGGTCCTCTGGTTCTTACAACTCTCTTCCCAAGAGCACACGTCTTTTCTTTCGTTGTTCTCTCCTCCCTGTCACACGCTTGGGGGGAGTGGCAGCTCTTGAAGGTCTTGAAGGCCACTTGACGTAAACTTGGGTCTGAAGTTGGTGCAGCGGTAGCCCCGTTCCTACATCCAGTTACACCCTCCGTCTCAGTGAGCTCAAATAGAGCATGACGATTTCTTAATACAACGTATATTCCGTAGATGATACTACCCCATCCACCCACTGCCATAGCTCACTGCTGCCTGACACTGTGGGAGAGACAGCCTCCCAAAGAACAGCACTTGATAAGCTTCTCCTTGCCCATCCATGCTTTTTCCCTGGGTGTGGCAGAAGGTCCTCAGCTGGCTGCAGGTAGCAAAAGGGAGCAGGCCTATAAAGGGAGTGCCAAAGCTGCCTCTAGAAGCTGGAAAGGGTAGGAAAAACCTCCCTGCAGCTATAGAATAAACCCAGGCTTGCCAGCACCTCGGTCTTGGACTTGTGGCATTCCTCTTCATTCTTTGTTTTCATCCTTTCCATATCTTAAGGAGTGAAGTTTGTGTGAGTGGCACGCCATCCTCAGAAATAAAGGTATTTATAACAGGCCTAAGGAAGCAGGCCTGGGCTCCTCGACCAGTCGCTACTGCTTTCCTGAGATGGGTGGGGGTGAGTGGCAGGAGGCGGGGCTAACACTGTGATCCCAAGGGTACTAAGGAGAAATTGAAATAAAATGTATGCATGGATGCGCTGCCTGCTTTAAAGTAAGGACCAGTTGCCCTTCTTGGTTTAGGGGGCTTGTCTTTTTCAAAGGATTTTTAGGTCAGTCCCCACAGGATGGAAAGGTCCCCCTTTGAAAAGGAGGCTGTGGACTTCCCCAGGCTAGCCGGGATTTCATTTCCAGCCCAAGCCCAGCCTGGACAAGTCCTTGGCTATCTTAGAGCCCAGCATGCTCACTCACACCTCCACCCTTCTGCTTTACTCTCTGAGGAAATGCCTTTTACATTCAGGCTGTACTAAAGCCATTCTTCAAAGTCCAGCTCACTGATCACCTTCTCTGGGGAGCCTTCCCTGGCTCCTTAGTTCTCTTCCTCCTGTCTCTAGTTCCGCGTTCTGAGCAGCACTCTTGCTCCTCCCTGGCCCTTTGCTCATCTAAGTAACATTTTGCTTCCTGTTCCCATCGAGAGCCTCTTGAGGACCAGAAGGGTTTAGTGTTCCTCTCTATCACCCAGCCACTTCCGTTCTCTATGTCAAGAGTCTTTTTTGGTTCCTTCCCATTTTTCCACCCAATAGAATATAAAACTCAATCCTTCAATAGTCACTTGGATTGCCCCCAAACTAGGCCCACTGTGTATCCCCACAGCCTCTGTCAGACACATACCACACACACATAGGATGTGTCTTCTTAAGACATGGAGGTCCCTGGGAGCTGTGTCTCTTTTCACCTGTCTATTGGCGCTGGTGCCCAGCAAATGCACAAAGAAAAGTAATAGAATAAAATAAAAACAAAACAGCAATGGCCTGGTCATCTCTATGGGGCCCTAAGATGCAGAGAAAGTAGGGAACTTCCCACGTTGTGAAGGTTAGGGGTTTTGTTGTTGTTTTTTTCTCTTAATGATTATTTTTATTTTATGTGCATTGGTGTTTTTGAGGGTGTCGGATCTCCTAGAACTGGAGTTACAGACAGTAGTGAGCTGCCATGTGGATGCTGGGAATCGAACCCAGGTCCTCTGGAAGAGCAGCCAGTGCTCTTAACCAGTGAGCCATTTCCCCATCCCCTTGGGATGGTTAGCTTTAACTGTCAGCTTGGCACAACCTAGCATCACCTCCGAGGAAGACAGTCTCCTCGAGGAATTGTTTAGATCAAGTTAGTGCGCGGGGTATGTCTGTAGGGACTGTCTTGAAGTGGGTGTCCCATTCAGTGGATCCTAGAGCATGTAAGAGAAATGCAGCTGAACAGCAAACAAGATATGCACCTCTTCTTTCTCTACTCCTGGATGTGTGTTACTCGCTGTCTCAAGTTCCTGCTTGATTTCCCTGAAATAATGGAGTTTGACTTGGAATCTCCAGCCAAACACACCCTTTCTCCCCTTAGTTGCTTTTGACAGTGTGTTTATTACTGCGACAGAAGCGAAACTAAAACTCGTGAAGGCTTGGCATAGCCACTTCCTGGAGCTAGCTAGCCAGTGTTCTCTGGGCTTCCCTTGGAGGCTTTGGAGCTCTGGGTAAAGGTAGTTTCTGTGCTACTATAATAGCAAAGCCGCAGGATAGATATTAGAGAACAGTTTCACTTTCCACTGCAGACAGTAATATTTCCTTGTCAGTCTAGTTAATGAGTGCTACCCTTAATGTGATAAAGGGGCTTTCTGCCAGATGATGGTGGTGCACGCCTTTAATCCCAACACTAGCGAGACAGAGGCAGGAGGATCTCTGTGAGTTCAAGGCCAGTCTGATCTACAGAGTGAGTTCCAGGATAGCCAGGGTTACACAGAGAAATCCTGTCTTGAAAACTAAAACGAAAGAAAGGAGGGAGGGAGGGAAGGAGGGAAGGAAAGAGGGAGGGAGGGAGGAAGGAAGGAAGGAAAAAAGAAAGAAAGGAAAGAAAGAAAGAAAGAAAGAAAGAAAGAAAGAAAGAAAGAAAGAAAGGGGTTTTCTAGAAGGGCAAATATGGGGTGAGAATTACATGTTTCAAGCTGATCTTCTCCCCCATGATCTTGGAGGAGACACTGACCCGGCTTTGGGGTCTGTTACCTATAAACGGCAACAGCCCAGGCTACCACAGCTGTGATGAAGAAGGGTGACCGCCAATGTGGCTGGCCCATGGAAGGCCACCTTTAAGGAGTGCTTATTGTCAGAGCACAATGTCAGAAAACAGCTGCTGCTCCTGCTGCAGGCTCCGCCCTTTCACAGATACTGACAGATGGGTGCCTACTGGGATATCATCTACAATTTCTCCCCTGGGAAGTGAGTTAATATCAAAGTGGGTGCAGGTACCAAACACATCCTGCTCCCCAACTGCTTCCTGTCTGGGAATCAGAGAGCCTAGCTGCTGGCTCTTACTAGGAACGACTCCCATCCTCAAAACATCTAAGAGACCCGGCCCTCGGATAGCTTTCCCTAGAGACACCACTGTGCTGTTGCTTCTGTTGGTGCCTGGCGTCGATAACTTTCTTAACAAACTCATTGTCCCCCAGTAATCTGTCTCAGTGTCCTTTTCAATCCTGCCCCCATCCTAAACCTAACAGTTACAAGGTGCCCACAACTATACTAACCATTGTTACAAGGTTGTCAACTCACTCACAACCCCAAATGACAAAGTGTGCTCTTATCCTCTCTAGGGAAAACCCGGGCAGTGTGGGCAGGACACAGGCCAGTGAATGGCAGAGTTAGGCAGGGACTCCAGCCCTGTCAATTCTAGCCAGCCACAGCCTCTGTTCTGCAACACGGCAATGCGGAACTTTATTTGAAACTGCATGGCACAGCTGTTGCACTCAGGAACCCAGCAGCCGAGGCTACACCTGTGTAAGACTTGGGCCCATCAACATGCCAGCAGCATGGATGGGGAGAGGACTCAGAAAGCCCCACCTCCTTGAAGAGCTAGACAGTTTGCAGACAGTGGCTGGGAGCAGAGGCGGGAGGTGGTAGTGGGTCGCTGGGATCCCATTTCTTAATGGTGCGGCCACAGGTAAGTTGCCCTTGCTCAAGTGAATAACCCCCTACTCATGTTCATTCCTGCCATCCTAATTAAATGCCACGGGGCACACACACACACGCCAAAGAAATTATAAAATTATAAAGTAAACATAAAATGCCAGTAATTGATATCTGCAGTTGATATTCCTGCAACTGATATCCCAGTAATATCCCAGTAATTGATATCCCTGCAATTCAGGTCTGTCTGTAGGGCCTGGATCAGGATCAGGGCATCCTAACCTGGCTGGGCATCTCCAGAAGGAAATGAGCTCCACTTCTCAGGGGAGTTCTGGGAAGCCCGTGCTTCTCAGCCTCTTTAGACTCTAAACAGAAAGGAACACACACACACACACACACACACAGAGTCAGAGAGAGAGAGAGAGAGAGAGAGAGAGAGAGAGAGAGAGAGAGAGAGAGAGATTATTTTTTACAGAAGGTATTACATGTCTGAACACCTACATATACATCTCTAAGACATAAAGGCTGAGATCTGCAGTGCCTGCCGGGAAGGAGATGAAAAGCCACTGAGGGCCCCATTCCCGGGTTCCAGCTGGCTAACAGGTATAGCCCAGCCAACAGGCCAATGAAGGGAAGCATAAGGAATGCAGCACATGGGGAGGGAAGGCCTGAGAGCAAGCCCTTGGGCAACCAGAGTGCTCAGAAACTACCCGACCGCCTCAGGGAAGGGGCTGCTGCTCTGTGTTTGTGGAAACTGAAACCACGTGACTGAAAACCACCACCACCATGCATCCGTGAGGCTGTAATCTTGACTCTGAGGGCCGGGCATTGGCTCTGGACGTCACCTGCACCGAACAAACGTGTTGAGAATGGGAAGCCAACCATGATGGTTTTGATGTTATAAAAGGAAGGGTTCTCCAGCTAGGTGGTGGTGGCGCACGCCTTTAATCCCAGCACTAGGGAGGCAGAGGCAGCCTAGTGAGTTTGAGGCCAGCCTGGTCTACAAGAGCTAATACCAGGACAGGTTCCAAAGCTACAGAGAAACCCTGTCTCGAGAAAAAAAGAAAAAAGGGAAAGGTTCTTCAAGGACTCAAGGAGACATTTCTTCAAAGAAGATTCATAAATGCCCAGCAAAGGCATGAAAAGCAACGCAAATCCAATCACAATGAGATGCTCCTCCGGAACTGTTAGGATGGCTTCCATATGAATGCACAGACAAACAGGACCAGAATGCAGAGAAACTTGAACCCTGTGTACTGTTATAGGGACATAAACGGGTACAGCCGCTAGGGAGGGCAGTGTGGCAGTTCTTCAGAAAATTGAAACAGAGGGCTGCTGAGAGGACTCGGGGTGTTAAAGCACTTGCCGCCAAGCCTGAAGACCCAGGTTCAATCCCTGGGATCAAATGGTGGAAGGAAGGACAAGAGTGACTTCCAAAACCTGTTATCTGATCTCCACATACATGACAGAGGCTTGAGCATCCACACATACAATGATAACACATACGAGTCATTCAAAAGTGAGAAACAGAAATACAGTGTGATTCCCATTTGCTTCTGGGCATCCACCCAAAAGAACCCAAAGTGAAGCCATGAAGAGACCTTTGTATACCCGTGGTCATGGCAGCCATTATTCACAATTAAAACCTGGAAGCAACCCCTGTGCCCAGGGACGGATGAATGAATAAACAAAACGTGGCACGTATACGCAACAGAGTATTATTCCACCCTAAAGAGAAAGGCAGTTGTGCCCCATGACAACATGGATAAACCTTGCAGGCAGTAGGCTGAGTGAAACGGTTCAATCACAAATGACAAAGACTGCCTGTCTCCATTCCTCTAAGACGGTCAAAGTGTTGAGGCAAAAAAATAAAATGGTACGGGCCCAGGCTGGTGCAGGAGAAAGTGGGAATTACTGTGTAATGGCTTGCGTCTGTCTGGGAGGATGACACAAGTTACAGAGATGAATGGTGGTGACTGGCCTCACACCAAGAAGCCTGCACTTAATGTCACCCAACTATATACTTAAAGATGACTAAGATGGGGTGGTGGGGAAATGGCTCACTGGGTCCGGTGGAAACCTGAAGTCTCACAGGAAATGAGATCTAGTCCAGGAGGAGATCTGGGTAACACAGCCTGGGTGCCGCCAAGACCCCAGGGCCAGGGCTCCCCACCCTCTGCTCCTTCCGACAACTTGTTCAGAAATGCCTTCCACTGAGCGTGCCATTCCTGAGCTGTTGAGTCAGGGTAGTGGCAGTCCGGGGAGGTGCTGGGCAGGGGGAGTTCAACCTTCAGGTCTTAGCCAATGGATTCCGTTTGGCCAGGTTCTTCCTTACTTTCTAAGGTTGTGCCCCAAGGTGGTCGAAGGGAGTGGAGTGGATGGCAGAGGGGAGAAGGTACCGGGGTGAGTCCTGCCAGAGCAAACAGCGGTGTAGCAACCCACACCCATGGGACTAAAACACTTTTCACAAGGAAAGACTTCTCCCACAATTGCTTAAAATAAGCACCTATGGCCTGGGGAGGGAAGGGCCTGGAAGGAACCTTGTTATTATATACACACTTTTCCCCCCCTCAAATCAAAAAATTGAGTTCAAATATATACAACAGAACTGGAGATGTAGCTTAGCAATAAAGTGTTGACTAACACCCCACACAAATGTGTGTGCTGTGTCTGTAGGGGGTGATATGTGTGTGACCGTGCTGATGTATATATACCTATATAGCTGTCTCTGGAAGCCAGAGTTTGATGTCAGACTGTCTTTCTTCTCTAGTTCTTTTTCTGACACATATTCTTTCACTGAACCTGAATCGCACAGGCTCACAGATTGGCTAGACTGTCTGGGCAACAAGCTCCCAGGTTCCTCCTGTCTCCGCCTCCGAGAGCTGGAGTTACAGGTATGTATGCCATGTATGGTTTTTATGTGGGCACTGGGGATATGACCTCAGTTCTTCAGCCAGACCACTGTGGCAGGCAAGACATGGCAACAGGCATGTGAGGTGGCTGGTCACATGCCATGCACAGCCAGGAAGCAGGAGAGATGGATGCTGGTGCTCAGTGCCCTTCTTTTTATTCAGCCCAGGATGCCAGCCCAAGGAATGCTGCTACCCATAGTCACGGTAGGGACACACCCACAGGCTGGTCTGGGTGATTCTGGACACTGTCAAGTTGGTAATCAATATTAACCATCTCAATCACTACTGTCATTCTTAACCTCATAAGCGATATGAGACAACGGAGGGCCAGGACCTTTCAACTCTGAACTTTACACTCTGTAGAAGCGCTCTAACAGGGTGGCTCCTGTGAGGTTCCAGAGTGGAACTTACAGTGTGCCCATGTGTTTGAATGAAAATACTTAGAAAGGCCTGCTATGGGAGCAAGTAGAATAAAGAAGCTCCCAGACAGATCTCATTAAATAAATTCTATTTGTAGGAGCAGGCCCAACCCCTAGCTGCTGTAGGCAGCTGTCCTGACTGCTCCTTCCTCTATCGTCCTCCAGCACGGGCAGATCTAGAGTGTGTACCCATCTTCTACCACCACAGTGTAAGAACTCTCCCAAATGGGTAGTTGCTTTGGGTTCTCTCAGCTCTTTTATGCCTAGGACTAGATGCTAAGAGGGGTTTCCTGATGAAGGGAGTGGAACAGTCTGAGGGAGACACAGAGTAAGTCTTGACTATGAAATTCCTTCCACTTTTCAAGACTGCCTGCTCTCCGAGAAGATGTTCTAATCACATCTGCTGGTTATCAGCTGCCTCCCTTCCAAAATACCCAGCGTGGAAATAAGACACAGGCTGCAGTCTGTCAGGCCCGTGTGTGCCAGATCCAGCTGCTGCTTCCGATGTGGGTAGTTGTGAGTGAGTTCCCACACTCTTCGGAGTGTCCATGGGCCCGTGTGTAAAATGTGAAGAACAGCGTCTGCCTTGCAGAGCTATGTGTGTTAAATGCATTGTGCATGAGCCAGAGTTCATCGTGGTCCCCATCATCACACTCTGCTGAGTGACATTTGCATACATGTCCTCTCTAGCCCTCCAGAGCAGAGCCTCTCAACTTCTGGGGTCTATCCCTACACCACTGACCTGCAAACTAGAACCCCCAACAGATAAGGGGAGGGTAGGGACTGTAGCTCTGTTTAAACAAGCTATGCCCTCTCCATAAATATACATACATACTACATACTGTAAGAGATTGTGACATGTGCTCACCAAAGTAGAAAATTCTGCAAAATGATATTAACTTCCATATTCTTTCCCAAACAAATATGATGTCACAAAGACCATGGGCTCCCAAACTGAGTTGGACTGGAACTCTGAGGATGAGCCCCAGAGAGTCTGAGGTCGGTCTGGAATATGGTGCGGATGTCAGGGTTTCCAGAGAGAAGGGACGAGCAGGTGGGTCTAGTCTCCAGGCAAGACTGGAAACCATTATCCGTTTGGGTCTAGAGTCCAGTTTTCTACAGCAGTAGCCTCAAGGCTCCCTCCAGAGTAGACCAGCTTCTATCAGGGTACACACTGGGCTGCCACTTCACACCGATTTTGAAGAAAGGATTCTCACACTTAAAAAGCAGAAACCTGGGCCTTGGAGACGCTCAGTCAGTACACTGCCTGTTGCACATGCACGGGCACCGGAATTTGATCCCCTTAGAGCCCACATTTAGAAGATCCAGACACAGCAATGCGCACCTGTAATTTCAGGGCCAGGATGGGGGGTTGGACAGAGACAAGAGATCTCTGGGACTCAGTGCCAGCCTCTTGCCAAACTAGTAAGTCCTAGGTTCCAGGTCCGGGGAGAGAACATTTCTCAGAAAAGCAAGGTAGAAAGCAATTGAGGAAGAACACCCGACATTGGCCACTGGCCTCCACACATGTGCATGAACGTGGGTGTGTGCACACGTGTGTGCACGCACACACAAATGGAGTGGGGGAGCAAGAACATGGTAGGTTCGCAAATGACTGTCCCCATCTGCCAGTAAGAGCCTTGCCGTCCCACAGAGTGGTCTGTATTCACTGTTGTGTCTGTCCCAGGCCTCCCAGCACACTGGATATTGCATAAATATTTGTAGGAAGGTTGACTCGTCCTATTTATTATATGGCTCCAATTAAGTTCTCAGTTGCTTGGCTCAGCAACCTAACAGTTTTTACAAGCAGCTAAACGCCAACAGCCTCCGCCTCAAATCTCAAACCCACAACAGAGAACGGAGTGGCCAACTCTCCATGGAACATGCTGACATTCCTCCTTGGGGTTAGATACACTGTGTGAGTGCCTAATGACTGATAAATATAAGCAAACGTGGATTGCATCAGCCAGGAAGAGGCCAGCGTTCTTCAGCAGCACAGGCCTCCCAGCTAATATTTGGATTGTTTCATCTGAAACCGTCAAATTACAAGAGAGTGACAAACACCGAGTAGGAACCTCACAGTAAGCAGTAACTGGCCCTTTGCCAGTAAGTAGGAAGAGCAAAGGTACCCTGCTATCAAATGCTCAGCCGAATGTCTGCAGCATGGTCAGGAGGCGCACAGAGCCTGCACCTCCTGGCAGATCTCCTAGAAGCTCAATCACAGAGCCCCTTTCCCACCCAGGACCTCCCTCCTAGTCCCAGGTTTCTAGCGCCAAAGCTGGTGTCCCCCACAGACCTGAGCATTGTAAGCAGCCTAACAGCACACCTTCAGATTTCACCTTATTGGCTGCCTCTACAATGCTGGTTGTCACTCAAACTCCTCAGTCCCCAGACACCAACTGTATTATCATCTCTGCTCTGGTCTACTCCTTAGAGCTACCACCACCTTGATGCGAACCCTGACCTCCTCCACTGCTTCTGGAACCTTGGGGAAAGCACCCATCGCAAGAGAGCCTCTATGTCCTCCCCTTTAGGAAAATAATATTAGTGCCTGTCTCAGATGTCCGCAGAAGGCAGCAAGAACAGCACCTACGTGAGCAATGGGCATGTAACGAACCTTAGGGATGACCTCACCGCGGTTTTGAAATCAAGAGTTCTGAAAAGCAAGTTTTTGGCTCTGTCTTTTTATTATGCTTTGGTGACAATACTCACTGGGCAGGAAACCTGATCTTCACTGGTTTAGGCTATTTAGAGTCTTATTGTTATCCTATTTGGTGGGAGCATTCATGGTTTCTTGGAGAAATAATCCAGGGTTTGACCACGGAGGCAATGCCAGATCATACAGGGAATGTTAACCATATGTGAAATTCATCCCGCATTCTCTCTCTTAAGCATAGACAGTTCTGTGTTCTAGAACACTGTGGTAGTCTGGGGAGATGGCTCAGTGGGTAAGAGGACTTGCTTTGAAAGCACAATGACCTGAGTCCAAATACTCAGTTCCCACATGAGAATGTGCGTGGCCCTGTATGTGATCTCAGCATTGTGAGGGGCAAAGACAGGAGGACGGCTGGTTCTTAGTCACCACCAACCTAGCTTCAGGTGCAGTGAAGGACTGCTTCAAAGAGGCAGGCTCAGAGGGCTAGAGCAGGACACCCGATGTCATCCACATCCTCTGCTTCTGGGTACACATGGCTCACACACATGCACAATACATATAAACAAACAAACATTTAAATCACAAAGTGTCATAGGTATCTCAGATAGGGGAACTCTGCTGGGGGCCATAGTGAGGAGGAAGACAGGAGACCCTGAGGCCTGAGCTTCTGAAAAGAGGCATCCACAGTCCCATGACCTATTGAAAATACATCCTAGGGGAACCGGACGCGCACGGCAGCGGGCGGCCGGAACCGGACGCGCACGGCAGCGGGCGGCCGGAACCGGACGCGCACGGCGGGCGACGTAGCTGGCGCAGCGGCCGGGACCGGCGGGTACTGACACAGTGGCAGACAACGCAGGCGACAGGGACCAGGGCAACATCAAGAGCAGATCGCCCCAGGACAATTAAATCAAAGAGGTAGGCCTTTGGTTGGCGAGGTCCCGGGCAAACAGGGAACCTGGTTCTTTTCCTGAAGACCCGTCTGAGGGGTGAGAGGGATCTTGGCCCCTGGCAGGAGCCAGGAAACAGAACGAGGGAATTTTGCAAGAGGAGCCTCTGGCCAGCAGGGAAACCTGATCTGGTTTTAAAAGACCAATTAGAGATCGTCAATAGGAGGAGATGGGCAGGCGCCAAGGCAAAAATTCTCCCAATAAGCTGAAAAACAACATGAAAGCACCAGAACCCAATGATCTTACAACAGAAGGACTTGAACACCCTAACACAGAAGAAGTGGAAAAAATCGACTTTATGAAAGCAATAGAGTCCCTTAAACAATATGTAAAAAACACCTTTATAGAAATGGATGAGAAGTATAACAAAAAGTTTGAAGAATTGAGTAAATACGTACATGAGACCCTGGGAAACCAAGAAAAAACGAACAAACAGGTAATGGAAACAGTTCAAGAATTGAAAACTGAAATGGAAGCAAGGAAGAAAGCACAAACTGGGGACCAGCTGGATACGGAAAATCTAGGTCAACGAGCAGAGCCTACAGAAACAAGCATAATCAATAGAATACAAGAAATAGAAGAAAGAATCTCAGATTCTGAAGACACCATAGAGAAAATAAACGCACTGATCAAAGAAAACAGCAAAGCCAACAAATTCTCATCACAAAACATTCAGGAAATATGGGACACAATAAAAAGACCAAACCTGAGAATAATAGGAATAGAAGAAGGGGAAGAATTACAGCTCAAAGGCCCAGAAAATATATTTAACAAAATTATGGAAGAAAACTTTCCCAACATAAAGAAAGATATTCCTTTGAATATCCAAGAAGCATACAGAACACCAAACAGACTGGATCAAAGAAAAGCATCCCCTCGCCATATAATAATCAAAACACAAAATATACAGGTTAAAGAAAGAATATTAAGAGCTGCAAAGGAAAAAGGCCAAGTAACTTATAAAGGTAAACCGATCAGACTTACACCTGACTTCTCTATGGAAACCATGAAAGCCAGAAGGTCCTGGATAGAGGTTCTTCAAAAACTAAGAGACCATGGATGCAAACCCAAACTTCTATACCCAGCCAAGCTAGTATTCACTATCAATGGAGAAAACAAGACATTCCAGGATAAGAACAAATTTAAACAATACGTAGCCACAAATCCAGCGCTACAGAAAGTAATAGAAGGAAAATCGCAACCCAAGGAATCCAACATTGCCAACACTGACTACAATAACTCAGGAATCTAGCGAACCTTCACCAGTACAACTCAAAGAAGGGACACACACAAACTCTACTACCGAAAACAGTAAGAATAACCGGAGTAAACAACCACTGGTCACTAATATCACTTAATATTAATGGTCTCAATTCACCTATAAAAAGGCACAGGCTAAGGGATTGGATACGAAAACAGGATCCAACATTCTGCTGTTTGCAAGAAACACATCTCAACCACAAAGACAGGCATCTACTCAGAGTAAAAGGTTGGGAAAAGGTCTTTCAAGCAAATGGTCCTAACAAAAAAGCAGGTGTGGCCATACTAATTTCCAACAAAACTGACTTCAAACTAAAATCAATCAGAAGAGATCGAGATGGACACTTTATACTCATAACAGGAACAATTCATCAGGATGACATCTCAATCCTGAATATCTATGCCCCTAATATAAAAGCACCCACTTATGTAAAAGAAATATTTCTAAAACTCAAGGCAGACATAAAACCACACACACTAATAGTAGGAGACTTCAACACACCTCTCTCTCCAATGGACAGGTCAATCAGACAGAAACCTAATAGAGAATTAAGAGAATTATTGGAGGTAATGAAGCAAATGGACTTAACAGACATCTACAGAACACTCCACCCAAATAGGAAAGAATATACCTTCTTCTCTGCAGCTCATGGAACCTTCTCAAAAATTGACCATATACTCGGAAACAAAGGAAACCTCCACAGATACAAAAGAATATCAGTGTCCACCTGTGTCTTATCAGATCACCACGGATTAAAGTTAGATGGCAACAACTATGCTACCCCCAGAAAGCCGACAAACTCATGGAAACTGAACAGTCAACTACTGAACCACACCTGGGTCAAGGAAGAAATTAAGAAAGAAATTAAAGTCTTCCTTGAATTTAATGAAAATAAAGAGACAACATACTCAAACCTATGGGACACGATGAAAGCAGTGCTAAGAGGAAAGTTCATAGCACTAAGTGCCCACTTAAAGAAAACAGAGAAAGCATACATTGGGGACTTAATGGCACACCTGAAAGCTTTAGAAAAAAAAGAAGCAGAGGTGCCCAGAAGGAGTAGAAGACTGGAAATAATCAAACTGAGGGCAGAAATCAACAAAATAGAAACACAGAAAACAGTCCAAAGAATCAATGAAACAAAAAGTTGGTTCTTGGAGAAAATCAACAAGATCGACAAACCCCTATCCAAACTAACTAAACAACAGAGAGAGAACACGCAAATAAATAAAATCAGAAATGAAAGGGGGGACATAACCACAGACACAGAGGAAATCCAGAGAATCATTAGATCTTACTATAAAAGCCTGTATGCCACAAAACTGGAAAATGCAAAAGAAATGGACATTTTTTTAGATAAGTACCATATACCAAAGCTAAACCAAGACCAGGTGAATGATCTAAATAGACCTGTTAGTCGCGAAGAACTAGAAACTGTTATCAAAAATCTCCCTTCCAAAAAAAGCCCAGGACCAGATGGGTTCAACGCAGAATTCTACCAGAACTTCCAAGAAGAGCTAATACCTATACTCCTTAACGTATTTCACAATATAGAAACAGAAAAGTCATTGCCAAATTCCTTTTATGAAGCTACAGTTACCCTGATACCAAAACCACACAAAGACCCAACCAAGAAAGAGAATTACAGGCCTATCTCACTCATGAATATCGACGCAAAAATTCTCAATAAAATACTGGCAAACCGAATTCAAGAACACATCAGAAAAATTATCCATTATGATCAAGTAGGCTTCATCCCAGAGATGCAGGGCTGGTTCAACATACGCAAATCTATCAATGTAATCCACCATATAAATAGACTGAAAGAAAAAAACCATATGATCATTTCATTAGATGCGGAAAAAGCATTCGACAAAATTCAACACCCCTTTATGATAAAGGTCTTGGAGAGAATAGGGATACAAGGGTCATACCTAAATATAATAAAAGCTATCTACAGCAAACCGACAGCTAACATTAAATTAAATGGAGAAAAACTCAAAGCCATCCCACTAAAATCAGGAACAAGACAAGGATGTCCACTCTCTCCATACCTCTTCAATATAGTGCTTGAAGTTCTAGCAATAGCAATAAGACAACATAAGGGGATCAAGGGGATTCGTATTGGAAAGGAAGAAGTTAAGCTTTCGTTATTTGCAGATGACATGATAGTATACATAAGCGACCCCAAAAATTCTACCAAAGAACTCCTACAGCTGATAAACACCTTTAGTAGCGTGGCTGGATACAAGATCAACTCCAAAAAATCAGTTGCCTTCCTATACACTAAGGATAAGGAAACAGAGAGGGAAATCACAGAAGCATCACCTTTCACGATAGCCACAAAGAGCATAAAATATCTTGGGGTAACCCTGACCAAGGAAGTGAAAGATCTATTTGACAAGAACTTCAAGTCTTTGAAGAAAGAAATAGAAGAGGACACCAGAAAATGGAAGGATCTCCCTTGCTCTTGGATTGGGAGGATCAACATAGTAAAAATGGCAATTCTACCAAAAGCAATCTATAGATTCAATGCAATCCCCATCAAAATCCCATCAAAATTCTTCACAGATCTGGAGAAGACAATAATCAACTTTATATGGAAAAACAAAAAACCCAGGATAGCCAAAACAATCTTATACAATAAAGGAACGTCTGGAGGCATTACCATCCCTGACTTCAAACTCTATTACAGAGCTACAGTATTGAAAACAGCTTGGTATTGGCATAAAAACAGAGAAGTCGACCAATGGAATCGAATAGAAGACCCTGACTTTAACCCACAAACATATGAACACCTGATTTTCGATAAAGGAGCTAAAAGTATACAATGGAAAAAAGAGAGCATCTTCAACAAATTGTGCTGGCAAAACTGGATGTCAATCTGTAGAAGAATGAAAATAGACCCATATCTATCACCATGCACAAAACTCAAGTCCAAGTGGGTGAAAGACCTCAATATCAGTCCAAACACACTGAACCTGATTGAAGAGAAAGTGGGAAGTACTCTAGAACACGTGGGCACAGGAGACCACTTCCTACGTATAACCCCAGCAGCACAGACAGTAAGGGCCTCATTGAATAAATGGGACCTCCTGAGACTGAGAAGCTTCTGTAAAGCAAAGGACACTGTCGCTAAGACAGAAAGGCAACCCACTGACTGGGAGAAGATCTTCACCAACCCCACAACTGACAAAGGTCTGATCTCCAAAATATATAAAGAACTCAAGAAACTAGACCGTAAAAGGCTAATCAACCCAATTATAAAATGGGGCACTGAGTTGAACAGAGATCTCTCAACAGAAGAAGTTCAAATGGCCAAAAGACACCTAAGGTCATGCTCAACTTCCTTAGCGATCAGGGAAATGCAAATCAAGACAACTTTAAGATACCATCTTACACCTGTCAGAATGGCGAAAATCAAAAACACCAATGATAGCCTTTGCTGGAGAGGTTGTGGAGAAAGGGGTACACTCATCCATTGCTGGTGGGAATGCAAACTTGTGCAACCACTCTGGAAAGCAGTGTGGAGGTTTCTCAGGAAATTTGGGATCAACCTACCCATGGACCCAGCAATACCACTCTTGGGAATATACCCAAGAGAGGCCTTATCACACAACAAAAGTATATGCTCTACTATGTTTATAGCAGCATTGTTTGTAATAGCCAGAACCTGGAAACAACCTAGATGCCCTTCAATTGAAGAATGGATGAAGAAAGTATGGAATATATACATATTAGAGTACTACTCAGCAGTAAAAAACAAGGACTTCTTGAAGTTTGCAGGCAAATGGATGGAAATAGAAAACACCATCCTGAGTGAGGTAAGCCAGACCCAAAAAGAGGAACATGGAATGTTCTCACTCATATTTGGTTTCTAGCCATAAATAAAGGACATTGAACCTATAAGTTGGGTTCTTAGAGAAGCTAAATAAGAAGGAGAACCCAAAGAAAATCCTGAATATTTCTCCTGAATATTAAACTTCATCAGGCGATGAAAGGAGACAGAGACAGAGAACCACATTGGAGCACCGGACTGAAATCTCAAGGTCCAAATCAGGAGCAGAAGGAGAGAGAGCACAAGCAAGGAACTTAGGACTGGGAGGGGTGCACCCATACACTGAGACAATGGGGATCGGGAACTCACCAAGGCCAGCTGGCCTGGGTCTGAAAAAGCCTGGGTCAAAACTGGTCTCGCTGAACATAGCGGACAAGGAGGACTACTGAGACCTCAAGAACAATGGCAACGGGTTTTTGATTCTACTGGACCTAGTGGTTTTGTGGGAGCCTAGGCAGTTTCGTGGATGCTCACCTTACTAGACCTGGATGGAGGTGGGTGGTCCTTGGACTTCCCACAGGGCAGAGAACCCTGATTGCTTTTTGGGCTGACGAGGGAGGGGGACTTGATTGGGGGAGGGGGAGGGAAAGGGGAGGCAGCGGTGGGGAAGAGACAGAAATGTTTAATAAATAAATAAATTAATTAAAAAAAAAAGAAAAAGAAAAAAAAAAAAAGAAAATACGTCCTAGAAACTTCCTAGAAAAAATATTTACTAATCCAGGATTCCGTAATCACAGCTGGGGGATAGCTAAGACTCCAAACATGTAACCCGTCCAAAGACTGGCAGCACACATCAGTTCTTCATACACCTGTTCTTTTAATTTCTTTGAGAATTTCATACATGAGTACTGTGCTTTCATCATTTGTACCCCTCCATCTTTCCTTTCCAATTCTTCCTGTGTTCTGCGTCCCCAGACTCCCTCTGAAATCCGTGATCTCTTCCTTATTCTTGTTTATATATGTGTATGTATGTATGTATGTGTGTATGTGTGTATGTATGTGTGTATGTGTGTATGTGTGTATGTATGTATGTATGTATGTATGTATATCTCCCACTGAGTCCATATGTATTGTTCATATGTATTTAGGGCTGACCTCGTAGGACTGGATAGTCTATCAGGCAGTCTCTGATTCTTCCCTCTCAACGGAGTCATTAATTGTTTATAGCTCTTCATGTAGGTGAGATTCCTCCATCCCTATGGGTATGTCACTTGGTATTGTGATTATCTAGGTCTGTTTAGGAGACCTCATTGTTGAGCAAGTCTCTGCCTTTTGTCCTCTAGTTAACTCCACACAGCCTGTGACTAGTGGTTTCTGGCCCCCACCTCTTCCCAGCACAGTGGTGCCATCTTGGGACCCACGTATCTTAACTAGGATTACTATTACTATGGTGAAACACCACAACCCAAAGCAACTTGGGAAGGAAAGGGTTAGTTTCACTCACTGCTCCAGATGACAGTCTATCATCAAAAGCCGTGAGGGCACAGCTCAAACAGGGAAAGAGCCTGGAGGCAGGAGCTGATGCAGAGGCTATGGAGGGGTGCTTCTTAATGGCTTGTTCCTCATGACTTGCTCAGCCTGCTTTCTTATAGAACCCAGGACCACCAGCCCAGGGGTGGCCTCACTCACAATGAGATGGGCCCTCCTCCATCAATCACTAATTAAGAAAATGCCCTACAGTCAGATCTTATGGAGGCATTTTCTCATTTGTGGCTCCTCCTTTCAGGTAACTTTAGCTTGTGTCCAATCATCACACAGGGTCTCCTCCTCTTTTCACACCTTCACAGATCTCCCTGAAGTGTGACGTCTAATGGCCTCTCGGAATTTCCTCCATGATGTGGGATGTCCTTCTGTATATGTGTTGTTTTTTATTGGTTGATGAATAAAGCTCCTTTGGCCAATGGCTTGACAGAGTAAAGCCAGGCAGGAAATTTGAACATAGATAGACAGATAGACAGACAGACAGATAGATTGTGTGTGTGTGTGCGCGTGCGCGTGTGCGTGTGTGTGTGTGTGTGTGTGTGTGTGTGTGTGTAGGCAGAGTCAAAGAGTTCCATGTAGCTGCCAAAGGAGAAAGATGCTGGAAACTTACAGTAGGTCACAGCCTCATAGCGATACATAGTTTAATAGAAATGGGTTAACTGAAGATATAAGAGCTAGCTAGACATACACCTGAGTCATTGGCCAAGCAGTGTTGCAATTGATGAAGTTTTTGTGTGATTATTCAGGTCTGGGTGGCTGGGAAACAAACGAGCAGCCTCCATTTACCTCTTCACTTTGAGAAGTAATTTTACAATCAAAGAGCGGGATAGGAGTGGCCTTGGGACTGTAGAGGCTGTAAAATCAGTGAAAAGCTATGTGGGGCCTGGGAAAGTGGCTCAGTCAATAAAGTAATTGTACATAAGGAGGAGGACCCACGTCCCACCCCTAAGAACACAGGTAGGGGTGGGGGAGCAAAGCTAGGTGTAGCTGGGGAGGAGGAGGCCGGTGGAATCCTGAAGGCTCCTGATTGGTCAGCCTAGCCAAATTGTGAGTTTCCAGTAAGTAAAGGACTTTTTTTTTTTTCCAAAAAAACCTGAAGGGTAAACTTGGTCTGAGGAATCACACCAGATGCTGTGCTATGGTCTCCACCGGCCCCCACAGGCACATTTATGCACAGAAGGGGCTGTGATAAGAATTCCTCTGATTCTGCACAATCAGTGTAGAGGCTCCCCTGTTGTCAAGGCAGGGACAGACACAGGGACCATGGTGTGCACATACCTTCTCTCTGAGGGTTCTCGGCCCCGGGCCTGTGGGTGGCGGCTGCCTCGCACCACTGTGGGGCCTGGGCGGCTAGCATCGGGGCCAGCCGGGGCACGTTGCTCCTCACGATTTCGATGCAGTGGTACTGAGGTGCGTACGGCTGACACGACATGGCCAGTGAAGGACAGCGTAGGGCCACCGGGTCGCGAACCTCCACGACTGCGGTAGGAGCTGGGCAAACAGGGCCGCGTCTGCTCCATCACACCGCCACTGCAGCTGCGTGAACAGGCAGACCAGGGGCCCCAAGAGCCCCAAACTCCTGGAGAGCCACCACCACTGTCCTCTGGGGTTCCCTCTGCCACGGCCATCCGTTGTGGGACCTGCAGAGACAGAGAATGTTTAGGGACCTGAAACCTGAGACGCTTGGGACAGGGTTAGTTTCTCTCCTGGATCCATGTAGACACAATACAATTAAGATTCAAAACAGAATGCATATAATTCAGCCTGGGTCACAATCAATACTAACTCAGTCCTAAGAGACAACTAAAGTGCCCAGGAGCCAGGAGAGTCACAGTGCAGGTTGGCTTTGAGCACTGTGATGACTAATCTTTACTATCAACTTGACTGGATTTAGAATCACCATGGACACACACTTCTGGGTTTATCTGCGAGAGTTTCTCGAGATTAAGATAGAGTAGGAAGACCCACCCTATGCAAGGATGGTACTATGCCATAGTCTGGGGTTGCTGACAAAACCCAGAAAGCAGGCCTGGTAGCAGTATTGATCCTGCTCTGCTTTCTGACTACACCCATGATACAGCCAGTTTCCTCCTCTCTGCCATGGTAGGCTGCACCCTCAAACCATGAGCCAAAGAAACCTTTCATTAAGTTGCTTTTATGGGCGATTTGTCCCAGCCATGATGGAGATAGCTAATATGTGAGCTGCGGTCTCATAGAGCAGGTATGGAATCTTCAGGAGTCCCTCTCCTCAACTTCCAGCCAGATGCCTCCCTCTAAACCAGAAGACCTGGACTCCCATTAGCTGCAGGGAAATTGCCCCGTCTCCCTGCAGGAAAAGCAATAGCCGGAACAGTCTGGAGGCTGTGCCCCAGAGCCAGGCTGCCAGGACACATGCACACACACACACACACACACACACCTACCACCTCCTCCTAAGCATGACTAGGAAGTTTCCGAGCCTCCAGCACCAGTACATTTGGTAAGAGAATGGTCCCAGTGCCTTCTAGGCTGTAAGTGAGGTTGTCTGTGCACAGGGAAGTTTGGCATTGAGAACATGTTAGCAAGCAGTCATGACCATTTTCCTGCTCCCATACACACCAGAAGTGGGAAACATCGCAGCGTGCAAGCCCCAGCCAGAGCAATTCCACCCTTTGTTGAGCTGGTCTTTCCAGAGAAGGGCCATGCTAGGCGCCGAGCTAAAAGTCGCTCCAGAGAGGTTCCTCTGTTATGCAGACATGAACTGAAGTTCCAAGAAAAACTGCTGCACACGTGTTAAAGGTTCTGCAAGGCTGACAGACGGACTTGAACTTCTGTGATTATAGAGAGCTGGAATGTTGCAATGCCAGACCCCAAATTACCTTGGGTTCCCTATTAGTCCCCTTAATAGACATTCTTGCTCGCCTTTGGATTTGACCTCACATCCTTGGGGCAAATCCTTTTTAGCTTCCACCTTAGGCTTTATTATAGCAGAGACGTGGCTGTAACCCACCTACTGATGCTCCCACCAATGCATTTTAAATTTACCTTGTTTTTCCCCCCTGTTACTATATATATATATATATATATAAAAAGACATATGTTTGAACATGGTGTTTGGGATAACCTGAATCTGTTTTTCTGGACCATGGCCACTTACATTTGCCTCCAGAATAAACTCTCTCTTCTTTCCACGGAAGAGACAGCTATGTTTTCCCCCAACACAGACACGTTCTGAGCACCAGCTGTATACCTGGCTCAGAATCAGGCAGTCTCCCCCTTCATTCCCTGCTGCTGTGATAAAACACCTGACCGGAAGCAATTTAGGGGAGAATAGGCTTGCTTTAGGTCAAACTCCAGGGGCATTATTACAGGGATCATATCAGCAGGAATGGGAAGCAACTATCACATCGCATCGACGCTCCAGAGTGGAGAAAAGAGAATTAATGCAGGCACGTGTGCTCTACCAAGCTCACTTTCCCTATCCTTCTACAGCCCAGGGGCCCAAACTCAGGTACAGCGTCCTCCACAGTGGGCTGGGTCGTCCCATTTCAGCTAAGGTAATCAGGAAAACCCTCCTTGGGGTCAAGGACATCAAGAGAAAGCTCACACAATCAACTAACCGGGCCTCCTAGCGGCTTGCAGAGACTGAACCGACAGCCAGGGAGCCCACATGAGACTGACCTAGGCCCTCTGCATATATGTTACAGGTGTGTAGCTTGGTCCTCTTGTGGGACTCCTAATGTCACGGACAGGGGCTGTCTCCACTCTTTTACTGGCCTCTTGGACCCTACTTATACTTGCTCAGCCTTAATACATGGGGAGGTGCTTAGTCTATATTGTAAGTTGATATGTCATGTTTTATTGATACTCATAAGAGACCTGCCTTTTTCTGGGTAGAGATGGAAGAGAAGGAGATTGCGGTATAGGAGGGAGGGACTGGGAGGACAGGATAAGAGAGGAGGCTGCCTCTAGGATGTAAAATAAATAGATGAATTTGAAAAGGAAAACCCTCCCTGGACATGCCCACAGGCCAAGCTGATCCTACAACTCTTCACTGAGACTTTTTCCCCAGAGGATCTCAGAGTGTATCCAGCTAGCAAGCTAACCACATCAGGCCCTGACGACAGAGAGGAAAGCACCCAGGTCCATACGAGTGGCCTAACCACAGCAAAATATTGCTGTCAGTCAATACATGCTGAGAAGGCTCCTAGGACGGACTGGCTGCCTTGGCTGGACGGAGGGAGTGGGAGGCTTGAGAAGGCAGGGGAAACAAGGGTGTCCCAGCAGAGCTGGGACTCATAAGCATCTACTGAACTCTAATTGTTTGTACAACCCGAGTCTGTTTTTAAATTTTGTTTTACTTATTTAGGTCTGAGTGCTGTGCGTGTATGCCTGCAGGTTAGAAGAGGGCACCAGCTCTCATTATAGATGGTTGTGAGCCACCATGTGGTTGCTGGGAATTGAACTCAGGACCTCTGGAAGAGCAGCCAGTACTCTTATCTGCTGAGCCATCTCTCCAGTCCCCACAGTATGAGTCTTGTATCCTTTTGTGGAAGGGAAACGGAGGTTCAGAAACACCGTGTGGCTAGTCCCCAGTCACTGTACTAGATTCAGACATAACCAGGTCTCAGAACATACAAGCTCTGGCACTTGCTCTCCTCCCAGCAGACATGCCCTTCCAAAGCATCTTCCTCAAACATCTTTCCTATCCTTGGAGAAAATCTAGGGCTTTCTACAGAACGTGGATTCTTTTCAACAAGCCATGGACTTACCTATGCAGTGCCAAGATGCCCACAGATGGCCTTCATTCATTTTTGTTTTGACGGACCTTGGATTTTGCCAGTTCAAAGGTCACCTAAGTGGTGAAGCAGTCTAAGGATTATCTGGAACAAACTTGATAAGGCTGACTCCCAGGATGCCACATGGTGTCATGTGTGATGCCACCCATGAGTGATGGCACTAAGCCTGCCTCACAAGGTAGCTGTGAGGACTGGTCAATAACCTGACTGACAATCACGAGGAAGTACTCCAGCTGTCCCTGTGGTCACTGAAATGCAGGGCTTAGCTCTTAAGTGGGGCTCTAGCCTCAGGTAATCAGTCACTGTGAAGCCACTGATGTATAATCAAGGCCACTTTCATTTAACAAACTGTGGAGTTTCTCAGACCATTTTTATAGCTCACATTGGCTCCTGAAGGTTCTGGAAGTAACTCGAGCAGGATAGAATAAAAGCAGGAGTCAAGCAGAAGAGCTAGGGGTTTGTCCCCCTGAAGTCATCAGCAGACCTCAGCTGGCATTGACAAACTGATTTAGGGAAGCTACGTCAGGAGAACCAAAGCAAGGGTAGAGGTGATGTGGGGTGATCCAGCTGCAGACAGGGGCAAAGCAAGAATAAGACAGACATGAGAGGAGGCGGGTCTGGGTGATGACTGACAGCTGCTGACTAGAGGGCGGTGGTTCTGACCTCAGAGTACATGAGCTCAGATCCACTGCACCCAGCACCCAGAGAGAAGGGTTTTCTCCTGTTTATAAACACCGAACAAGGCAAAGACATAAGGGCTGGGGTCCAATGAAGCAGAGAAGACACAGCCCTGAGGAAAAGGCAATGTAACCACCTAAGCAAAGAGTACAGGGATGTGGTCAAAGCCACGGGAACCTGAAACCATCAGATGCTAAAGAAACACAAAAGGGGTCTCCACCTGAGGATTGGGGAAAGCACACATAACTGGTAACAACTGGCTTGGGGAACAGTGAGGGAAGTCATCTCTGCTGTTTTATGCCACCAAATCTGTAGTGATTTGTTCAAACAAACAGAGCTCTGGAGTGGCAGGACAAGGCAGGAAAGGATACCAGTCACTTCTCCCTGTAGGACACATGCACATATAAGTCAGCTCCTTGGCAGGAAAGAGGCAAGCTACTACCACCAGGTCATGTTTTTGGAGAAACTGAGGTCCCAAGAAACTGTGGGATGTGCTATGGGGTCAGGCTAATGAGAGGCACAGAGCAGCCTACAATCAGGTAAGTTCTCTATTCCCCTAGTCTCCCGGGCATTTCCCCTACAAGATACCACCACTCTGCTTGTACTGTTGGTGGAAAACAGAAGCAGAAGGAGGGGTAATTCCATGTGTATGGTTTTCCTAGCACAAGGATAGTTAGGGATAAAGGAACAAAAAGACAGGAAGGTGTTTCTGATGCCCATGGGGAGAGACGCTCTCTGTCCCTTCCCAATCTCTCGGTAACAGATAACCACTATGCTTTCTGTAACATTCCATTGGACATGCAGCGACACAGGGGACCACTTCCCTCAACTAATCCCACCCTAATTTAGCATCCGGTTGCCAAATTGGGCAAGATCCTGGTGGGAAGGGAAAATGAAACCACATTCCATCCTATTCTACTGGCATGAATTCTCAAATTTATAGTGTAATTCTACCGCGAGTGACCTGACATTCCACAACTCCCCATCGTGAGAGCCCAGCCACACACACTCCGGAGCTGGGTTTTAATAGGGCAGGCTACCTTCCATAGTGTATGCTAGCTATACTCAAACTATCACATAACGTTACATATATGTTACACATGCATATACAAGAATTGCTATCACATCATGATATGAAAAGAACAAACTGGCATATTATGAAGAGTCTAGACACATTCTAAATAAGAGCCCAACTAGACAAAAAGTTCCCTTACTATAATGCAATATAATTTTTCTGTTAGAATGAGGCTAATTTACATTTGTTAAAATAGTTTCTATAGCATGTTAATTGTTGAAACACAAAACAAAAAGTAGACTAATAGAAGAAATCTGTTCGCAGCTATCTCTCTTTAAGCATTAGAAAAACTTTATATATGAGCAGATCTGATCTACCTACAATGCTGCAATTTCATGTGCAATTTTTTTTTTAACTTAATATGACTTAAGAGTTCTCTGGCTTTGTTAACAAGAGGGCCCAACTGGAAAATCTTTCCATGCCAAGTAGAGTGACAGGAATGAAAAGAGCAGAAACCACTGTGGCTCCAACACCCACTTGCCCGAGACTACCAGCTTCATATCACCAGCTGGCTTCCCCAGGGGATCATGGATATCGCAGGCAGCTGCAAGGCCAGACCTATTAGAATATGCTTAGCAACTACAGGGATAACAACCATCAGGGCAACCAAAGGGCTAACTGCTTTAGTTGTATTATGTAACTGAACCCCCAGAACAGCTATTATCTGTCATCCACCCCGGAGAAATCAAACACGTTACATACAGTGTTAGCAAGCAGATAGCCAGGAAAGGTCCCGTGGCGATTCCAGTCATGTCTGGACTCACCTGAGGGACGGTGTGCAGAGTTGAGCAGAAGCTCACTAAACCTGGAGTGATTACTTTTAAATGACCTCGTCCCCTGAGACTGGTGGCTCCTAAGGAAAATTTTGATAAAAATACGCAAATGATGAGAAAAGGAAAGCAAGAGCAAGCACACAGCAAACACCATCTCCCACCAAGGAAAGGCGCAGCACACGGGCCCAGGGGCAGCGATGGGTACTGCTGTCCATAGGAACGGCATCAGCATCTCTGGAAAAGGCACGAGCCCCCTCTGGAAGACCAGGGGAAAACCAGAGGGTGGCAACAGGAAGGGCAAAGGGGAGGGATGACAAACACCTCCTCATATGCTGAAACTGATCAGCACAGCCCAGAGCCTGATTCTCACGGGATGCATTTCTGCAGCTCTCATTCCCACTTCGCATCAGCCATCGAACAATAGCGGGGTCCAGTGGCGGAAGCTTCGAAAATGGCTGACCTTTAATGCCACTTCATCAGGGTTGTTGGGTGACTAAGTAGGATGTCTAACACTTCCACCTAGCAGGGACAGGTAGCATGCTCCTATGTCCCTTTAGTGGGAGGACAGATGCATGAGTCCAAAGTCTTACAATGCTTCGGAAGCAGACCCAACCATAGATCAAAGCGGCACCCTCTCCACTCCACTGGGGTTTTCAAGGACGTGAACAGAAAGGGTAGGATAACAGTTAAAGAATGGACACATTCAAAGTGCACACCATATGGAGACCCTTCTCTGGAGAATATGTTGTGTCTCCCGTGGGGTGAGGGCTGGAGTCCAGGGAAAGATATATCAGACAAGATCCTACGGGACTTTGGGGGTTCTCTTCCTCTTAAAAACTATGAGGTCACATTATAGGAGCTCTCCCTGTCTACCTCTGTACCTGCCCCCCCCCCAATCCGTGTCTTAGTTAGGGTTTCTATTGCTGTGAAGAAACACTATGACCCAAAGGCAAGCTAGGGAGGAAAGGGTTTTTAAATTAGGCTTGCACTTCAGTATTGCTGTTCATCACTGAAGGAAGTCAGGACAGAAACTCAAATAGTGCAGGATCCTAGAGGCAGGTGCTGATGAAGAGGCCATGGAGGAGGCTGCTTACTGGTTTGATCCGCATGCCTTGCTCAGCCTGCTTTCTTATAGAACCCAGGACCAGCAGCCAGGGAGATACCACGCACCATGGGCTAGACCCTCCCCAATTGATTACTAATTGAGAAAATGTCTTAAAGCTGGATCTCAAGGAGGAATTTTCTCAGTTGAGGCTCCTTCCTTTGATGACTCTAGCTTGTGTCAAGTTGGCACACAAGACCACTCAATTCAGTGTGTGTGTATGTGTGTGTGTGTACACACGCATGTGTATGGATGCACATATAGAGGGCCAAAGGTCAACCTCAACCTTGGTGTTGTTCCTCACGATATCATCCACTTTGTTTCCTTGTTTTTTGGGAATAGGATCTCTCACTGGCCTAGAATCCCCCAATTTGGCTACGATGTGCTGGCTAGCAAGCCCAGGGATCAATCTATTTCTGCCACCTTAGCACTGGGATAACTAAGACACTCCACCATGCCTGGCTCTTTTTCTGTGCTTTTGGGGATAGAACTCGGGTCCTTGTGTGTACAAGGCAAGCACTTTAGTGACTGAGCCATCTCCCCAGCACTATGGAACCTCTCTGAATACTCACGAAAGACCAGAGCATGGGGGTGGAGGGAAGGGGTGTCATTCAAAGACATAAGAAAAGTAGTTAATCATGTCCCAATTTAACACAACAGTGGATCTGTGATAATACCAGAGGAAATGGAAACTCCTCAAGTATTCTGGGTTGGGAGCTGAACTAATACTACCTGAACTAACACTACATTTGGAAGGTTGTTTCATGCCAGTCAGAGACGTGTATAAATCTACATGCATGGGAAGACATATGGATGTGGACCTGGTAGCCTTTTCCTTTTGGCCTTTTAGGAAATCTGTCTCCGTGTTGCATAAAAGGCATTGGGAATATATCCGGGGACCAGCTAGCTGAAGCCAAGGCAGACAGAGTAGATCAACTGGAATTGGTATCTCCTGACAAGTGACCAAGAGACCAATAGCTTTGGGTCCTCTGCTCTAGTATCTGCTCCCTTGGTCATCCATGCTCTGAGACCATTCTTGTGGTGGTGGTGTTACTCTCAATGGTACCCACACCCACATCCTACCTACATCCTAGACTCATCCCAGCCTGGCCTCCCTGGCATTTGCTATTTCTGTGGCTTGCAGAAAAGAACTCTAGATGGTATTTAATGATGGCACATAAAATGTGGTAACCAACATGATGTAAAATGAAACAGGTCTGCCTCTGGCACAGGACTTGGAGGAGAGAAAGCAGCTCTTGGGGACTGCCAAAAGAGACATGGTTGGTCTGTCTACTGCCGATTTGTTTCTGTGAACTTCACACAAACCTAGACATATCTGGGAACAAGAAATCTTAGTGAGGGACTGCCTCCAAGATGGTCCTGTGGCATGTCTGTGAGGGGTATTTTCTTGATTAATGACTCATGTGGAAGGGCCCAACCCACTATGGGTGGTGCCAACCCTGGTTATGTGGTCCTGGGTGTTATATATTTTAACAACACAAACATCAACAAAGCAGGTTGAGCAAGGCATAGGGTAGCAAGCCAATAAGCAATATTTCTCTCATTTTCTGCTTCATTCAGTTCCTGCCTTAAGTTCCTGTCCCTCAATGACGAACTGTGATGCAGAAGTACGAAATAAACACTCTTTCCCCCTACACCACAGTTGTTAGTGTTTTATCCCAGCATCAGAGAAGCAAACTAAGCCAAAAAGGAGGCTCAACTTAGGAAAAGGCACTTGCCACTGAGTCTAACAACCCCGGTTCGATCCCTAAAACTCACAAAATGGAAGCAGAAAACCAATTTCTGTTGTTCCCTATCCTCTACGCATGTGCTGTGACATGTAGACACAGACACAGACACACACAGACACACATACACACACAGAGTGGTTGGTCTGTATTTGTCAGAAGTGGCAGCGAGAAAGAAGAAGCCTGGGCTGAGGAATCTATAGACAGTGGTTGTGGTTATGCTGGAGTGAGGAGGGAACCAAGCCAGGACACACACTGAGGCTATGTGGACCGGAGACTGCAGGGACAGACGATAGGTAGGCTTGGAGAATAGGAAACACCGACTCCACCTCAGCCAGTTTATTTCATCATGGCCGCCTCCTCCCCATCTTTGTGTTGAGATAGTGCCACTATACAGCCTCACCTTGAACTATATAAACACCATATAGCTGGCCCTGAACACACAAGCCTCCAGAGGGCCAGGTATTGGAATTTTGGCCATACACCACCACACCCACATTGTATAAGGGAGAAATTCATAAGGCCAAATAAAAAGATGGCCAAATAAAATTAGGCTTCATGGTTCAACAAAACACTGTAATCGTGAGCAATACAATGCAATAAACAGTCTTGTAATATAATATAAAGTAAAAAATGCCAAATACAAACTTGAAATTACACCATGATTATACTAATGTAAAGGTTCTGTACGCCTATGAACAAAGTCTGGAAGGGGACGTGGAAAAATGAAACCAGCTGACCTATTACCAAAGCTGAGTCTGGGAGTTTTCTTGTAATTTCAAAAATTTCAGCCATGGTTACAATACTGCTTGCCCAATAAATAAAAAATAAATAGATTGAAGAGGAAAAGATTCAGAACAGACTGTGTGGGGTGGGAGGAAGAGGCACAGACTAAACCAAGGCGGACGATGTACTGCTCACAGAAAGCCCTGGACATTTCCCTCGCCACCAGGAAGCCCCTGACTAGGCATCATTCTGCATGTATTTGGTTTCGGCACTAATTTGAAATCATGTCCCATTTCACTGGTTTCTAATTCTCTTACTAAAATGAAGCCGCCCATCTGTTCTTCATAGAAGAGGAGTCACACGCGAAAGTCTCTTACATTCTAAAGCCTTGTTCTAGAAGAGACATGAAAAGAGGAGGCTTGGGCAGCCACACAACCACATCGGCACCCTAAAGCAAACACTAGGAAAAGACACCTTGGATCTGGAGACCAGAGAACAGGATTTCACAAAGCCGAGGGCAAAGGACAGCGGGATGACCAGTGGGCAGCTTAGCTAGGCCGGGTTTTACCGGGGACCCTGGATAGGGGACCTGAAAGAGAGATGCTCCAGTCCAGCCATGCCCATCAAGGACATTACTTATGGTCTTGTTCATTTGTTGTTTTTGTTTTTAAGTAGATGACTGGATCTCACATCATGATTGCCCATGCTGACACAACACAAGAGGGCTCAAATCTTATTTATCAGCATTTTACTTAATATTAATGCAAAATGAACATAAGATCCTCAAAGAGGGTTATGAAGGTGCCACAGAAGTGTAGGGACCTGAGTTTGATCCACAGTACCCATGTAAAATCCAGGCACGATTACCAACTCACATCTGTAATCTCAGTGCTGGAAAGGCAGAGATAGGAGGATCACTGGAACTTGCGGGTCAGTCAGCCTAACCAAACTGGTCAGTAAGAGACTCTGTCTCAGAATATAAGGTAGCGAATGATTAAGGATGGCATCTAACACCCACCTCTGTTTCCACATGCATGTTCATCACATGTGCACATTACACACATACATAGAGACAGGAGATGGGGAGGAGAGAGGAGAGGAGGAGAGGGGTTGGAAAGAGAGGAGAGCAGATGGAAAGAGAGGGGGGATGAAGGGAAGGAGGGAAGGAAGGAGGAAGGGGGAGAAAGAGAGAGAAAGAGAGGATAGAGAGAATGTACCTCAAAGATATAGAAGAATATAGCAAAATCGCTTGGCCTCGACTGGGTGAAAATCTCTCTGGTGGTTAAATTCTGCACGTGAACGCACACTACAAAGGCGTCTCAGGAGCAGACAGAAGAAATGCATTTACACAAAAACCCAAGCACATGAGAAGTGAATGGAGGCCAGGAGGAAGAACAGGAGGACGGACAGAGGAAGCTCTAGCTAAAATATGAACTGTACAGAGGAACCCTGACATGCTGCCAGTCGTGAGGCATCAAACAGGGGTCAAGTCGGGTGCGTTAAGACTGCTGTTCTGTCTGCTGTGCTCTATTCTCTCTGTGCCCTCCAGTGGAGAATCTTGACAGCTAGAGGCCCGTCAACTCCACCACACTCCACCTCCCACATGCTATTGAACATGCTACTCTGAACCAGACACTAGAGAATAATGTCTACCCCTGTTCTTTCGCTTCTGGTCCTGCGCTAGTCTCTCACGGGTGACTCCTCAAGGTGACTTAAAACACAACCCACTTCACAAACTTAAACAAGAACCTCTCAGGGAGGAACCCAGGAAGGTTCTTCTTTAACCATCTCCCTGTCTGGGAGAACCGCTGGCCACTGGCCACACTCAGGCCGGACTCAGAGAGGGAAGATTAAACTGAACTCACACTCCAGGCTTTGGATCTCGACTCTTTGTTGCTACTTTCTTCGGCCTCAAATATTCCAGCCACGTCATTTTATCACCTTCAAACTTCTTAGTTCTACATCTGCCACCCCTTACCCCCATGAAGCCAGTCCAGTCTACGACACAAGACAGGCACACATTTGTGAGACCCCACCTACCTAACATGGCATGTATGCCAGAAAGACACTTTGGAAAATACGCTCTTGGGAAGGAGGTTGAGCTGCCAATGAGGCACAGAAAAATGAAAGATAGAAGGGCAGACTTGGAGGAAGCTATGGGTGGAGATGCTATCTTGTCGACCCAAGGCTGTTCCCGCGTACTGGGTGACTTGGGACTAGCATGTCTGTGGCTCTGACAGCCAGCCCTATTAGTCCAGCAAGCCGACTGCATTTGACTGGAACAGACACCCCTTCTGCTGCTGCCAGACACTGGCTTTTCCTGGAAGACTGTTTACATCCCTTGCCACTTACTAATCTGCTCCAAATATCCTGAGAGCAGTGGAGACAGCCCCAGCCTACGCCTAGAGCTCCCCTGCCGGCAAATAAGAGGCTCCAAGCAGATATCTTTCGTTCCAAAATTCAAAGGAAGGCCTGGGTGTATTTCTGCTGAACTCTAAGGCAGGGATCATGCAAGCGATGCAATGAGGTAAATATTTGGATGTGATCCCTGTAACAGGAAACACTCCCCGCTTCTGAAACTGACCTGTCTCTTTCATCACCAACCACATGGGAATTTTCTTCCCTTAGAACTAGATCCTAACTCAGAGCATGTGCCTGGGTACCGAGCCCGCCCCATGTTGCTGAGCACTGACTGGGAAGCAAAAGCAGATGTCACGCGAAGGGCCTGGGTGTGTTCCCTGGCATGGTGGTTAGCCCATGTGGCCTGGTGTTCTCCATGGCAGCTGCCTATCTGCCCCAACCAAGACGGTGAACGTGATGAGCGATGCACAAAATAAAGCGTGCCGAGGGGCCAATCTGGTGGTGGCAGCCTTTGTGCTGGAGAGATGGTTGGGCGATCTGGCTACTCACCTGGACTGATGCTCAGCTGCTTGCTGCAACGTCGTGAAGATCAGAAAGAGCCTCATAAGAAAGGCCTGCTGTGGGCCTGGAGAGATGGCTGCACTAAGTGCTTCCTGAGCAAGCACAACGCCCAGAGTTCAGAACCCCAGCCCCCACCAGCTGAAGGAGTGGGTGCCATAAACCTAGCACCAGAAATGGGGCGGGGGGGGGGGAGATCCCTAGAGCTTGTTCAGTAGTCTGCCTAGCTGAATCAGTTCATTCCAGTTCAGTGTGAGATTCAATGTTGACGTCTCCTTCATCTCCTTGCGCGCGCGCGCACACACACACACACACACACACACAGAGAGAGAGAGAGAGAGAGAGAGAGAGAGAGAGAGAGAGAGAGAGAGTCATATGGAAAGCATTTTCCTGGGCTTTTTGTCAACATCTGATAAAAGAGCTGTTCACAGAGCAAATGCTCAATGAGAAAAGCAAACAGATTGAAACAGGGCCCTCACCTAGATTCCTTGCCTCAGACCCTCCCACCACCACACGCTCAGAACTCCCATGCCACCACAGTTTACTCTTGAAACTAAGCCCGATTTGTGTTACTATTTTGTTTAGCAGTGGACCCCTAGGTTCCCATGTTTTAAAAGTTGAAATCCAAATTAAAGGATATTCTACTCCTTTTCAAATATTCCCTCACTGGTTAGTGGTAGAACAAACCTTTAATCCCAGCACTCGGGAGACAGAGACAGGTGGATCTCTGTGAGTTCGAGGCCAGCCTGGTCTACAAGAGCTAGTCCTAGGACGGGCTCCAAAACTACAGAGAAACCCTGTCTTTAAAAACAAAACAAAAAAATCTTCCCTCAGCCTTCCTTTCTAGCTCAACTCTATCACCGATTCCAACTTAACATACATGAAGTAGGGCATGCTCCTTCTCTTCTCTGGCCTTCATTCTGCGTGTCCTCTCAGCTCAAAGGCATTCCCCGCCCCCCTTCTGTGAACAGACATTTTCCATTTGTGCCAAATGGTCCCTCTCCCATTTTTCAGAGTCATTATGCACACACATCCTTTTTTAAGCGATTAGCGCCTGGCACTAATTATCTTCAGAGCAATTATCTTCCCAGCAACACTGCAAGCTCCTCGAGGCAGATTATGATTTATTTTATCTTTGTATTCAACACATTCTCTTTAATAAGATCTCAGGTGCAATCTGTCATCTTGTGGGCCCGAGGGAAATGCTGAGTGGATGAATGGATAGGTGGGTGGATGGACTGAATGCTGGGTGGGTGAACAGATGAGGATCTCTGGATAGATGGGTGGGTATAAAAATAGACAGAAAGGACGAATGTTGAGTGTATGGGTGTACGTACGGATGGAAACTTACCAAGCTTGCCTATCTATAAAATGTCAAATACTTCCTTTCTCTGCTCAGTACTTGACTGGGGATGCCTCTACTGTTCCCCTTGCTCCCTCTGCCCAAATAGTGGAAACTCACAATCCAAACGACAGTTCTGCTTTCCAAAGCAAGTCGTCCCTCAGGATCTGACCCCCAGCTATGCTCGATAAACCAAACTTTCTCTTTCTCTCCCCTTGACTCTGGGACACCACATTGTCTTGGTTCTTCTCCTAAACTTCTGGCTACCTTTTCATTGGTTCTCCTCATTCTCTGCCCCCACCAAGAGTTAGGGACCCATTCTTTTTTTTTTATTAAAGATTTCTGTCTCTTCCCCACCACCGCCTCCCCTTTCCCTCCCCCTCCCCCAATCAAGTCCCCCTCCCTCGTCAGCCCAAAGAGCAATCAGGGTTCTCTGCCCTGTGGGAAGTCCAAGGACCACCCTCCTCCATCCAGGTCTAGTAAGGTGAGCATCCAAACTGCCTAGGCTCCCACAAAGCCAATATGTGCAGTAGGATCAAAAATAGGGACCCAGTCTTGTTCATCTACTCACCCCATCCAAATTGGCAGGAAATGCTGTCGTAATAGCAATAACCTTTTTTGGTGATGTCTTCCGGGTGAACACATAGTCTCAACTGACTTCCCTCCTCCAGCTGGACACAGATCCCAGCCCATCCTATTCAGGAATATTGCTAGACTCCATCTCTCCCATCCTCTTGGTCCTAGCTTAGTCAGCTCCCACTTCCACTTGCATGTACCTGCCCTGCAGCCGTCCCGTAACTCCATCTTTACTGTGAGAATTATTTCTGCAAGCCACAGCCTCCAGATCCCTGTGGGCTGGCCTCTCTGAGCATTTCCTGCATCTGGAACCAAATCCAAATACCCAGAGCCCATACTCCTTGGCCTCCATTTAACCCTGCAGCCTCCTCGGCCAGCACATCCCTATTCTAAGAGTTTACTTAACCACAGCAAGCTTAACAGCCAAGTCTCCAGTGCAGAAAGCTTTCTCCCCAAAGCTTACCTCACCTGGCAAATGGCTGCTCATCTTTAAGACTTACCAAACTCTGAGTTTCACACCCTCCTCACGGACCACCCTAACCCCTCAGGGGAGAACAGCTGCTTTCTCCTTTAGGTACCCACAGTTGTGAGCATACATCACTGTATTCTACTGTAATTTCTATTTTTGTGTACCAAAGCTCAGGTTGTTGGCCAAATCCAGCTACCAATTTCTCAGACGTATTGCTCTGACACAACCATAACCAAGTCTGCGATGGAATAAACACAGATCTAAAAACAAATAAAAATCAAAATAAACAATATTAAGCAATTTGTGTCTATGTTTTGCACGTGGGATGCAAATGCATGGTGTGCAATATAGAGGTCAGAGGTTAACTCTGGGTGACAGTCCTTATGTGCCTTCTACCTTCTTTGAGACAGAGTCTCTCACTGGTCTAGAACTTTGACATAGAGCCAGGGTAGGGGGCCCACAGGATTCCAGAGACCCACCTGGCTCTATCTCCCATCCTATCATCCATCACTGGGATCATATGTATGTACCACCATAATTCATGCTTGCAAAGCATGAAGATATGTATCCACTGAGCTATCTCCCCAGCTCCAATATATTAATGTAGCAGATAGAAGAGCCTACAAAGATACAATTGGATATAACCACAGGATGCACTTAGATCACTGAGTTTGAGCACGATGGACCATCATTTAATTCTTTTTTCTTTTTCAAAATGAGCACATTTTAAAGCACCAGCCCATTACTTTGAAGGATGATCAATAAAGTTAAAGTCTACACGATGCTCGGTGGAGAAGCATCAATACTACTCCCACCGTATGCACTGCTGGCGAGTGACAGCAGAAAGATACGGCCAGGGCAAAACAGCTGCCAGGGCAACAATCCGTGTCCTCTGCAGGGCAAGATCCTTAGGGGCTGTGAGGCATACCCAACTTTACACTCTAACTGAAATGAAGACATTCTGGATCATTCGAAGATGACTGCATCTTTAAGCCATCATCAAAGTGAAAATGCTAAACTTAAAAACACTCAGCAGCCATTCCTGAAAGAAATATGATAACTCGGGGTTATCAAAGCATTTTCTAACTCTATTATTTCCAAAATTCAGTTAACTGCTGTGAGACTCTTCTGATCACATCTAAAAAACATTAAATCTCTTTTCCTGTGGTTCAATGATGGTTCTGTGATTATTTTACTCACTTATATTTTTATTATATTTGTTTGTCTTGTGTAGGGAGGTGTGGCTGCACACACACGAGGGTGTGTGGAAATCAATCAGAAGACAATGTGTGGGAGTTTGTTCCCTTCTTCAACCACACAAGTCCAGGGGATCGAACCCAGGTAGTGAAGTTTAGGGACCAGCACCTTTACCCACAGAGCCATCTAGCTGGCCACACTACTTTGGTTCTTGAAGAAAGAGAGGTAACTAGTGCTTGTTAAACTTCTACCATGTGGCAAATATTTATTAACTCCACTTAGTCCTCAGAGTTGTCCCTTCTTATCATTGGGACATTAATCTAAATGTCACCCCTCATAAGGGTTCCTAGAGCAGTGAGTGCCAAACTAGCCAATAGTGAGTACACGTAAGGGAACACACAGACAATCACACACATACACAATCACACACACATGCCCATCACACACATACATACTCACATACACAAAACGCACATACAATCACCCATATAAACAGTCTCCCAGACACACACACACAAATAGAGTCACAAACACATATACACTCATACACAATACTCTCACACACATACAGTTACACAGTCACAAATGTACAATCACATAAAATCACACCCACATGTCACATACACGCACAATCACACCCACAGTCACACACATAAGCAGAGTTTCACACCCAAGGTCACACACTAGAGTCATACATATAATCACACATACACAAAATCACACTACTGTGTTTCTTTCCTCTCCTAATGTTTCATACAGCCGGAAAGAAGCTGCTGGAATCCACCAATGTCAGGCTGCTAGGAGATAGTTTAGCCATAATTCAAACTCCAATCTATCAGCTCCTGCAGCCACGGCCGGAATGCTCAAACTCAGGTTGTATTGGTGTGCCAAAGGGCCTAGATATCCCAGCAGAAAGCACGTGGTATCTTCCTAAACTCTGAATTTCAACAAGATTTTTTTTGTCCCTAAACATTCAGAAAAGGGTTGACTGTTTCCCCGGTGTTAATCACTTCTAATGTCAATCTAAGTAATAAAATTGTTTGACAATTTAAAATGTTATATTTTGAGACAGGATGCCACATGCTGATGATTGTCCAAATAGACCCCACAGACCATGTGTGTGCACACATGCAAATGTGTCCCCATGCCACAGGCAGTGGGATGGAAGCCTTTGAAAAGCGCCTCGCTATCCTGGCCACTACCCCAAGTGCTGATATTGAGATGAGCGAGCAAAGAGAGACGTAGCCAAACAGATGACCTCCCTCGACAGGATCAGGGCCATAAAGAAGGCTTTATAAGCAGAAAGATAACAGGCTGTTGATAAGGGTATCACTTGTGGGGGGGGTATTTAGCTCAGTGGTCGATTACCTGCTAAGCACACACAAACCCCTGGGTTTGATCACCAGTACCACACGGGCTAGAGTGGTTGATAGGCATCTCCTCGGGGCAGCGCAACACAGGGCAGATTTGTCTTTCTGGGATGGCTTAGGTATGGTCTTGCCTAAAAGAGAAACTCCCTGGAAAGTATTTCCATCTCAAGCATTCTATGCAGCCAAACTGGGAGCTCCCACCACTGCTTCTGGAATGAGC
Source organism: Alexandromys fortis (assembly GCF_014885135.2). Classification (NCBI taxonomy): domain Eukaryota; kingdom Metazoa; phylum Chordata; class Mammalia; order Rodentia; family Cricetidae; genus Alexandromys; species Alexandromys fortis. The sequence goes on from NW_026067955.1 coordinate 3,520,467, forward strand.
AAAGGAGCCGCTCTTAACATTCTCTGGCTGGATCTGAGACTGCTGGCTCCAGATATCTGTGGAAAAAATGGCCCTGCCCACATTGCTTGCCGAGGTACAAGCCCACCCTCTAACCACGCTGGTGGCACCAAGGAAGAACTCTTAGCCATCTGCTGGTGGACATGGGTCATGTGTGCGGCAGAAGTGAGTCCTGAACTCCCCACAGAACACAGGCTTACCCAAACATTTCAAGTCGCTCTGGCTCTGAACCAAGAATCCTGCTCAGAGCCAACCGCTCACAGCCCATTAAAAACCCCGTGCAAATGCAAACACTCTGTCCGTTAGACAGGGAGAAACTAGAACCACGTCTTGGGACGGAGCAAGTCATTGTTGAAACTAGACTAGGGGCTGGAGTCCCTGAAGAGGAAGCATCGCTGTGTTAGAAACCACAGCTATTTACAAAGCACACAGTCAATGCCATGGGAGACCAAAGGTGCCCTTGGAGGCAGTAAGCAGGCAACTGGTTCTGCTGTGTGCCAGACAGCTCCAGTCTGGAAAAGTGGGAGATACCTTAGGATTTCGAGCTGCTTGGAGTCTGAGATTCAGTGTGTTTAACGGAGAGTAGTCTAGTCTACATTGCTGGAGAAGCCAAAGACCCTAAAGACTCTACTATGGCCATTCTTCTAAACCAATTTAATTTCTAACTTTATTCTAAATCTTATCTGTATAGCCACAGATAAATGTAGCTTTCACTCCTCATCAAAGAAGCTTTTTTTAAAGAATATATGGAGACCATCACAGAGATGCGCAACTGGTCCAAAACGCAGAGAATAATTGACGGTGAGTTGCCTAGACCTCAATGAGTCATGTACAGGGCCACCCCTCCATCCAAGGCTCATGGAAAAATCACAGACGAGGGGTCATAAAGAATGTAGGATCCAGAAGACCAGGATACCTGCTGCTAATAGTGTCTTCTAGATACAAATAGGAAGATGTGCCCACGCAATCTCGGCAATATGGTTCCCTAAGCAATATCTGCATAATAACACCAGCTGACAAGCCAGTGTGGATGGGGGGAGGCCCCATCCCAAGACGAAAAGCTATATATAGACAGTCAATGGCTACTGAGAAAGAGAAAATTAGTTTTCTCCAGGAGTGATCCCTGATGGGTTACTCCAATCCCAAATGCTAACTCTAAGCACATGTACTTATGAGCCATACTAGATAGACTTGGTAGATTGTGTGTGTGTGTGTGTGTGTGTGTGTGTGTGTGAAATTAAACAAGTCATGGATTTGAGATGAGAATACAGAAGGAGTTGGGAGTAGGGATGGAATAATGTAAATAAAGTACTCATGCATAAAATTCTCAAAAAGATAAAAAATTTAAATAAAAAAGAACACGAACGAAGCAGTCATTCCAACCTGAGCCTGCAAAGTCAACATCACCCTTGTCTAGAAGCTGCTGCAATGATGGGCTGGTCACAGATACTGAAAGGACCAACTGAGGAGAGGAGCCGTTATATAAGCCTCTGCTCATTGGCCTTGTGTTCTACCTCATAGGAAGTATTCTGTCTCCTCCTCCTATTCTTTCCCTGTCTCCTGTCCTCTCCTCTCCTCTCCTCCCCTCTCCCCTCCCCTCCCCTCCCCTCCTATCCTCTCCTCTACTTCCTTTCCAGTTACTTGAGGCTATTGGTCATGACTTTGAGCTTAAAGAAGGGTTTCCCAGAAGTTGATTCCCCAGATGAGTCTTCCAATTGAGACTGGATATAATAGAGCTGGTTAAAATCAGTCACTATCACATGGTACTAGGCATAAAGAGATTCCAGAGGGAAACCACTGAGAGGCCCAGAAGCAGCAGCTGCTTCCTGGGATACACACAGCTCCAGTGAGTTTGCCACCCACAGGGCATCTCGGCGACAGTGGCCCTTGGTGGTGGTCGTGGGCAGAGGATCAATGTTTCTGTTTCCTGCTCCTGTCCCCAGCAGCTTCACCTTTTTACTTTCCGATAACACGATGGATTTTTATGACAACGTCGTTAAGTTTTACCAAAATCTACCTTGTGTCCATTAGAAATATTTCAATAAAATCCTCAAAAAGAGGAAAAAAATCCTTTGTAATACAAGTGTAAAATTCTCTTTTCCTTTTTAAAAGATTTATTAAATATCATATATGTATACTATGGTTACATCATTTCTGCCCTCTCCTCCCTCCAACCCCCAACTCCCTCTCAAATTCATGATCTTTTTTTCTTTATTATTTTTATATATTATTGTTTTATGTGTGTGTATATATATACATAAATATATAAATACAACTTGTTGAGTCCATTTAGTATATGTGTATGTTTTCAGGGCTGACTTTTTGGTAATGGATAACTAATTGGGGGTGCGGGTGACCCCTGGAAAAGACCAATTCTCCCTCTCTCGGCCGTCACTAGTTGCATCCATATCAGCATGTCAACTGGTATTGTCATTGTTCAGGCCTTGTTAAGACAGCCATGTTGTTGATATTTCATGGGTGCAGCTTTCTTGTTATGTCTTGAATATATCATCTTGAGGAGGAAATTGTAAACCATAAAAATCCAGGCAGTAAAGATGCAAAGAGAAAAGGCTGACAGAGTAGCTGTGGGGGAGTTTGCATGCAAGGAGGCCGAGTTCCACGCAGAATCTGCCTTGAGTGTATCTTGGCACCAGCATAAAGGGCTTGGGACGGCCACTTGCTTCTTGATCCATCACTGGTGGGTGTTGGTTGACATGAGCTGCTTTTCAACAAAGTGACTAATACAATCATATGACAGGAATTCCCAGGGGATCTATAAATGTCGATTAAACTTGCTACTATGCTAGTTGATTAAACTTGATACCCAAGTCAACTGTAAAGATGTTCAAACAAGTTTTGGCCAACTGAGATTTTTTAAAGAGAAAGAACTTCTCTCTGATTTAAAAAATATGGAGCAGGGTCCTGTAATATCTGGGTTGCATGTGAAGCTGTATGTGAAGGGACCAATTATCACATCAATGGATGGTGGGGTGTCACTGAGAGCAAGATCAATGAACACTTCTGGCCTCTCTGCATCCCCTCTTGTGACTCCGCCAGACACCCCACCTTAACATGCTTTCTCTTTCCCATATTCCTGCATCCCAATACCCACAGGCTTTTCCAAATGTAAACAGAAAAACAGCATTGTTGACACCATCTTGTCACCTCTCTGAAACTCATCTCAATATCTTCACACCTGACCCCTCAGGATCACCCCCTCCTTGGGAAGGCTGCTGGCCACAGGTAGTTCTGATGGTCTCCTGAAATCCAAGGCTCAAAACAGAGCCTTTATTTTCCTTTCCAGTCTCCTTTCCCCTCAAACCCAAAAACCCACTCATCAAGTCTTCTTGGTCTCAATTTGATTATAATTCTCTTGGCTTTGATTATAACTCTCTTGGCTTGGGTCTCAGAATCCATAGTGAAAAGCCCCTCCTACTTCAGCCTAGGTCCAAATCCTGCTTCCGCCATTTATGAACTCTGACTCTATGGAAGCTATTTGGCATGAGTAAGCCTAGTTTGCATTACTGGTTAAGTATGTTCATCTTGTGGAGCTATTAAATATGCATAGCATTCAACTCACAGCTCAATAATTGATAACTATTATCAGTATTTTTACTCATTGTTTTTTCATTGCGGAGGCAAAATGTGTGAGAAAATTAACTGTAAGGAAGATGAACTAGGCTCATAATTTGAGAGGTTTAATCACAGCCACTTGGCTCTGCGTCTCCAGGTTTGAGGGGACGCAGACATCAGTAGAAGCAGATGGTGGAGTAAAGCCGAAAACCTCAAGGCAGCCAGGATGTGGAGTGAAAGAAAGGAGCCATGGACAGGCACACCCCTGAAGGACACGCTTCTAGGAGCCTCCATCCTCCTAGGGAGCCCCACCTCCTGGTTTCCACCACCTCCAAATAATGCCACGTCTTATTCCTACCTCTTAGGCAGTTCTTCTAGCTCAAACTCTTCATAGAACATTCCACAGAGTAATAATTACCCACAGCTCCCAGAGAAGCCACTGGATTGGATACTGCAAAGCAGACATTGCACATGGAAGCCCCTAGGGAACACTGCAGAAGCGGTCCAGAAGTCAGAGGGATGTACATTTTTTGAAGAACTTAAAGGGTACCATAAGCCAGGCCACTGCAGAGGACTGGGAGGATCCAAATGGGTTTGTAGGGGTCTCTCTAAGCATGGCTACACTCAGGCCCATGTCTAGAATGTCATGAGAATGAGTGACAAAGAGGAGCCAGATCCAGCAAGCCCACAGAGCCACAGAACAGGTGACTAAGGAAGTGGAAGCCTCACACTGCCAAAGGTTCCCCTAGAGCTGGGGGGGGGGGAGGCAAGCAGCAGTGTGGGATGGGGGGAGGGAGGGATAAAAATTCACCCCAAGGCAGAATGTGGAGGTGGCAGGCTATTTATCTCTAAAGTCCTCTGCAGTGACCTTAGCACTAACTATTTGAGTAGCCAGGTTGTTATTAACTCTGGCAGCCAACTAGGCTAAGCCAAATGTGGGGAGAAACGCTACCTGAGTCTGCAAACTAGAGATGGGAGCATTGCTTTTATTATCTACTAAAGAGAGACAGAAAGCAGAACCTAGACAGACAAAGCTTCAGTAACCCCAGCAATTCTTCTTTCGAGGAACAAGATGCGAGAACACTGACCTAGAGCCAAAGATTAAGCAGTGGAAGCATGTGGAAATCCCGTTTCGTATCTTAGAGCATCAATGCTGAGCCTCTTAACACGGTGCTGCTCAGCACCGACTGCTATTCAGGGTGAGGCTTATCCCCCCTGTCACCCTTATCACCAAGCACACCAAGCAGCTTGACTAAGACCCAGGTCAGAGGACCATCTGAGGGCTGCACTGATACTCACTCCTAGAGCTGCCCCAGGCTCTGGAGCAAATGCGGGAACTGCGGAGCATCCCCCAGGGTCCCACCCATCCCACGGCAAAGTGCAGTCAGTCTGAGGTTTGCAGCCAGGTCTGACTGGGGAGGTCTCACTGCTCATGTCTCTCCTAAACCTCCCTGGTGTACAGCCAAGTCTCCAGTTACCTCAACTTTAAAACCAGAAACGGACGAAGAAAAAGGATTCCCAGGAAGGAGGGGAAACTAACCTACAAGCAAATAGAGCTGTGTGGAGGGCTGCTAGGGGATCGGGGCACCTTAGCAGAACAGCCCCCAGGGGATGGGGCGGAGTCTCATATCCCACAAACATCTTCCATACAGACAGCTGTCACTGATGAAGGGATGAAATCAAAATGCTCAGCTCTGATCTGAAGCCTGCTAGGAACTGTGGGACACGGAGGTAAGTCTGACACACTTGCTGTCCTAGAGGGTTTATGACCTTGCTGGGGTTGAACACTGGAATGCCTGAAAAAGCAATCTCAACAACAGAGTCATATTAAAATTCACCAAGGGGATTCAAAACACGTGCCATCGTACTGCAAAGACTTACAGAATCCAGACAGCATGCAAGGATCGAGAAGGCTAAAAAGTATGGGGAGCCACGTTGCCTCTAGAGTGTGGATGTCACTGAGGATTTAGGCAAAAATTAGAGGAGATAAAGAATGATCCTATGAGTTGAACCGACTCCTCCAGAGAAGGATGGAAGGAGATGAGATTGCAAAGGTGGGCTAGGACAGGACTAGAAAAGTCTATGGACTGATCCCAGGAGCCTGGTCTGCACCTGTACTGATAGCCACAGGAGAGGAAGAAGCAAGCATAAGTGGCAGCTGAGGACAGCACATATAATTAAAGACTCCGGTCCCAGAGTCAACTGGAGTTTCTGTACCACCGTTTATAATGTTCCAGACTACCTCCAGTGTGTCTCCTCAGAGGGAAAACAGATGATGACGATAACAGTGTTCACTGACTCCTAAGGATGGTGTGAGGCTGCCTTGGCAAAAATATGGTACTTAGCATCGAGTCTGGAACAGAAGAGGCACTCGATAGATAGATAGAGGCAGCCAGGGAGCTGAGAAAACCCGTATTATAAACAGGACTCTTGAAAGAAATGTAGAGAAGGGAGATGAATTGAGTGGCTGCTGGAAGGCAGTCAACAAGGAGGCAGCAGAGGCCAAGACAAGGATGACAGGTGTGAGAGGAAGCTGAAGGGGAAATGGACCAGACATGGTTACTGGCAAGAAAGTAGGGCTCAACACAGCTGGAATCCCATACCTGGGAGAATAGAAGAGATGGTCATACCTTAAGAAAAATAAGGAAAATGGGCTAGGAATGTAACTCAGAGACAGGATGCTTGCCTAGCATGTGTGAGACCCTAGGTTCGATCCCCAGCACAACACACACACACACACACACACACACACACACACACACACCACAAAGTTAAAAGATAAGGTCAATTTGCTGAACACAAAAGAATGTTTTGTTAAACTTGTATCCTGCCACATGACTGAAGGTGTTTATGAGCTGTAGAAGTTCCTTGGTAGATTTTTTGGGGTCGCTTATGTAAACTATTATATCATCAGCAAATAGTGAGAGTTTGATTTCTTCTTTTCTGATTTGTATTCCCTTGATCTCCTTTTGTTGTCTTATTGCTCTAGCTAGAACCTCAAGAACTATATTGAATAGATGTGGAAAGAGTGGACAACCTTGTCATGTTCCTGATTTCAGTCACTTTGAGTTTCTCATCATTTAGTTTGATGTTGGTTGTTGGCTTGCTGTATATTGCCCTTATTATGTTTAGGTATGTTCCTTGTATCCCTGCTCTCTCAAAGACCTCTATCATGAAGGGATGTTGTTGTATTTTGTTGAAGGCTTTTTCAGCATCTAATGAGATAATCGTTTGTTTAGTTTTTTGTTTTCAGTTTGTTTATATGGTGGATTTCATTATGTTGAACCATTTCTACATCTCTGGGATGAAGCTCACTTGATCATGGTGGATAATTTTTCTGATGTGTTATTGGATTTAGTTTGCCAATATTTTATTGAGTATTTTTGCATCAATGTTCATGACTGAGAATGGTTGAGTATTTGTGTGGTTTGGGTATCAGGGAAATTGTAGCCTCATAAAAAGGGGTACAGACCTAAACAGAGAGCTCTCAACAGAGGACTCTATAATGGCTGAAAGACACTTAAGGAAACGTTCAACATCCTCTGTCATCAGAGAAATGCAAATCAAAACAACTCCGAGATTCCATCTTATACCTGTAAGAATGGCCAAGATCAAAAACACTGATGACAACTTATGCTGGAGAGACTGTGGAGAAAAGGGAACACTTCTGCATTGCTGGTGGGAATGCAAGCGGGTACACCCACTTTGGATATCAGTGTGGTTATTTCTCAAAAAAATAAGAAATAACTGACCTCAAGACCCAGCAATACCACTTTTGGGTATATATCCAAAGAATGCTCAATTGTACCACAAGGACATGCTTTCAACTATGTTCATAGCAGCATTGTTTGTCATATCCAGAACCTGGAAACAACCTAAATGCCCCTCAACCAAAGAATGGATAAAGAAAATATGGTACATTTACACAATGGAGCACTTCACAGCAGAAAAAAAAAAATGGCATCTTGAAATTTGCGGGCAAATGGATGTTTTTAGAAAACACATATTGAGTGAGGTAGCCCAGACTAATGTTATATGTGCTCAGTCATAAGTGGCTTTTAGATATAAAGCAAACAAAACAAAACAAAAACCGGCCTACAATTCACAAGCCCAGAGAACCTAGACAACAATGAGGATCCTAAGAGAGACATACATGGATCTAATATATATGGGAAGTAGAAAAAGACAAGATCTCCTGAGTAAATTGTGAGCATGGGGACCATGGGAGAGTGTAGGAGGGGAGGGGAGTGGATAAAAATATATAACTTAATTAAAACAATAAAAAAAGAATGCTTTGTTTAGAGCTTCTGTGGAGGGGCTGAGGCTCAGGAGACAATCAGGACAGCGTCACGAGGGAAGGGAGCCGTCCTGGAAGAAGAGATCTGTCCCAAGGAAAGGATGGTGTGTCTGAGAGGTGCTAAGGGACACTGAGAGGAGTCTCCATGTCCAGGCAGGAGAGAGCAATGATATGAGGAAAGAAAACAGAAGAACCACAACAAAGGCAAGCGCATCCAGCTATGCAAGGCAGAGAAAATGCTGGATGGAATCCTAGGTCCAAAGCCGAGTGCTGCTGAGGAGGAGCTGGTGACTTCCAAAAGGGTCATTTTCATGAAGCATTAGAAGTGGCCACGCAGAAGAAAGTGGGTCCGCAAAAACAACAGGGTGGAAAGCAGGCTTGAAAGACACTTCCTCTCCAGGGGACTCCACTCATCTCCCAGGCTGGGGGAACTCCCAGAGGTAAGCTGTGGATAAGTGGCAGCTGCTACTGCTAGCATTCAGTGCCTTAGGCTCTGCTCCAAGACTGGGACTTCCTTCTGACAATCCTGAGACTGGTGGCTGTCACTCATTCCATCCTCCTCTCGGGAGGCCTGGAAGGCAAAAGAGGGTAAGCGCATGCCCTTTGGGTTCCCTTCCGCTCTGCCTGATAGGAAATGACGCAGGGAGGGGTGGTGGAGCAATGGGATTTTCAGGAGGGAGTACCATGAGTTGGCAAGACAGCTTCTAGTAGCACGTGCTCCAGGCAGGGGCCTCTGACCCACATTCCCAGTTCTGTCTGACCCTTAGAATCATGCACTATGTGCTTAAGGCTGCCTAGTCACAATTCCACCTTCAGACACTGGAATCCAATTGGCCTAGAAGTAGCCCCGCATCGATGGAGTTTTTTTTTCAGTCCCCTAAATGATGCTGACCTGCAGTCAAGACCAAGAACTCCCTCATGAACTTGAGATACAAGTTCCACAGACATTTCGGAGGGTTGATTTTGAATGGGCTCTTCCTCTGTCTAATTCAGCAAACACTAAAACTCAAGACCCATCCCTATTTGGGTGGTGTTGATGAGGGCTACAGGGAAAAGCAAGGGTCTCTGAGCCAGAGTGCAGCTAAAAAGAATACTGATGAGTGATGTCTACCCAGAGTTGGGAGGGAGGCATGGCTGGGACTCGACCATCCTGTCTACCATCTCTAATCCTATCACAGCCTCCACTAAGCAGACTCAAGCCTGCTGAGCACTGCAAGTCCAGGATCCCACCATTCAGCAGCTGCTGGCTTGGATGAGCTCCAGTGGCAGCCAAGAAAGCAGCTCCAACTATGCACCACAGCCATCAGCACCAACCCCGTAAAGATGCAAACTTTCAGACCTGCTATAGGGCTGTTGGAGGCTCTCACCTCCAGGAGCTTCCACCCACTACACTTGAAGAATGAGTACTCTAGGAGCCAAAAAACAAAAACCTCAAAGAGGTCAAGATACACCAACGCTCACCGAAACGAACTCTAAAGGCAGAATCGAGGCCCCTGCACTACTTAGCAGTGATCACTTACAGGACATGAGAGAGGAGAGCCCACATTGCTCTGTCAGTAGAATTCCTAGGAATATTCAGAGAACCCTGCTGGATGACAAGCACCCCGGGCTCAACAACACCTGCAACTGGTCCCTAAACTCCTCGAAGCTTATTTTCTTTCTCCGTAAAACAAGGGGGCCTTGACCATGATTACCACAGTGCTGGAAGACCAGGAAACGACAGTGTCTTGCTTAGAGTATGACCCTAGAATTGGCATGGGATGACCTTTCCAGGAAGTAACAAAGCATTGGGCAAGCCAGTACATACTTGTAACCTCAGCATTGAGCAGGCAGGAACAAGAGGACAGTGAGTTCCAGGCTGACTTGGACCCTGTCTCAGAAGCAAAATGAAATCCCCTAAAAAGAGAAAAGAAAGGGGGAAAAGGGGGATATGGGTAGGAAAAGAGGGAATGACAAACGAAAGGAAAAGAGAAAGCAACAGCAAGCGAGAAAATGGGGGAGGAGGGAGGAAAGAGAGGGAAGAAAGGGGAGGGGGAGGAGAGATGAGGAAAAGGAAAAGAGAGGGGAGGGAAGAGAGAAGGAGGGAGAAGGGGGAAAAGGCAGGGAAGGAGGAAGGAGACAAGAGGGAGGAAGGCAGAGAGATAAAGATGGAGGAGGAGGGAGGGAGGGGGGATGGGAGCAGACATGTGGAGTCTTTGCTCTCATCCAGATAGCCCAGTGTATCCGAATAAGATCACCACCCAAAGCGCAGAGAAACACCCCACAGAGCCTTTCCCTGATGGCCCCTGGGGGACTGACTGAGCATGTTCTGACTTCGCCACAGGCTCCTGGAAATGAGTCCTTTTGAGTTTTATTTTCCTGTCAGAAATCATGTTGAAATAATCATTCCAGCCCCTGTTGAAACAGCAGGCTCATGTCGACTCTTGGCTGGAAGTTTCTGCTCAGCGGAAATCAAGAGACCAGAACATCCATTTGCCACATGCAGTCGTGTGTAAAAATCTTTAATTGCCCTAGTTAATGGCATGGGACATGGGAGAGGGTCAGGCAGTGGTAGCTAGTGAAGAATAGGCAGAGACAGTCTCCATGGGCCAAATCCTGTCAGCCATTGGCAGGTGGTTGAGTGCCCATCAAGACGAGGATAGACTGAATTTTCCTTTTCTTTTCTTTTCTTTTCTAGCATGTGTGCGTGTGTGTGAGTGTGTATGTGCACAGATGTGGGTGGGCATTACACATACATGCTGCACATGTCTGTGGAGGCCAGTGGTTGTCTCCATGAATGTCTCCCCACCTTGTGTACTAAGGCATGGTATCCTGACACTCACCAATTCTAGCTACCCTAGCTAGGCAGCTTGTCTTGGGGATACCATTCCACTGCGGCCAGAGAGCCGAGATTACAGATGGCCACAACCCTGCCTGAGCTTTCCTTGGGTTCCGGGGATCTCAACTCCAGTCCTCATGCAGCCAGCCCTCACCCACAGAGTCATCACCCCATCCCTAAATCTTTCTTTCAACCTTGGTTTTCTCATGCCAGAATCCCTAGAGCTCTTTCTGGTGTCAAGGTGAAGTATGTGTTCCCCATCTGCCCTCCCAGCCCCTAGATCTGTCCTTCCCACTCTCCAGCAGGCTCTCAGCTCCTTGGAGGAGACCTCTGCGATGTTTAAGACTCTATTCTGCTCTCACCCCCACCCCTTAGTTTGGGCCATCTTCATCCTCTGAATCACCCTAGGCCTGCCTAACCTTCTTCCCCAATCAATCTCAGTCCTGGGTGTCTCCTGTCTCCTCTAGACAGCTACACCCTCCACCTCAGGTCTCTAACTCACTTGAAAATTACTCATGACAGCTAAAACCCTAAGCAGACGAGGAAAGGGTGTCCGAACTGGCCTTGCCCTGCAGTCAGACTGATAAATGTCTTAAATACCACTATAAAACCTTCATCAGCAACTGAGAGAAACAGAGGCAGAGACTTGCATTGGAGCACTGGATTGAGCACCCAAAGTCCAGTTGAACAGTGGAAGGAGTGAGAATGTGAGCAAGGAGGTCAAGACCATGATAGTGACACCCACTGACACAGCTTACCTGAGCTAATGGGAGCTCACCAACTCCAGCCGGACAGGGAAGAAAACAGCATAGGACCAAACCAGAACCTCTGAATGTGGGTGACAGTTGCATGGCTGGGGCAGACTGTGGGGCCACTGGCAGTGGCACCAGGATTTATCCCTACTGCTTGAACTGTCTTCTTGGAAACCCATTCTCTTTGAATGGATACCTTGCTCAGCTTAGATAGTAGGGAGAGCCTTGGACCTTCCCCAAAGCAATGTGCCTTACCCTCTCAAAGGAGTGGATGAGGGGGTAGGAAGTAGGTGGAGGGAATAGGAGGCAGGGAGGGAGTGGAAACTGGGATTGTTATATAAATGAAAGAAGATAGTTTGTTTTCTACAAAAATTAATAAAAAAGATTACACGTGACAAACTGCCCATCCCGTCTTACTCAGAAGCAGTTAACAGGCATGAAGAGGATAACTGCAATTCCCCATCAAACTAGGTCCCTTTTCAGAGGAAAGGGGTGGTATTAATAATCCTATCAGGCCTGCAGGCATAAAGCAGGATTGCCCCAGATGTCAAGTCGCCGTCCAATGAGTCCTGTATGGTATCTAACCCTTTCAGTCCCTAGACCTTACAAACCTGAGTTGACCAAGGGGCAGGCAGGAAACTCTAAAATCCCTTGAAAGTTTAGGAATCATCTGGCCTGCACTGTGCAGGGTAGAGGGCAGCCAGAATGCCCAAAGCTCACAGCTCGCAGTTATGAATAGAAATGAGCAAGCTACACGCTGCTTTTATTTCATTCTCTATAGAGATGCAAATGTAAAGGCTGACGTAAGGTTGAGGCAAGCCTTGCATGAGAGACACAGTTTGCATAGTTTAATATAATTTAATATCTACCCATGGCCAGCTAAGCATCTGTCTCCAATTCCATAGCCACAGTCCTTTCAAAGTCGCTGTCGCTGGACGGACACATCTTGGAGAGACTAAACGGTCCAGCGCCTGGCAAGCATTAGCATTTGTTAACCAGGGCCCCTTCCATCCCAACATGCTGCTTTTCCCGGGCTGTTTTCTAGCTCCAGGGGAAGGACAATGGGCAAGTCAATCAGGCGGGATCACCCAGGGGTGGGGGGCACCTAATAGGCAGGTCTACAGTGACAAAGACACAAGGGGTAATTGGGGCTGCACAGAGAAGGCCACTTCCGCTCACGGCTTTTGCCCTGTTTTCTAGAAAGGCTTTAGTGGAGGAGAAAGGATGGAGGAAGGGAAGGCCTTGCTTATTAGCAAATATTTCAATATAGCCATCAGCCTTCCCTGTCTGGTGCTGGCGATCAGCCCTTGCAAAGAAGGCACGGGGCAAGGGGCTCAATCAGGAATCCCACTTTGGTTTGTTCTCGCTCTGCTTGCTTTCCTTGTGGAGGAAACGCAGCCATGCCTCACTTGTGAAAAAGCATCCTGTCTCTGGTTTGTTCTTATCTAGACCGTGTCCTACAAAGCGATGTTACACAGGGTGGAGGCCAGGATGAGTCTCCTACTACAGCCACCACCTGACAAGTCTGAAGACAAAAGCAGAGGCCAATGAGGACAACTTTGGGAAACTTGACTTTGGGACTGCACAGGTGTAGCTGATGTTTAGACGCTGCAACAAAGATGCTGCCATCTATGAAGCTCACACTCAAGAGCAGGGCAGCTGAGTTACAAAAATAAATCACACCAACAAATCATTATACCGTGTTTTAAGTAAGCTTATGGTTTTTGTGTCGGGCCTCATCCAAAGTTATCTGTGGGCCAAAGGTTGGACCTGCCTGAACTTTTCACTAGGTGGTTTAGAGGGCTTCACTTGTAATAATGTACTGCCTGCAATGCCTTGCAGTACCTGGTGTTGCAGTAACCGGTGTTCCACTTCAGCAGGCTCCACGGTAGGTTCTGCTTCTGGGAACAGCCACACTGTTGTTTCAGGGTAAACAAGAGACAGAGCAAACACGTGGAGCAGAAGTGACTTGCCCAATATCACTTGAGATGCAGCTTGCAGGACTCAGCGATCAGCAGGTCCTGCCAGCTCCAACTTTCCCAGAGAAATCCAGCTCTTATGGTCCTCTTTGAGCCTCAGCTCAGAGTCACATAAATAACCACATTCAAACTGGTTATCTCCCGAGTCATGGGACAGCATTACACAACCAAGTGGCCTCACCACGTGAGAAGGGAGGAGAGGCAAGGCACCAGGTGGGGAGGCCCAGGTGACTTTTCCAAGAAAGCAGACCACACGATGTTCAGACCCTACAAATGAGGCTCAAAGACCTCAGCCACATTGTCTCCTGGAAACACAAGACCATCTCATTCATTTGTTTCAAATCTTAGTGTTTGCCGGTCCCCTAACACTGAATAACGTCTCCTTCCTTTCTTTGGATAATTCTTTATTGCAATTATTTGATGTGGGATTCCCCTCTGTATGCTTTGAATATGTTTTATTACCATTAGTTAATAAGGAAGATGCTTTGACCTATGGCAGGCAGAATATAGCTAGATAGGAAATCCAAGCAGAGACAGAGGGAGAAAGAAAGTGGAATGAAGGGAGAAGCAAGAAGAGTCTCGTGGGAAAATATAGAATAATAGAAACGGGTAATTGGTTAGAGCAAGTTAAAAATAAGCCTGATCTAACAGGTCAAACAGTTTATAATTAATATTATGCCTCAGAGTGGCTATTTGGAGACTGACAGGCGGGAGAGAAATGTACAGTTACAATTATTTATTTATTCTTTTATGTATTTATGGGGCACCACACATATGTGGAGGGTGCGGGGGGGGGGACACACAATTTCAGAGGTCAGTTCTATGGGTCCAGGGGGCTAGAACTCAGACTGTCAGTCTTGGCGACAAGTATTGCACTCAGAGCCGTCTTGCCAGCAGTCCTTTCAATGTGTCTTTTAATTTTTTTTCAGACCTGCCCCCTGAATCATTCGTACCTGGCTTTTAAGGTTCTGCCTGGAGGCTTCTTTGAACCTCCATTCCCTCATCTGTTAACAAGAACAGCAGCAGTCCCTGCCATGCAGAGGTGCCACGAGGAAATACTTAGATATTGGGCATGGAGACCCATACTTACCCCTACCCTCCCTTGTGATCCCAGTATCCAGCCAGAGGGTAGCCACTCACTGCAAGCCACTGTTGCTGTCGTCCTCATCTAGGCCCTGTACTCATGCATGCTCACTAACCCCCGTGCATTGTTCAAACCCATGAGCACACCCATCAGGGGCTCTGAGTCCAACTCCCGAGAGCCCCTGTGTCTATGTGATGTGTCTTCCATGTGAGCAGCACAGGAGGCACATGGAGGGTGAGGACAGAGGACAGAATGCTCTCCTCACCACTCAGAAGGAGGCTCTGTAACTCATTTGTCCTCTGACATTTTACAACCTCCATTGTCTCTGTGTGCTTTCCACAGATGCTGGGGGTGGGGTTTTGTGTGTGTGTGTGTGTGTGTTTAAAACACTGAAGACAATACAGGGCTGCCAGAATGGCTCAGTGGTTGAGAGCACTTGCTACTCTTCCAGAGAACTAGAGTTTGGTTCTCAGTACCCATGTTGGGCAGCTACAGCTTCCTGAAGCTTCAGCTGACCTCTAAGGGGACCTGCACACACACAGCAGATACTGATATAGACCTACCATAGAAATAAAAAGAATATAAATGTAAGAAGACAAAGGGTTATAATACATATCAAAGCCAAAGGTTATAATATAGAGTAGAAAATTAAGACCCATGGGGGCTCATTAAAAAGAAAGAGGGATAGGCCAAGGAAGAATCAGGTGACTCATGGGCTTAATCATGGTTTAAATCATCACTTTGTAAAATAAACTACTGGTGGATCAAAGAGAAAAAGACACAAGACCTCCAAAGCCAGTGCATTCTGAACAACAGTCCGTATATCCGATTCTAGTAAAGGACCTTAACATTAGGCATTACCCCTTTTCTGTCCTAAGTTCTTTGTATGTGTATAAATCTTTGCATGGTAGTAGATAAACGCATATATGCATGCATGTGTGCATGTAGAAGTCAGAGGCTACCTCAGGTGCTGTGCCCTACACTCTTCACTTCTCCTTTGAAACAGAGTCTCTCATTACACCAACCAGGCCACCCACTCGGCTTCCCATCTCACCATTGCTGGGACGACTCCTGGCTTGCTTACATGATTGAACTCAGGTCCTCACAGTTGCCAACACTTTTCCACCTGAGTCATTTCCCCAGCCTCATCTTAAGTTCTCATATGACCCAGCTATCCCACTTCATAGTGTTTATCCAAAGTCAGCACATCACAGAGACACTTGCCCATCCATGTCAACTGCAGCCCTGTTCACAGCAGCGAAAGAGTGGAACCAACCTACGTGCCCATCAACAGGAGGATGGATGAGGAAAATGCAGTGTACACACACAATGGGATTTTCCAGTCATAAAGAAGAATGAAGTTATGTCATTTGCAGAGAGATGGGCCTAAGTAGAGATGATCATGTTAGGTGAATTGAGTCCAAGAAGACAAACATCTTATGTTTTAAGAAGACAAACATCCTATGTTTTCTCTAATTTGCAGGTCCTAGAACTTGCAAAACTACATTTATACCAATGACATGAAAGCAGAAGCAAAACTGTGTTGAGAACAAAGGAGACTCGGGGGAAAGAGTCGGGCAAGTGAGTGAGGGTGCAGAAGTATGGGGAGATATGCCCAAAGTACAATGCATATGTGCTTGAAAATGGTCTGATGTAACTGCACAGAGACAAGAACAACAATAATAGAGGCTTGACTACAGGTTTCTGCTGCTTGGCAGCAAGGACTTCATGTCTTCAGGCTGAGATTTCTTTGTCAACAACAAGAAAACCGTCTGTTCTAGAAGGTGAATATGGAACACCAGCAGCCAACCATCACCACATGTGGGCCAAAGGGTCTGCTGGCTAAGCCACCAGAGCTCACTCTCCGCAGAGGGCAGAGGTCTGGACAAGCTCCATGGCTAGCCCATCTCACACGTGCATGGCTCTGGATCCTACCTTCTTTCCCCCATTTTTCAGCAGTAAACTCTTCAAGCTGTACCGGATGGGATTTGTTTTTGAGCATAGCTCTGAGCGATGTCCTAAAAAGACCTGACATCACCTTTTTTTCCCAGAGAAACTGAAAGGTTTACAAGAAGGGGACACTGCTTTTAATTATTTACAATCCCCAGTGTGTGTGTGTGTCCCCATCCATGTATATATGTTATATAGCATGGGAATATGGAAGTCAAACTGTTGGGAGTCAGTTCTCTCCTTCCTTCCACTATGGAGGTCCACAGTTACCGAGCATAACAGGAATATCAGTCAGGCAGTCCAAGTTCTTCTCAGAACAACTTGAAACAAATGATGAATTAATGGGGGGGTGTAGGTAGACACGCATGTAGGTTAAAACATACATGGTGCATACAAAACTCAAAGCAAATGCCTTCAAACAGACGAGGGAGCCAGCATCCTTGGTGGGCAAGGAAGATAGCTGGCATGTGAAGATTCCACTTGCCAAATTACTCCTTCACCAAGATCCAAAGCCAGGGTTCAGAGAAGACAGACCACCCAAAACACTCAAGCCCAGTGGTCCCCAAACTATACTGATTCATTTTTTTTCTTCCAATGACTAAGATTTGTGGCCTAGGTGATAAGTTACTCTGTCAGTCAGAGCTTTGTTTTTACTGTAATCTGGCCTGGAAATATAACATAGCGGAGAACTGAGGAGCTATTGAAAAAATACCTTTTTATGGCTTGGGTTTTGTGTGCATAAGTGTGGGAGGGAATGGAAATTTTGAGGAAAAAAATTAAAGCACATAAAATCCTCATTTTCTTAGAACCATTTATGGTCCCAAAGTCACTTTGTTAGTATCGAAACACACAAAAATATCTCCTTGGCTTGCTCATGGCAAGATCACACTGGAGATAAGGGCAATGGAGCTCGTTCAGACAATAATAACACACTTAAAAATGTATTTATTTTTAAATACTCTTAGAAATGGAACCACGGGCTTCCAAAGGAAGGAATTTATACTCTTGGATTGTGTTTCTGTGAAGCAGGCAAAATACATACTAAAAACCTTTTGATACAGCAAACCAACATGGTTTGTTTAGCTCTGCGTCTGCCTTTGAACTTGGTCACAGTGAATTACCAACAGAGACCGGCTGCCAGGCAGAGGGTGTGATGGGAAGAAGAGTCAGTGAACACCACCTTCACCGTATAAATGTGGGGCACCCCAGTTTTTCTAGATCACTTTCTGATGTCCCTTTCTGGTGGCCTTTAGCACTTCTATAAGCAGCAGATTCGGAGACCTGAGCTTTGGTGGAGGGGGTCACCACACGCATTTTCTCTTTAAAAAAATAAATAAATGTCCCTCTTTATTTCTGTTCATACCATCTGACTTGGTGTTTATTTTTGTCTGATATTAATACAGTCACTCCAGCTTTCTCATGATGACTATGTTTTTCTGAATGTGTGCATCTGTATGTATATTCCTATTGTGCAGGTATGTGTGAGGGGCATGAATACATATGTATTTGTGTGTGTGAAGGCTAGGGGATAGTCTTGAGTGTCATCAGGAACACCATCCCACCTCCTTAGAGACAGCATCTGTCACTGGCCTAGAGTTCCCTAACTAGGTTAAACTGGCTGGCCAGCAAGAGGACCCAAGGGTCTTCCCGACTCTGCCTCCCGGCACACACTGCATTTTTACTTGGGTTCCAATTATCTAACTCAAGTCTTTGTATTTACAAGGCCAAGTGATAATCTGACCAGGAGACCCTCAGTCCTTTGGTTTGGTTTGAAACAAAGTCTAGCTGTCTTGCCCAGACTGGCTTCCAACTTCCAAGATCAAACAGTCCTCCTGCCTTGGGTTCCTGAGTAGGCACCATCTTGTCTGCACTGGACCTTTTCCACACCGAGATCGGGGCGAGCGTTGTCAACATGAGTCTCAGGCTGCACAGGATGGCCATCGTGACTTCCCCCTAATCTTCTTGGTCAGCACCAGGATGGCCAAGACAAACACCCTTACACAACGTGGAGGGCTAGAAACCAACTCACATGGAGCTGGCCAAGCCTGACCAGTGCAAAGAGCTCAAGTGGCAGAACAGGCAGGCTGTTAGGATTTCAATCTGAAAGCTCCCCAACAGGCCATTTTGAACATTGAGTCTCTACTTTGGGGCATTAGGGTGAAGGCTAAGGACCCTTTAGGAGCTGGCTAGAGTGGTGGACATAGGTCACTAGGCATGAGCCTTAAGAGATCCTATCTGCCCTGGTTCCGGTCTGGTGTCATTCACCCCGCCATGCCTCCCCTGCCATGATGGCTATAATCGTGAGCCAAGATAAACCTTTCTGTGTGTTAGTGACTTCTGTGCTTATGGCAACAAGAAAAGTGTCCAGTAGACCCCATCACAGCCAGGGGAGTCAGGAAACACTGCCAGTGCGGTTACAGAATGCTCCACTTTGTATTACCTCCCTAGGAATAACAAGCTCCCAGATAATAAAAGCAGAGAGCTGAAGGGTCCGTTGGCTTTTGGCAACAAACAGGGAAGCTGCCAGACCTGCCCAGTGATTTTTGAACTAAAGGCCTGAAGATGGCCTCCCCTACAAAGGGTCCAAACACCAAGTCCGTCACTCGCTGCTGTATCTTTACTAGAAGCAAATGTGACGGTTTTCCCTGCAACTGAATTTTACTCCAAGACTTTAACATAGCAAGAATCAGTGAGTGTTAGACCCTTCTCGTACTAAGACCTTTGAGTCTATGATCTTGCTTAACTTTTCTGAAGCAACCAGTCATTTTCACGACCTTAGACACAGAACGCTTGACAAAGAGCAGCTAGAGGAGACACAGCGACTGCTTCAGAATCTACTTCCAACTCTGCACAGCTCTGTGACTGGATGCTTGCCTGCTGACAGCATGCCTGGGGCTGTTCTTTGAAGAATATCTTTGTCTCCTGGTCACTTCCAAAGGACAATCTCATGCCCCTCCAGGGACTCTGATTGTCATATCAGTACTGCATTAGATTGAACATATTCTCTCTGCTTTTTCTCCACTGACCAACTGATAGATGGACTGACAGACTGTGCACGTGTGTGTGTGTTATCTGTGCAGCATGTGCATGGATATGTCTGCACAGAAGTCAAAGGACAACCTTGAGTGTCACTCCTGAGGCACCATCTAATTTTGTTTAAGACATTGTCTCTATATTAATTAGGGTTCTCTAGAGGAACACAGCCAAATGGGAGGAGTATATGCTGAAAGAGAACTTGCTGGCTTGGCTTATATGATCGTCGGGGTAGTCCAACAGTGCAAGCTTGCACTGGAGAGGCCAAGAACGTGCTAATTGCTCGGCTGGTGCCCAAGGCCTGGAGGCTTCCTAAAAGGGTCACTGATGTTCATGTTAGAAGCCTGAAGAAGTTGATTCTAACACCAGCAAAGCAATGAGCAATGGCAGTAAGAGCATAGATGAACTCGCCAGCAAAAAGGTGGGCCAAACAAGACAAAGCTCCCTGTCATTCTTTCCTGGTCCTTTATCTTGACCATTACTAGAAGGTGCCATCCACATTTAGGGTGGGTCTCTCCACATCAATTAAGGCTACCAAGATAATCTCTTACAGACAAGCCCATAGACCACCCTGATGTAGACAGTCCCTGAGAGGACTCTCCATATGTGATTCTAGGTTGTATCAAGTTGACAATTAGGTTAACCATCACAGTCTCTCATCCGATAGGTTAGACTAATGGACCACCAAACTTCTAGGCTCCATCTGTCTCCCCTTCCATACCATCATCTGTAGAACTGAAGGCTCATGCTAAGGGTGCCCTTTTTTCTTTTTAATTTGCATGAGTAGTTCTTTTTTTTTAATGATTTTTATTGATCTCTACATTTTTCTATGCTTCCCACCCTGCCTCTCCCTTCCACCTTCATCCCTTCCCCAAGATCCCCATGCTCCCAATTTACTCAGGAGATCTTTCCTTTTTCTACTTCCCATGTAGATTAGACCTATGTGAGTCTCTCTTAGTATCCTCGTTGTTGTCTAAGTTCTCTGGGATTGTGGTTTGTAGGATGGTTTTCTTTGCTTTATGTTTTAAAACAATCTATGAGTGAGTACATGTGATAATTGTCTTTCTGTGTCTTGGTTACCTCACTCAAAATAATGTTTTCTAGTTCCATCTATTTTCCTGCAAATTTCAAGATGTCGTTATTTTTTCTGCTGTGTAATACTCCATTGTGTAAATGTACCACATTTTCCTTATCCATTCTTCGGTCTAGGGATATTTAGGTTGTTTCCAGGTTCTGGTTATGACAAACAAAGGTGCTATGAACATAGCTGAGCACATGTTCTTGTGGCATGATTGAGCATCCTTTGGACACATACCCAAAAGTGGTATTACTGGGTCTTGAGTAAGGTTGTTTCCTAATTTTCTGAGAAATCGCCACATGGGCATCCAAAAAGGTTGTACCAGTTTGCATTCCCACCAGCAATGCAGGAATGTTCCCCTTTTCCCACAACCTCTCCAGCATAAGTTGTCATCAGTGTTTTTGATCTTGGCCATTCTACAGGTATATAAGATGGAATCTCAGAGATGTTTTGATTTGCATTTCTCTGATGACTAAAAATGTTGAACATTTCCTTAAGTGCCTTTCAGCCATTTTAGATTCCTCTGTTAAGAGTTCTCTGTTTAGGGCTATACTCCATTTTTTTTTTTTTTTTTTTTTTGGATTATGTGTTCTTTGGGTGACCAATTTCTTGAGTTCTTTGTATATTTTGGAGATCAGACCTCTGTCTGATGTGGGGTTAGTGAAGATCTTTTCCCATTCTGTAGGCTGTCGTTTTGTCTTGTTGACCGTGTCTTTCTTTACAGAAGCTTTTCAGTTTCAAGAGGCCCTATTTATTAATTGTTTCTCTCAGTGTCTGTGCTGCTGGGATTATATTTAGGAAGTGATCTGTGCCAATGAGTTCAAGTGTATTTCCCACTTTCTCTTCTACAAGGTTCAGTGTGGCTGGCTTTATGTTGAGATCTTTGATCTATTTGGACTTGAGTTTTGTGCATGGTGGTAGATATGAATCTATTTTCATTCTTCTACATGTTGATATCCAGTTATGCCAGCACCACTTGTTGAATATGTTTTCTTTTTTACATTTGCTATATTTTGATTCTTTGTCAAAAATCAGGTGTTCGAAGATGCGTGGATTGATATCCAGGTCTTCTATTCAGTTCTATTGGTCCTCCTGTCTGTTCTTATGTCAATACCAGGCTGTTTTCAGTACTGTAGCTCTGTAGTAGAGTTTGAAGTCAGGGATTGTGATGCCTCCAGAAGTTCTTTTATTGCCCAGGATTGTTTTGGTTATCCTGAGTATTTTGCTTTTCCATATGAAGTTGAGTACCATTCTTTTGAGGTCTGTGAAGAATTTTGCTGGGATTTTGATGGGTGTCCAGCTTTTTACATGGGTTCTGAGAACCCAAACTCAAGTCCTCATGCTTACAAGACAAAGGTTCTACTGTCTGAGAAATGCCCCTGGCCCTTCCACTGACCTTTTTAATTGAGGCTTAATATATGTAAAACCATAAGGTCTGTTCATTGTAAACAGATGGAGCTATAGCCTTTCAAGACCTTTATAGCCTCTACCTGTGTTAAGACTGAGAACATTTCTAACCCCCTGGAATGTTCCTCTACATCCCTTCCCAGTCACTACCCACTCCTCCTTTCTCACTAATCCAGAAATCATCTTTTCATCTTGAAACTAAGTATAAATGGAACACAAGTGTGTGTTCCTTTGTATTTAGGTTCTTATAATCAGCATAATGATTATAAAGATTCATCTGTTGGAACTGGGGAGATGGCTCAGCGGTTAAGAGAGCAGCAGAGGTCAGTTCCTATTACTCGTATCAGGTGGTTCACAAACTTTGAAGTCCAGCTCCAGGAGATCTGATGTCTTCTTCTGCCCTCTCTGGGCACCCGCACATACATGCACAGAACTATCACACATATACATATAGAACATACACACATACAGGAGAATACCTAGAAAGCAAATACTTAAAAAATGATTTCTTTCATTTGTTGCTTAAATAATAAGTAGTTTATTTTTAAGAGCTTCACTGACATATAACTGGTCTATAATAAGTTAATCATAAAATGTACAATTTAATGTTGTCTCATTTGTATTCATTCATGACACCACCACCAATCAAGGTAAGTAAACATCTATCATTCTTTGCCCCTTAGTCACCTTTTCCTCCTCTGCTACTTCTGTCCCTCACAAACATGAAATATCCGTTCCTTGTGCTATTGAGCACTTTTACATTTTTTTTTAATAAAAAGCATCTATGCCAGTCTTTGGTTCATTTATGAATCTGGTTGTTTTGTTGTTGGGCTATAAGAGTTCTCTGAATAAGCCAGGTGGTGGTGGTGCAGAGACAGGCGGATATCCATGAGTTCAAGGCCAGCCTGCTACAGAGGAAGTTTCAGGACAGCCAGGGCTACACAGAGAAACCCAGTCTCAAAAATGGAAAGAAACAAAACACAAACAATAAAAGCCAAAACAATAAGAGTTGTCTGTATATTCTTAATATCAATTTCCTGATTGTATGAATATTTTCCCAATTTTCTGATTGCCTTTAGACGCTCATGATAATGCCTTTGAGGTAGAGTATAATTTTATTCTTAAAAAAAGATGTGTTTTACTTTATGTGGGTTTTTTTTGCCTGCATGTAAGTGTATTCATGTGGGTACACTGCCCATGAGGAGACCAGAAGAAGCCATCAGATCCCTGCAACTGGGGTTACAGACAGTTGCGAGCCATGACATGGGTGCTGATGAACCTGGACCCTGTACCAGAGCAGCTAACATGTTTAACGGCTGAGCCACGCCTCCAGTCACAACATTTTGCATTTTCATTAAGTCCAATTGTTTAATTTTTTCATCATTGTGCCTGTGGTATCACATCTAGGAAATTTTAAATATTTTGTCCTATGCTTTCTTCTAAGTTTTCTGTAGTTTTAAGTCATATATTTAGGTGTTTGATCCATGTTGAGTTATTATTGTATATGGCGTGAGGTGGCATCAACTATGCTTTTCTGCATAGGAATATACAGTTTTCCCAGCATCACTTGCTAAACAGATTGTCCTTTCCTCATTAAATGATCTTGGCACCCTTGCAAGAGTCATATAGGTACCAAATGTTCAAGCTTCGTTTCTGTCCTTTCTGTTCTATTCCACTGCTGCTCCAATCGCCCTCGTCCTAGTCCTGTCCTAGTCACTTTGATTGATCAATGTCACTTTGCAATACATTTTTAAACAATAATTTTTTAAAAAAAGCATGGGACCTCTTGCTTTGTTCTTATTTCAAGACTGCCTTGGCTATCTGTTCTCTTAAAAATTCATATAAATATTAGGGTGACCTTTTTATTTCTACAAAACATGGTACTTATTATAGCTACATTATTCAGAGCCAATTCAGAGATAGCTCTGGGTAGTACTGACACCATAAGCGTAGCAATCCTTCCAATTCATGAACATGGTAAGTCTTTACCTCTATCTACGTCCTCTTCAGTTCCAGCAACACTGATGTGGGAATCCCCTTTGTACGCTGTGAATATGTTTTATTACCATTGGTTAAAAAAAGAAGCTGTTTTTGCCTATGGCAGGGCCGAATATAGCAAGGCAGGAAATCCAAGTAGAGTTATAGGAAGAAAGAAGGCAGAGTCAGGAAGATGCCATGTAGCAGCCAAAGCCACTTACCTTCACAGCCTCGCAGTGATACACAGACTAATATAAGTAGGTTAATTTAAGATATAAGAGCTAGGTAGGGATATACCTAAGCCAAACAGTGTTGTAATTAATATAGTTTTTTTTATTCATTTATTAAAGAGTTCTGTCTCTTCCCCCCCCACCGCCTCCCATTTCCCACCCCCCCTCCCTCAATCAAGTCCCTCTCCCTCGTCAGCCCAAAGAGCAATCAGGGTTCCTTGCCCTGTGGGAAGTCTAAGGACCACCCACCTCCATCCAGGTCTAGTAAGGTGAGCAACCAAACTGCCTAGGCTCCCACAAAGCCAATACGTGCAGTAGGATCAAAAACCCATTGCCATTGTTCTATAAAGGGCATTGAGCCTATAATTGTGATCTTAGAGAAGCTAAATAAGAAGGAGAACCCAAAGAAAAACATATAGGCATCCTCCTGAATATTAACCTTCATCAGGCGATGAAAGGAGACAGAGACAGAGACCCACATTGGAGCACTGGACTGAAATCTCAAGGTCCAAATCAGGAGCAGAAGGAGAGAGAGCACGAACAAGGAACTCAGGACCGCGAGGGGTGCACCCACACACTGAGAAATGGGGATGTTCTATTGGGAACTCACCGAGGCCAGCTGGCCTGGGTCTGAAAAAGCCCAGGATAAAACAGGTCTCGCTGAACATAGCGGACAAGGAGGACTACTGAGAACTCAAGAACAATGTAATTAATATAGTTTTGTGTGATTATTCAGGTCTAGGCAGCTAGTCAACGAAGGCACAATACACAACACTTTGCAGTATCGCTGTTCAGGATTTCACCTCCTTGGTCCATTTCCTGTTTGTACTGAGCACTTTTACTGGGTAGATACTTAACTGATCCTTGTGTTGCTGACTTGGCATCTTGTTGTTTTGCTGAGCACACTTACGAATTCAGAATTTATTTTCCTCATCCTCTTCCAGTTTGAATTTCTTTTCTTTCTTTTCCTTACCCAAGTTTTCTCCTTAGAACTTTCAGTTCTATGTTGAATAAGTGGCAAAAATGGGGACCTGTGCCTATTGTAGCTCTTGCACGAGAACTGTTCTCTCTTTTGACATTGAGTGCTACAGACTTCCAACTATATGGCTTCTATTATGTTAAGGGGAATTCCTTCCATCCCTCATTGATTAAGCTCGAGTTAATTTATATACTATTATACAAAAAAGTGGATTGAAGTCCATATTTTGGCATGTGGATATACAATGATTCCAGCATCATATTAATCTGGATATATAAAGCTATAGATCAAAAAAATCAGTTTTTCATATATGTGTAAATCAAGTTTTATACTCTGCTCTGTCCCATTATCTGTCTACCTCTATGCCAATAACATACAATCCTTATAATGATTACCCTACCTAATGAGAAAAATATTAAATGGCATAAATCTTGCAATTAAAAGACATACTAGTTTTACTTATCTAAAGTCCTCTGCATTTCCCTGAGGAATTTGAAATCATCCTGTCGATTGCAGCAAAACCATCTGCTAAAAATTGTCTTAGAATGATGTCAAAGCTACAGGTCAGTTTGGGAAGAATGCCTGTCTCAGTCTGAGCTTCTTCAGCCATAAATGCTGCATATTTTTCTGTTGATTCAAGCATTTTTAGGGTTCTGTTTTGCATCTTTTTGGGTTGTAAGCTATTCTATACTGTACTTTAATAAGTTTAGGGTATATAGTACTAAGATTAACTTATTAAATTTAATTTATCCAATTTAATATTCAAAGACTATAATACCTTTTAGCATACGGTATAGTAAGACCCTCACAGTGTTAAATGTACCCTTTTCTGGGATTTATTTTATTGTTGCCTTATATTTAGGCATATGTTATAAATCCTGTAACACAGAATTATTCTTATTTAAACCCAATCTTTGAAAGACACTTAAAAAGAAAAAAAATCCTCATATATAGTCTCATGTTACGTAGAGGTATATTTCAGTCAAAGGCAGAATATATGATAGGGATCCATGACATTCTTTTGCTTAGTGACACCATGGCCAACCTAGCTTTTATAGGTACAATCTATGATGTCTGAAATAACCTAACACATTTCTCAGAGCACATCTGCCTCCATAAATGATGGTCAACAATATTCATCAATGTACTTATCAATGGCCTACTTCTTCATTTGTGTGGACCCATACTTTCATTCTGTCTACAAAACTTCTTTTTAGCAACTAGCAAGATGACTCAGGGTAAAACTTGTCATGCAAACCTAATGACCTGAGTTCAAATCCTAGAACCATGTAAAGAAAAAAAAAGATAATAAGCTATACAAGTTGTTCTCTGAGCCCCCCCACGACATGCACACTGTGCCAAGTGTGTCCACGGGCATACATTATACATACACACAATAAAAAATGAAAAATAATTTCCTTTAACAACATTGTTTTTGAGACAGAGTCTTAATACTTAACCCAAGCTGAATTTGAATCCAACCACTCAGCCTCCCAAATGCTGAGGTTACAGACTTGTCCCAGGGCGTCCAATCTCCGCTAATAATTCTGATAGGGAAGTAAGGTGCACTGTTAATACACTTTAAAATGTACTTGTTTCATTTTCATTTTGCTTGGTATAAAACCCTACATTTACAACTTTATTCTTTCAATACTTTAAAGATGTCGTTATGCCAGTGTAATGACAAGAGACGGGAATCTATTCTCATCCTTAATGTTGTTCCCAGAGACTTTAAATTTTCCTCTTTACCACTATCCTGGGGCAGGGTGACTATGACTGGTACCATTTGCTTCACATTGCCAGTGCTTAAAATCCAATGATGCTGTTTGCTGATAGTTTCCATTCATTTGGAAAACTTCCTGCTAATTCTTCAAGCATCCTGCCCCCTTCACCTCTTCTCCTGCTGGTACCCTGACTCCACACTTGCCCTGCCTGAAATTGCTGATGCTCTGTCCATCCGTTTGAAACTTTTTTCCCTATGTTTCATTTTGTAGAAATTTCTCTTCTGTCTTCAAGTTCGCGCATGTTTTCTTCGGCAATATTGAAGCTGTGCTTAATCCTCTCCACTAATTGCCATTGACATCTCAAGAAGTTTGACTGAGTATTTTCTATTACATATCTCCCAGGCCTCTGTGGAGATTGCTGACCATAGAGAACACCACTTTGGTGGCTTTCAATCTTTCTTTTCAAACTCTAAAGTCCGAGTTCACTGAGTTGGTTCCAGACGATTGACCACCCTCCCCATATGGAGAAGGGCACAGACACATTTTGGATTCTGTGCACACTTGGTCGTCACTCAATTAAAAGCAAGCCAGCTTGGGCTTTACCCTGATTAGCGCTGAGCATTCTCGGATTCCTATAGTCATTCATTTCAGTGCCTAGGACTAAACCAGAGCTTTCCACATGCCAGGAAAACAGTCTGTCTATGAACTAGCCCACAGCTCAATACACTCCTCTACTTTTGAGCTTTATGCTAGGATATAGTTGAGCTTTAAGAAGCAATTGGATCCTTTGGGGGCACAGTCTGGGGTGACTTAAGTCCCAACACTGAGGCAAGAGTGTTCTAGGTCTTATTAAAGTACCTTTTAAATGGAGTTTTCAAAGTCCGGTTGCTGGGAGCAGCTCATATGCCTAGTTCTAGGCAAACACTAAGCACTATTTTCTTCCATGACTTCCAGCCATTCTTTCCCAAGCCTCCGATATCTTCCTCACAGGTATGTGCTGAGCAGTGTGAGCGGTGACACATGGAAGTTCTGACAGCTCCTACCCTCGGAACACTTACACTGCCAGTGTTTTGATTTTAGCAACCATGGTAGTGACACCTCAAGATTTTAAAAAATATTCATCCAGGAACAAACATTTGTCACCAAACAGCTTTGCGCACACTTGCTGACCATTTGGGTGTTCTCTCATATGGGCTTTCTAGTCAATACTTTACCCGTTTTTAAAATTTTAGTGTGTGTGTATGCGCGTGCACACACTCACGCATGCATGTGCACACACAACAGCACACATGTGGGGATCAGAGGACAAAACCTGGCTCTCCTTCAACTGTGAAATCCAGATGTCCTTTCTCCCCACCCCTATGAGATCCAAGGAGCACGTTGAGGATACTGGGCTTGCGAAGCAATCGCTTTTACCTGCTGAGCCACCTACCACCCCTGTTTTGTCCATTTTTAAACTGACTTGCTTTAACTCTTATTAATGATCAATAAGGCTTCTTTGTATATTCCAAATACAAATCTTCCATAAAACACACCATGCTTGACTATCTTCACCTCAATTATATTTTGGCTGTTTACAGTATGTTTTGATTTTCCTAAGTCTTCAACTTCTATACGGTATAATCCTTTTCTACTTTATGAGTCTGTTTCTTCATTTGCATCTAGGGTTCATGTGTTCCAAGCAGATGCTCTGCTACGGAGCTGTATCCCCAGATGGGCAGATAGCCATGTTCAAGTGCTTGTCTGCCTCAAATCCCTAAGATGCCCTCCTACGTTTGCTCCTAGGTGCATTCGTTTTCTAAAGCATCAATAATATGAAACAACTTTTGCAATGGAAAACTTTTTGCTCTTCCACAGGCTTTCTGCTCAGCCTCTAAGCAGGGGACACGGTTAAAGGGGCATTTAAATGCTGTGACGGAACACCCTATTGAATCAGTGGTGGCTGTGGCCTATCAGAAGGTCCCCTGCTTGCATCAAGACCTGCTTATCAGTTAGCAAAGCAAATATTTTACTTCCCTCACTCCACTCTGTAGTGTCTCTGCTGTTTGTTTGAAAGTTTCTATAAACACCAGCCTGCAGTGTGGCCCCTGGCCAGCAGCCCTAGCAGTGAGTTTTATTTCCTCCTTCCAGTCATCATCACTTTCTACAGCAAACGAGAAATGTGAACTTTAAAAATACACGTAAGAAACAAGAGCAATTAAAATTAATTACATTTCCATATCTGAAAGTTAAGAGATACAGTACTTCGGGCTGGAAGACGGCTCATTCTATAAAGTGCTTGTCACACAAGCAAGTGGACCCGAGTTCGTACCCAGCACCTGGGCATGGTGGCACATGTTTGTAACCTGCTGATGGGGAGTTAGAGACAGTAGGATCCTGGGGCCAGTGGCCAGACAACTTAGCCAGAACAGCAACAAAGTCTCAAAGATGATGAGGAGGAGGAGGATGGGGATGAGGATGAGGATGGTGTGGATGAGGATGATATGGATGAGGATGACGATGATGTGGATGAGGATGAGGGTGAGGATGAGGATGAGGGTGAGGATGAGGATGATGTGGACTAGGATGGGGATGAGGGTGAGGATGATGTGGATGAGGATGGGGATAAGGGTGAGCATGAGGATGATGTGGATGAGGATGGGGATGATGTAGATGAGGAGGATGCGGATGAGGATAGGGATGAGTATGATGTGGATGAAGAGTAACACACAAGTAAGTACACAGGCATACTTGTCCCCCATGCATACACAAATCAATATATTTAACATAAAATGACATTTCACAGTTTTCCTAGATAGAGAGTTTGTCTTGGGCCCTGCTTTTAAAATTAAAGAAAAAAAAAATACTACCACCCTCTGCCAAGTATCAACAATTAATTCCGAGACTAGAGGGTGAGCGGGTGAGTGGTCCTCTGTAGGGTTGCTAATCCTGCCAGAAGAGGAGGCCTTCTGGACAGAAACATCTGGAAAGAGCTACTTACACTCTGCACTGGGTCCCCCCAGCCTTTACTATTACATAGGACAGTTCTGAAGAGATGTAGCCACTCACCCAAGCACATTGAGGCGTGCATAGTTTACTTGACAGCATTTACAAATTATGTCTCTTGGTTGGAATAACTTACATCATGGAAACACTTCCATATGCTAAAGTTGGACACAGCACAGTAAGAAGGAAGAAAAGAGAGCCTTCGAGTAGCCGGCTTCCATATACACACTCCCCTATCACACATGCAAATTAATAATGCTGTCCCTACAGAACTGACCATAGATGGGTTTCTAATTCCGTCTGCTATTCACTGCAAACAATCAAGAGTAGCAATTTTATCACAAAACAATAAGTCAGCTATGAATGTATTTATGTAATGAAAGCAACTGGATAGCAATTATAAATCTTATTTTAATCAAAAACTATGTGATTTTTTTCTCCCAGTTCCCTTCTGTTCTTTCAAGTCCCAATACGAAACTATTTCCACCTTCAGATTCCAAAATACATGTGTGCATGTGCACACATATGTGTGTTCCTGTGTATTCATGTGGACATGTGTGTCCCATGTATGTCGTGTGTGCAGGTAAGAGGAAAACCTCAGGCGTTGTTCTCAGTCACCATCCACCACTTTTTCTTTTTTGAAACAAGCTTTCTTGCTGATCTGGAACTCACCAAGTGGACTATGATGGCTGGTCAGTGAGCCTCAGGCATCCCCCTGTCTCCGGTCTCCCAATGGTGGGATTACAAAGGTGTGCCATCACTTCAGGAATTTTAAATGGCTTCTAGGGATTGAACTCAAACACCCCATTGAATGGACTATATCCTGAGACCTAGTCCCTTCTTTTACATCCTGAATTTGGAGCAGAGGTTAGCAAACTTCGGCCCACCAGCCAAATCCAGCTCACCACCTACTTCTGTAAATAAGGCTTTACTGGCACACAGCCATGACTATTCATATACACAGTGCCTCTGGCTGTCTCCGGACCAGCCAGAGTTAAATGATTGTGACAGAAAGCATGGTCCAGAAAAACTTATTCTCCACAACTCTTTATGGACAGTGATGCAGGCCCCGTTAATGAGCATCCTTGTCTTGGTTCCTTATAGATAGTGTTGCAGGCTCAGTTAACCAGCATTCCCTTAGTCTCGTCTCTTTACAGCGTTTCAGACCCTGTTAATAAGCATTTCCTTAGTCTGCCTCTTGCAGGCCTAAGTAGACGGATGCTACTACGGCCAGCCCTGCTTTTCCTGCCAGGTTTTTGGGGATCCCCAGGATAACAGCCACAGTTGCACAAGGCCCTAACCAAACAATGAAAAGCAACCTACCACCCAAGGAAGCCCGAGTGCCTTCTTTTCTTGGACGCATGGCAAGAAGACACATCTGTTTATTATGAGCAACAACTGTTCTGAGAATGTCTTTCCCCCGAGTGAAGAAATCTATAAATGGCAGGAGGCGGGTTTAAATCTAGCCTTCAATCGCAAAGCTCTTAATAATATTTTGACAAGGAAGTACTACATACCAAGATATGATACTGTTTAGCTTAGTGTTCTAAAATCAACATTCTAAAGCACCTCATAAACCTTTCTGTTTCCATTATCAGTAAAAAGAAAACCTTTGAGAAAGATGAGGGGGGTGGGCAAGATGGCTCAGCAGGTAAAGGTTTTTTCTACCAAGGCTGATGACCTGAGTTCAATCCCCAGAACCAACACAGTGGAAGGAGAAAGTTGACTCTCATAAATTGTCCTCTGATCTCCACATGTGCCCCTTGGCATGTATAACACACACATGCATATGCACACATGCAAACATGCCCTCACGTGCACATATACACACACAACATGATTTTTTTTTGTTTTTGTTTTACATCCCAACCAAAGTTTCTCCTCCCTCTTCTCCTCCCAATTCCTCCCCCATCACTTTCCCTCTTCCCCTCCCCTCCCCATCCACTCTTTCTCCTCTGTTTCTCTTGATACAGGGCAGGCTGGCCTCCCATGGATATCAGTCAGTTACAGTGAGACTAGGCATCTCCTCTTCTATTAAGACTGGATGAGGCGATCTGGTAGGAGTAAAGGGTCCTGAAAGCAGGCAACTGAGTCAGAGGCAGTGCCTGCTCTCACTGTTGGGAGTCTCAAAAGAATACCAAGCTACACAGTTGTAACATACAAAGAGGGCCGAGGTAAGTCCCATGCTGGCTTCCTGGTGATCTGTTTGGTCTCTGTGAGCCCCTATGAGTCCAGGATAGTGGGTCTGAGAGTTTTCTTGTGGTGCCTTTGACCCTTCTGGCTCCTAAAATCCTTCTTCCCCCTTCCCCAAGTTCTGCCTAATGTTTGGCTGTGGGTCTCAGCATCTGTTTCAATCAGTTGCTGGGTGAAGACTCTCTGATGTCAGTTCGACTCAGTTCAACTCACATTAAATGAAATTTAATAAAATATTTTTTTTAAGAAAAATGAAGGTTAACATTTATTTGAGAACATTTTATCCTGAGGCTCAGTATATAATTCAGGTTATCTTGAAAGACAAAGAGAAACAGCAAAAAACAATTGGATTATTTATAAAATATTTTAACTGTGGTTGCATATTTTGGCATCAATAAGAACAAAAAGGACTCCATTAGAGCAAGTCAACCATTAGTCCCAAGAATACCAACCATTAATAACTGAGAGAACAATAATAAATTTTATAGCATTCTACTTACTAAAATTATGACTGGGGATGAGACAACAGAGTGAGAGGCTATAAATTTCCAAATTAATCTGGCAATACGATGTTTGGACCTTGGTCAGGTCCCAGTCATTCCATCTGTACCACGTTGAGCACCTAACTAGGCCAGGCTCTACCCCAGAGTTACAGCCATGTGCGAGAACCACATTCACGGAGCTGTCTTGCCAGTGGGAAACAAGATGCTACAGAGACTTCTATCTGGTTCGGATAAACAGAATGTAATCCCCGGATCAGAAAGAAATTAAATAGATCAGATGAGAACAGCAAACACTGCTTGGGGGCAGATGAACCCTTTGCACGGGTTCCTCTCGGTCCATTTCTGCTTCAGAACTTCCTGGGAAAACCCTCTCCTAGCCAAGGACCGGATCTGCTCAAGCCCACTTCAGTACTCTCCTCTCAAGACCCAGGGAGCAGAACCGGACTTGAGATACTTTGGCCGAACATCACGTGTCTACTTCTCAGGATACACTAACAGAGCCCCTGCTCCTCGGGCAGGCAATACCACGCGGGCTAAAGCCCCAGGTCAAAGTTCTACATGAGGTGGGTAGAACATGAGGGGAAAAGAGTTCTTCATGTCCGGTGGGCCTAGAAAGCTGGCCTCTGGGGACCGAATCATGGTTCTTGTCAATTCTCTAGACCAGTGGTTCTCAACTTTCCTAATGCTTTAACCCTTTAATACAGTTCATCAAGTTGTGGTGAGCCCCAACCATATAATTATTTTGCTGCTGCTTCATAACAGTAATTTTGCTAGTTACAAATCATAACGTAGATATCTGATATGCAGGATATCTAATATTTGATCCCTGTGAAAGGGTCGTTCAACCTCCAAGTGGAGAACCACTGGTCTAGACTAATCAAAGGGAAGCATCAACAGGAATCACCATGGGAGGACAAAAGACCATGTTCTTCCGCTCCAGAGCCCTCACTAAGCAGTATAGGCTGGGCCCCTCCATCAGTGACTACAGCTCCATATCTCAGACACGGGGGTTGCTCTCACAACACGTTTCTTTTCTGATCTTCCTCTGCCTATGGCCTTGCAGGTGTGCTTACACAGGTACCAGCTCTGTCATGGCTCCCTCTCCTGAGCGGGGCCTCTGCCCGAGAGCCTTTGCAGGGCTTTCCCACTCATCTCTTAGTGATACAGGCTGCAAAGTCAGCTCTGCTCACAGATCAGAGACTGACTCTGAGCACGGGCTTCATATCCGACTTATGGAAAAAATGAGAAATCTGCAAATATTCCAGAAACAGGGCTTCTACTCGGAATCCGCTGGGACTAACCTCCAGCTGGAGCAAGGATAAGGGAAGCCGCCACGGCGACCACGCCCCCTCTGGCAGAGAAGCGCAATGGCTCCGAGTGGCCAAGACTTACCTTTCTGTGTTCAGTAGAGGACTGTGGGCAAACAAGCTGAGAACCAAGCAGCAGGAGGGTGGCCAGCGCACTAGGAAAGAAAAAGAGCAACAGGCAGGTCTGTGAGTATGGTTCTGGCAGTACCTAGAGGAAGTTGGCATCACCAGCTCATTCCTGGAAGGGAGAGGTCGTTCCACCCCGGGGTCCTGAGACAGACACAGAGAAGACACAAGGGGAAGAGGAAGCAGTCCCACTCTGGGGAAGGTCATGACACAGGGCAGATGTGGGGTGAAATTCCAGGCCTACTAGCTCCCAGCAGGACTTGCAGCTCTTAGACAGCTTCTGGGAGCCTTAGTCTCCCTTCTGTAAAATGGGAATAATAATAAAAGCAGTCTCAAAGGTGTGGAGGAGGCTGAGTAGGATGGCCACCACCCTCACACAGAACACAGCATATGCCAGCATGTGCTGGTTAGCAAAGTAACAAGGTCAGCATGAAGTGGGTGAGCACTAATCCCAGTGTTGGGGAGGTGGGGAAAGGAGGAGCCCTGGGACTCCCTGGCCAGCCAACCTAATGTGGATACTCAGTGAGTTCCAAAGCCAGTGTACAACCTTGTCTACAAAATAGTGGTACAGCACCTGAGGAAAAACACTAAGACTGCTCGGACTTTCATGTGTGCACAAGTGCACACACACACACACACACACACACACACACACACACGAATTTAAGTGCCCAGAGTCCTGGTTCCTAATCAACAATGCCATTATTCTGAACATCCCTGGATCACTGCATCTTTTGAGTATGTTTTAGCTTAACCCTGAAGGCAGTTCAGTTATGCAGCAATTCCCCACCTTTTTGAGGCTTCCATCACTGTGGGGGTACAAAACACTTCCCCATCCCTCCAAAAAATAAACAACTCTGTGGGGTTAGGGATGAGAACACAGTAGAACCTGGGAGTCAAGGGTACAGAGTTAGAGGAGGGCTCCACACCTCCTCTAAGATCCAATATGCCACCAGGCCAACAGGACTAAATGAGCATTTAATATTAAAGGCAAAAGTATGAAGAGTTGATTTATCGCTTGCTGAGCCTCTAGCTAGACCCCTGCGACCCAGCAGGATTTCCCAGAGTGGCCACATGCTCTAGGTTCACTCTCCAACGAACAAACCTTGGTCATTGGCAAATAGTGTTGTAATTAATAAAGTTTCCGTGCAATTATTTGGGTCTGAGGGCCGGGAAATGAAAGCACACCAGTGGTCCTCAACCTAAGGGTGTCTACTCCTTTGGAGTCGAACAACTCTTTCATAAGGGTCACCTAAGACCGTCTAAAAAAACCACAGATATTTACATTACAATTCATAACAGTTGTAAAATTACAGTTATGACCTAGCAACGAAAATAATTTTATGGTTGGGGATCACCACAGCATGAGGAACTATGCTAACAGGTCGGTGTTAGAAGGGTTGAGAACCACTGATCTACACTGTTTGGCACCCACAAGGCTTATATTAAATAAAGAATAGGTCTCAATGGTGATGTTACAATTCCCCAGTTAATACTTATTAAAACATCATCAACAACAGCAACAAAAAAGTATTCATCTATCAAAAACATCCTAAATACATCTTCATTTCAACTTTTGATTTTGTGTGATTCACTTTTTAAGAGATTTTTTTAGGACATCTTTTTCTAGCTAGCCCTGGCTAGTCTGGCATTCACTGCATCATCCAGATTGGCTTTGAACTCACAGAAATTCTTCCACCTTGGCTTATCTGGGTAATCCTGGGTAAACTAACATCTCTAAGCCACAAATATTTTCATCTGTGAGGATCATGAAGCACAATGGGAGCAAAAATTTCCAAAACTATCAGAGACGATACTTTAAGTATCTGGGGCTGGGGAGATAGGACAACTGGGAAAACATCTGAGGTATAAGCAAGAAAACCTGAGTTGGTCTCCAAGAGGCAC
The DNA here is from genome assembly GCF_014885135.2 of Alexandromys fortis. Classification (NCBI taxonomy): domain Eukaryota; kingdom Metazoa; phylum Chordata; class Mammalia; order Rodentia; family Cricetidae; genus Alexandromys; species Alexandromys fortis. The sequence continues at coordinate 3,556,385 of NW_026067955.1, forward strand.
AGCGGCGTGATGTCCTGCTGTATATGTGTTGCTTTTATTGGTTGATGAATAAAGCTGTTTCGGCCAATGACTTAGCAGAGTAAAGCCAGGTGGGAAATCTGAACAGAGATGTATAGAAAGAGGAGGAGGAATCAAAGAGATGCCATGTAGCTGCCAGAGGAAAAAGACACCAGAATATTACAGGTAAGCCACAGCCTCGTAACAATACATAAATTTATAGAAATGGGTTAATTTAAGATGTAAGAGCTAGCCAAGAATATGCCTTGGTCATTGGCAAATAGTGTTGTAATTAATAAAGTTTCCGTGCAATTATTTGGGTCTGAGGGCCAGGAAATGAAAGCACAGTCTCTGTCTACAGTAGCACAGACTAGTTTTTGTCTCCCCCACCTTTTATTTAACTTTTTTTTTCTCACATAATCTATCGTGATCTCTTGACCATAGCTTCTCCTCCTCCTATTCCTCCCAGTTTCTCCATACCATCCCTCCCCTCTGGATCAACTCCCTTTCTGTCTCTCATTAGAAAAGAACAGGCTTCAAAGAGAACAGAACAAGCTGGCACTCCCACCAGCAATGGATGAGTATTCCCCTTACTCCATATCCTCTCCAGCACGGGCCCTCACTTGTTTTATTGTTCTTACCCATTCTGACAGGTATAAGATCAAATCTTGAAGTAGTTTTGATTTGCATTTCTCTGATGGCTAAGGATATTGAATATTTCTTTAAGTGTTTCTTAGCCACTTGAGTTCCTCTTTTGAGAATTCTGTTTAGACCTGCACCCCATCATTTAATTGGGTTATTTGTTTTCTTGATGTCTACTTTCTTGAGTTCTTTATGTATTTTGGATATTAACCCTCTATCAGATGTGTAGTTGGAAAAAAAAATCCATTCTGTAGGCTGAGCGAATATACTTGTAATTTCCATACTCAGAAGGCAGAGGCAGGAAGTCCTGGGACTTTCTGGGTCGCCAGTCTAGCCTAAAGGGCCATCTCCAGCCCAGTGAGAAGCCCTATCAAAATAAGACAAACAGTTCCTAAGCAATGGCACAGCTATACCCATATGTACGTACACACACACACACACACACACACACACACACACACACACACACAATGAAGCTTCTGTTAAAATGGCAATGGGCCAGAAAAGTCCCCAAGCCATGCTGCAGTGAAAAGAAGAAACATCTGGGAATTGGTTCCCCAGACAGTGGGGGAGGATGGTATTCCTATCTCCCTAAACTCAGTTTATCCTAGAAATCAAAAACATACATCTCTGCTAGACAGTATGCATCCCTATGTTTTATGACTTTGTCAAGTACCTTCTCTTCCATGCCTCAGTTGCCAAATCTATAAAATGGGGATGGCATGGCCTGTGTAAGCCACTTCAAGTGAGGAACACACACTTTGAACCTGTGCCCACAAGTCAGGATAATTTCTATCATAGCCTGGCACTACTTACTCTTTTCAAAAGAAGACCAGATTGGTGTGATTTCATTACAAAAACAAACAGAAGCTCCATAAATGTGTCATACATACCTCAGTCCTCAGAGCCCTTGGCTCCACAGTGTGCACACACTTGCAATGTCAACAGAAGCAGTTCTGCAAGCCACTGACTCCACTGGACATTCAGGGGGACAGAGCAGGAGAGGGCTATCCAGTTCCCTGTCTCAGGAGAGGGCCACCTGGTTCCTGTCTCAGAAGAACTTACTGCAAGTTGCCTGTGAATTCCAGCTCTTCCCTCAGCTGCTTGTGTCTCTGCTTAGAGTTTTTTGTCTCCCATGAGACTCTGTAATCATTGCAGAGAGCCACCCCATCTTCCAGCCAGGACTGTTTCCTCTCCCCCAAATGACTCCTGTGACACCCGCATCTCTCTTCCCATAGAAAGTACCACCAGGTCTGGGGAGACAGCACAATGAACAAAGTGCTTACCACAAGCACCAGACATGAGTTCAATCTCTAGAGCCCAGACTAAAGGGGCCAAGTAAGCCAGCTCTCCTTGGAATGCCAGGGCGCTAGGGAGGCAGGCGAGGACAGGCTCTTGGGACTTAGCAGCTGGCCAGCCTACTCAGTGAGTTCCAGGCCAGTGAGAAACACTTTCTCAAAAGAGAGAGAGAGAGAGAGAGAGAGAGAGAGAGAGAGAGAAAGGGAAAGAATTAAAGAAGGATGGCATCTGCAGAATAATACCAGAGCTGTCCTCTGGTCTCTACACATATCCACACTGTGTACACATACATGCATCTGCATACACATATGTAAGCCTCCCCATACATACGTCCATCTCCACACACATACGTACACCTCCACACACATACATGCACCTCCACACATATACGTGTACCTCAGCATACATATGTGCACTTCCACACCCATACATGTACTTCTACATGCATGCATCTTAACGCATATACACGCATCTCACACACAATCACACACCTCCACACATACATGCACTTCAACACACACATAACATCTCTACACATACACATGCATCTCCACACTTATAACATCTCTATATACATACATGTACCTCCACACACGTACATGTACCTCCATACACATGCACACACCATACATAGAAACACACGCACAGACTAGCATGAAAATGGAGGGGGGGTGTTGATTTTGTCTCTGTCTTATCCCTGTCCCTAGCAGAATACCTATGACACAGAAAGTGCTTGATACATTTAATTAATGAACGACATGCTGAGTCCTGGAATAATGTGCTACATTAATGAGCAGTGCTTGGAACTAACGAACAGTGTCTTGAGCTGGTAAATGATGCTGCCCCATTCAGATGACCTCTGAACTTTCAGACAGATGGGACTCACGGGAATGAACAGATTTTATAATGTCCAAAATAACTTCTGGAGCTTCTAAATGTTCTTTTAGAAAAGATTTATCAAAAGAAGATTGGTTTTATTTTTAATTTCTATGTGATGCCCACCCCCAAAAAGTAATCTTATCCGATTATCCAAGAGAAATGTTTGCTGGAAAGCTCTTTAGAGGTTCCAGTGTCTCCTCTTTTTGCTAGCTGGGCCCTGGTGAAGCTCAAACACACAGGAATCCTCAACAAAACCATTCTGGGATAAAACCTTAGTTATTAAATAGGCTCTGCTCTGAATGGAATAAAATAAATTCTCCCAGAGGGGAAATTATTCTTTGGGCTGCAATAACAACAGTCGGAGCAATATATAACCCCAGGGGCCAGAGGAAGCTCTGCCAAAGGCTGAAGGTTTCCTACCCCTGCTCAGCGGAGGCTGTCTTGGGCTCCGCAACCCTGCTCACACATACCTCACTAATTAATAGTCTGTCTCTGTGCCCATGGCTCTTCCAAACACAGGACAGCCCAGCACAAGCCCCTGCTCCTGCTGACCCGGTTCCAGATGAGTGCCGAGGACCAGGAGAGCATGCATGTGTCTGTACGAAGCTCCTGTGCTATTCCACCCGGATAGTTTGCCTTGGCAAAGGGCGCTCAGCTTGCAACGCTTTGACAGATTGAAGGCTACCAGGGCCTTTGGCAAACAAATCACAAGTTCCCTTCAATGTGGAAGGTGGGGAGCCACGTATCTCCTAAGGTTTTCTGATCCACCTTGCAGTCAAAACTACCCAACATTTCACAGGAATCAAAATAAAAGATACGCTATTTATCCACCGCTGGTGTAGATTTCAAGCATTCTATGAGAAAATAACGCTCCGTGAAATGGTACAAGATTTACATCACGGAACTAGGGCTCTAGGCTTCTGTATTTGCCTTGGCCTACCCTGCTCGCCACACCCAACCATCCAATTCCAGCATAGGCCGTGTCTCACCGCTGCCCAGTTCACATCCCCTCAATGGACTCAACACCATTTGAGAGTCTTAATATCAAAACAAGGAGAACGGGTGGGGATCCCCCTCCACATCTTTTCTCCTTTTGTTAATACAACCCAAGAGATACATAGGGAACGGCCTAGAACTGAATTAGCCTGAACCAATATCTCAGCACCGAAATGCAAACCCCAGCTGGGCAGCCACACTCTCCCAGCCCCAGCTCTAACCTGCCAGACACTGGAGCCCCCTGGGGATAACAGCATTCTCTCTACAAACTAACCACTCGCCATTTTTAATGCATCCATTTTCTCCCTGACAGAAAAGGACAAGAAGAATGATTTGGATGAGGAGGAGGGAGAGGAGGAGGAAATGATGGCAGCAGAGGCAGGAGGATTGTGAGTACCAGGTCATTCTCAGCTACATGGTAAGTCTGAGGTCAGCCTGGGCTATATGACACTGTGTTCAAAGAAAAAAAAAAAACAAGAAAAGACAGGGGAGGTGGGAGTAGGGGGAGGCAGAAGGTGAACAAGGAAGACAAAATGGAGGAAAAGAAAGAAGAGAAATAGAAAAGAAGGAGGGGGAGGAGAAGGAAAAATAAATCAAAATGAGGCTGTCACACAACACTCCTCATCAGTTTGGGTTTTGTTTGTTTTCTGGTTTTGTTTTTATGTTTTGTTACCTTGTCGTTGATTTTGTTGGGCTTTGGGGGATTTTGGAGACAGGGTTTCTCTGTGGAACAGCCCTGGCTATCCTGGAACCGACTCTGTAGACCAAGATGGCCTCAAATTCCAAGATCTGCCTCCCAATCTGCCTCTGCCTCCAGAGTGCTGGGATTAAAGGAATGCGCCACCACCACTAGGCTCAGTTTTTTTTTAATGCACCCCATAATTCTCCATGGGAAAGACAGTAAAGTTAGTAAAAGGAAGGTCAGCTATAGAGTCCTACAAACTAGAGCAATCGGTTCTAACTCCTGAGGAGGACAGCACAGCAGTTACCTGGGAAGGCAAGGAACAGCTAGCTGGCAACCCAGTGATCACACCTTGACACCATTCAACTCCATCTCAGTACAGAATGTTCTAGCAAATCCCACAATCAAGCACTGAGTGATGAGGACAGGGTCCAGGTACAGGACTGTGCCAGGCATAAGGCAAAATCAATCCCGTCTGGATGCTTGCCGTCATTTTATAGGTAGGCTTTGCCAGGGCAACCCTCCAGAAATGCATTTTTATTTCCTCTGGCCTCTCTGCCTGCCGTTCAGATGGCTCCCACCAGAAATCCACAGATGAGCGTCCAGTAGGTTCTTCTTGGACTTACGTCTACCCTTTTCCCATTAGCGTGGTAGCACTCACAAGCCCCCGTTCCCAAGCCTGTTTGCATTGGTAGCTAGCACTGTTCTGGATTACACAGAATACCCTAGAGGTCCACCAAGCTGTGAATCAGAACACAGCAGCAGGGGCGTTTGATGGCTGTCTCTAGGAAAGTGAGCTGAAGGATGTGGAAAGCCAAGGCGGAGGGAGCTGCTGGCAAATGAGGTGTGGATGAGATAAATGCAGATGATTAGGGCAGAAGAGAAAACCCTTAAAGCCTAGACTAACTCTGTCCTCAGAGCGCTTTGCAAACGTCTTGAAATTCTCACCCGGCTTTAAGGTGGAAACCTCAGATAATGCCTTCGGGTGTGGTTTGCACAAAAAAGACAGTCAGGGCTTCCTGCGCAGAGAAATGCTCTTGGCTCCACATCAAAACACTCTCTGTGAGGACGGACATGTGTTTTAGGTTTAAACTGGTGGAGCTGGGTCGTTCATAGGCTTTCCATGCTTTCACCTACGTTCGTGATTAAGTCACTGATCATCCTGGTCAGGAACAGAAGTTCGTCCTAATTTCTTTCAGAGAAAAGGTAATTATTGCTTTGCGTTCAATATTTCATCTTACAAGCCCTAGCCAGACGGGTTATCCCTTGCGCCGCTGGCCTGCCACCCATTCGATATTCTGATGCATTTCCTCAGTGTCACCTGAGTAGTGGTTTAGGTGACAGCTGACACAAATCCCAGTCTGACTTTTGTTTGTTTGCTTTGCTTGATTTAAGGGTTTGTTGTTGTTGTTGTTGTTGTTTTTAAGATAGGGTCTCATGCAGCTTCAACTCTCCATCCTCCTGCCTCAGCCTCCCGAGTGCTATAGTTGCAGGTAGTGCCTGGCTGGCCTGCCTCTGAAATACCAGGAAATTGAAAAACTTGACTCAGTGGCCTCTTCTTCCTTTCCCTCGTACTTTCTCTTTGTTGTTGGAGGCTGCTTATTGGTTCCTGACTGCTCAGCCCCGAATAATCACACAGAAACTATATTATTTAAATCACTGCTTGGGCCACTAGCTCTAGCTTCTTATTGGCTAGCTCTTACACATGAATTTAACCCATCTCCATTAATCTGTGTATCACCATAAGGTTGTGGCCTACCAGCAAAGTTTAAGCATGTCTGTCTCCAGCAGTGGCCCCATGGCTTCTCCCTGTCTCCGCCTTCTCTCTCCCAGCATTCAGTTTAGTCCTCCCCCCCCCAGCTAAGTTCTGCCTTGCTATATGTCCAAAGCAGTTTCTTTATTAATCAATGGTACAGAGAGGAAATCCCACATCACCCCTTCCTCATTTTCTCTACTTCCCTCCTCTTCTTCCTCCTCATTTCCTGATCTCCCCCCCAAAAAAACAGAAAATGATTGACCCCTGACCTTTCCAATTATCACATATTTCTTCACCCCAGGGGAGACTGCATTGTTCACTACTGATCACACCTCAAACATCCAGCCCTATCTTGGCCGCTCTCACACACAGGCAGTTTCTGAGCCCGCTTCCTCTCACATCTGTCCTTAGGGCCCTTTTCAGAGTCCCCAAGAGGCCCCAAGAGCAGTCACCCTTCTCGCTCTCATTTCCTCAATCCCTTTGGGTTGTATTTCTAAGTGGAATGGCTGACAGGCTTAAAGTAATAATACTTTACTGGAGTGTATATCAAGGAAAGGAGAAGCTGATGTTTCCAAAGACTAAAACCAGACACTTGACCTAAGGCCATGGACTGTAAAACCCTTAAAATGATCCAGACCTCTCCTCCATAAGACCTATAAAATTCACCATCTCACTGTAATGGCCCTAATTACATCTGCATTTCTTCAAAAACTACCGTTCAAAATAAAAAACGGCCAAATCCACTCTATTTTCTGCCAATGTAACCACCTCCTTGGCATTTAGTAGTTTTGCTTCCGCCTGTGTTTTCATTGGAAACGTGAGGTTTGTCAGCTCTGCTAAGCACAGGAGACGTGAAGAGCACCTGCCGCTCCAGCACTCACGGGCTATTGGCTGGTGGGGTCAGCTCGCCATCGTAGCGGATGGCTAAGCTTCACAGTGAGAAAGTGGGGGAGGTGGAGCCAGGGAGACAGTTCAGTCAGCGAGGTGCTTGTTGTGCGAGCATGAGGACCTGAGCTCAAATTCCCAGCACCCACATAAAAACCCAGGAGCGGGGGACAGGGCAGCAGGCATCTGCAATCCTAGTACTGGAAAGGCGGAGACTGGAGGCTACTTCAGGTTTGCCTGCCAGACAGTCTAGTGCAATCAGCGAGCTCCAGCTTCAGTGAGACACCCTGTCTCTACGAGGAAGGTGGAGGCCTAGAAGACTCGAAGAGGCCTGGATTGGACCTTTGACCTTCACACTCATTCACCATACACACAGGCACAGCTGAATGCATGTGCACACAACACACACAGGGCATGTAATTTGAAGTCTAGGAGATACAAACCCTCCTGTGTGTGTCAGTTAGCACATTTTCCTTCTGACTTGAAATAAATGCAGACAAGTTTGACTTAATCTAGCTTCCTCCCACCTTTTGATCCAAAGGGATTTTACTCCTCCAGAAGCTTTCCCGTGCATCCGGAGCTTACCCAGGACTTAACAACCGGCTACCCAGCTCCTGCAGGGTTAAAATTTTAATGCTTCTCTGCTACTGGCTTTGACTAGGAGTCTTTTCATTACCATAGTTGGGAGCAGAGCAGGGGTCTATGTTAATTCCTGGGCTTCACTGTCTCTTTCAATGTGGATGAAGCTGACTTTCTGTTGTTCTGTGGCTTGGCAAAGACTGAGGAAGGATTTTTAAACTAAATCTCTGCATGTCGGTATTGTGAATCCCCTTGAATGTTTTTTCCTCTCGGAGATTTTCTGGGCAGCGCACATCTAACTGCAACCCTCTTTCCCTCTGCATAGAGAAATCCCTTGACTCTTCGCATCCATCTCCACGAAGCTGGTTGCTTTGATAAATACGGAAACTGCCTGAATGAAGCACGCGTGCCTGCTCCTCTTCTACTTTGTCGGAGACTTCTCGCTCTTATCGGAACACTCTCTTCCTCCAGAACATTTTGAAAAACATTTCAATAAAAGGTGTTACATAGCTCTGGGTTTGTTTGGCTTGTAAAATATAAAATATATTGAAATGGGCCTGAAGAAAAACGTGTACATAAAAGTTGGGATGGTGAGATGGCTCCTCAATTAAACATGTGACATTAAGAGGGATGATGTGTGGGATCACTCGTGTGTACACACACACACACACACACACACTACACTCAATTAAATACTGAGTATGGATCTTGAAGCATCTGTTTGGCAAATGTTGCAGCCTAGCTGGACAATTGCACGTGGTGACATCATAACATGTCACAGACCGTTTGCATTTTTAGCATGAGTTGTCGGCATCTGGGGCTAATGCATGGCTAGAGAGGAAGAAAGACTGTAAAACGCCCTGAGGATGCAGCTTTGAGACAGCAGGCTCTTCCTTCCCTCTGTCCTGACTGTCAATCAACTTATGTAAAAAGTATCCCAAAACCTAAGGGTGATCTAATCAGAGTTGCCATCAACTTACTAGGGTCGCTCAGGAGGCTCACGAGACAAAGTAGCTACAACAACCACTCTGTAAACTCAGTGTGAGGAAGATGGTGCAAGAATCAACCAGAAATCCTGACTCCAAATGTCGGTGTCTATAACAACAGATTCATTGATCTGACAATAATGTGTAAATGTTACAAATTTGTTCCTAGGGAGTTCGTTTGTATCAATAAAACCCTGTTATTTACTCTAGATAGAGATCTCACATAGGATTTTGATGAAATAACTTTTAAATTCGTCTTTATTGGTGAGTGTGGGTGTGTGCGCGCGAGCACGCGCGCACTCACACGCCACAGAGGTCATGTGGAGTTCCGAGCACCACTTCCAGATGTCAGTTCTCTGTTTCCACCTTGCATTCCAGGCACCAGCCTTGGGTCATCAGGTTGGCAAGGCAAATGCTTTCACCTGCTGAGCTATATCTCACCGACTCTGATTAAATCATTTTTAAATTTTATTCTATTAAAATAGGATCTCGTGTAGATCAGGCTGGCCTCACCTATAGAGTCAGTTTCTGATCCTCCTTCCTCTGTTTCCTGAGTACTGAAATTATAGCCATGTGCAACCAAGCCCAGTTTATTTGGTACTGAGAATCCAAGCACTCCACCAGTTGAGCCACAACTCTAGGCCCCTGTCAGCAGTTGTTTGTTTGTTTGTTTTCTTTCAAGTTTAAAATCAATTACAATAGCATGGATTCCATTTCAAATGGTTGAAGTACATATTCTGAGTCTGTAGATAATGCAAGTTCATGTTCATAACTTAATGTCTCTGAGAACTGATTTTCTGATCCACAAAGTAAAAAAGCAGTACTTTCTCCACTTACCACATACACATACTTAACATCAGAAGCGGGGTTTAGAATTAAAGTGGAAGTTCACGAAAGTTGTAAGCAGAACGAACTAGGGCAATAATGATACCAGACAAGGTTAAATCAAACTCTGTGGAGTTGAACCGGGGTTACCTGTGGTCAAAGGAGACCATAATACTTTTCAAGTTCCTTACATCTAAGGAATAAGATTATCTCTTATTACATAAGACAAGATAAATATTCACTGACATAATCCCATTATTTAGCTAAAAATAAATTTTGTTTCTGAGTCACAGAGTTTCACAGAAAACAGCAAAGCTCCAGCCACCTGGACCTTGTCCTATAGTGTGTAGCTCCTGGCCTGGATGGGCTTTCTGAACCACAGAAAACTGCAGGCTTGGACTACCATATCAAACGCTATTGCTACGCACAACCAGAAGGCCAATTACTTCAAGAACCCATACAGTAAAACAGAAACATCCAACTCCATTTTGGGCCAAGGGGATATGCTTTTTCGCTACAGTATAGACTGAACCCCGAGCCTGGAAATGCTGGGTAAGGGCATAGCACAGAGCCACACCCCAACTGCTGCTTTTGCTTTTAAGAGGTTTTCTGCTCACCTGAGACAGCTTGTGGAATGGGAAACCATGATGCTGCAGGTCCAGGCCAAGGCAAGGGTTCCTCAGAGGGATCCCCCGTTTTCTGCAGGTTCAAGTGATCTTCAACTCCTATAGAAATGAAATGGTTATTTTTTTTTTTTTAGCATCTCTTGCCTAGAAAAGTTCTGGAGCCCAATCAGATAAAGAAACTGGGATCAATGAATGTGAGGTGGCTGACAAGATGACTCAGCTGGTAAAGACAGTTGCCTCCACACATGCCAGTCTGGCTTTGATCCCCAGGTCTCCCACGGTAGGAGGAAACTAACTGATACAAATTGTCTTCTGATATCACCATGTACGCCTTGACAAACACCACACACACCATAAAACAAACAAATTAAAAATGCTAAATAAATATTAGTACATTTGCATTAATTAAAAAACCATACAATAGAAGCTATTAAAACAAAAAAAAATGCCACTTCCCAGTCACGGTGACCAGGATCTCCCAATTGGAAGGTGATACTGAATGAACACGAGGGAACAGCCTTTCAGGATACTCAGTTCAGTCCCTGACTGTGACAGCCAGTCTTCACTGGCAAGTTGAGGGTATTTGGAATCTCCTACAGGACACTGTGGACGCATTTCCCGAGAGGTTTAACTGAGGAAGAGCCAACCTGAATGTGGGGGGCACCACCCAGGGGCTGGGAATCCCAGACTAAATGCGAAAGGAAACAGAGAAACCCAAACGACCATCAGCTTTCCTCTTTCTCTGGGTGGGTCCTGATGGTGAGCACCGCGTGACCAAGCAGCTATGCTCTCACGGCCATGCCTTCCCTATCAAGATGGACCCCATCCTCTCCAACCATGACAGCAGACTACTCTTCCCTTAAGTTGATTCTATATTTGGTCACAGAAACAAAACAAGTAACTAATGTGCCGACCCACAGAAGATGCTCAGTAGATTACTCTCAGGGTGATGCCCTCCGGTTCTGGGGTGACGAGGGGTTCGCATTAGGCAAACTGTACCAGAAATCCAGTGGCTTCTGACTGGCTACCCGACCAGAAAAAAAAATCATTTGGGCAAGTCAGAATTTTGATAATATATAGTAAAAGTACTGCCTGTCAATTAAAAACTTAGCAGTTCTGACACAGGCTGCGGCATAGATGAACCTTAAGAAGAGCACTCCAAATGAAAGAAGCCAGACACAAAAGAATGCACACTGCATGACTCCATACACAGGTTACATATTCAGAATAGGAAACCACACAGAGACAGAGAGTAGATGAGGAGCTGCCAGGAGTAGAGGTGGAAGGTGGTAATGGGAAAATACACCGTTTGTTCCTTGGGTGTACTAAAATTAATAGTAGTAATTACACGACACTGTGAATAGACTAAAACCATTAAATTATTGACAAAATATGAAAAATCGCTCAATAAAACAGCTTCAAAAGTACTGCCTAGGGCTGAGGATAAACTCAGAGATAGAGTTCTAGTTTAGTGTGGATAGGACTCTGGGTTCAACTCCCAGCACAGAAACAAAAACCCTACATGAAATACCAAAGGTGGGGGCTGCAGATGTAGGTCATCTGGTAGAATGTGTCTACATGCACAAAACCCTGGGTTCCACCCTGTCACTATGTAAAATAGGAAGGGTCAATCCTAAGTAAACACTTGAAACATATTCCCCAGCACAGTACAGTCTGATGGGTATCATCAGCTCCATCTTACACACGAAATGTTTAGATCACAGCTAGAAGAGTTGTCTCCTTGAACACAGGTTATGGAATCAAGAGAAGAACACTGTAGATTCAAATGCATGCCTGTGATCCTACCACAGGTGGTCATGCAGATCAAACAGGGAGGCATGTGAAATGCGTGTGGCCAGTGGCTGGCACATAGTGGCACTGATTTAAGAGTAGCTCTGGTGATACTTATGCAGAAAGGAGCAAAGGGACACTTAAGAGTATGTTATGACCTTAAGATTAAGTAGAGAGAATACCTCCCCTACAAACACTACTTTATTCAGGTGTCCTTACCAAACAGAACTTCTAAGTACTTGGCAAGCAAGGCATAAGTCTGAAAGCAAAGCATAAATAGCCTCAGAAGGGCCAGGACGGGAGGTTTGCATGGAATGTGATGGAACTCTGAAGGAGAGGATGGCCTGCCCCTGCACCTCCCTCTGCTCCTTTCAGGAAAGACAGATGCATGGAGCCAGGATACAGTGTGGGTGCAGACACGGGACAGATGACACCCTCTCACGGAAAGGCAGACTTTTCAAAGATCATTGCTCTCCACATTCTCGGGATGGCAGGGTTGGGAGGTAAATAATTATGAGGATTTACAAAACTGAAACGGAAAAGCATGAGAACTGGACAAGCCTATCCACAGGGGGAAGGAATCCAGATTTTAAGTTCCCAGCAGCCCTTTCTGGAGCTGTAAAGAAAGGAAAGCCTCTTAGCTGTAATCTCTCCTAGTTGCCCATCAGCAGCTCATGAAGTGACTCATGGTATTGAAGACCCTTCCCATCTTGACTGTCCGCCAGAGGTTACAGTGTGATCTACGAGGAAGAAGGCCTGCAAACCAGATCTCTTAAAGAGTCTTCTGCATCCCGGCACAGCCTTCAGCCTGTTGGCTACAGGGCAGGTACGCAGCAAGGTAAGACACCGAACTTGGAAGACAGAACAAGTTTTGCCAAGCTCCTAATAACCACAGGCTAATAAATATTCACTCAACAAGAGATGTGCTTGGGTCTTCTCCACAGTGCTAAGGCAGGAGATGGGGGAGGCATCAAGTTTAGCATACAAAGGCTAAGAATGAAAACTTTCGACCAACATATGATATATAATAAATACAAAGGACAGAGCATGCTGGAGAGTGGGGTGCATGAAAGGGCCTAGAAAGAGGGCTCTAATGGCCTAGGGCTATTGAACTTGTAACCTTCACCACACCCAGTTTGGGCAGTGCCGGGAACTGAACCAAGAGCCTCAAGCATCTGAAAGAGGCAGGCATTGCACCAGCTGAGCTAGCTCATGAGTGCCAGAAAGCAAGTAAGATTATCCACACAACGTGAAAACAGCTTTAAATCAACCACCGCTGCTGCCCCCATCCTGATCTCCCTCTGTGGGTATCTATGCTTTCAGGTCTTTATCCACCCGAAGAAAGGCTTCCACTTGCATGCCATTTAAAACATGGCTTCTTTCGTCTGTGCCCTACCCCTTTAAAATGGATATTTGGAGTATGTGGTCACAGAATACACTGATAGGGAAAAATAAACACAATGGCGTTGGAGGCACAATTATGTTTTGAGAAATGTAAAAAGAAATTAACTGCACAATTTTAAAAAATGGAAGGCCCTACTCTAGTATGTCTTTTGACTAATTTCTTGACAGGAGTTCTGGTTTGGATTTTGGGTTTTGAGACAGTCTTACTATATAATAAAGCAGACTGACCTTGAACTTTTGATCCTCCTCCTGCCTCAGGCTTTAAAGTTCTAGAATCCAGATGCCTAGCTTGATTTGAGTGGCCATCACCACCTACTGTTGAAGAGCTTACATAGGGAGAACGGCCAGTGCTCTCATTGACTCGGGGCTCACACTGGCTTCCATGAGGTGTCTATTCACCCAGCTCCGCTAGTCTAGCTGTGAGTCCCCTCCACCCATAGAGACATGAAATTCATTTTGTGGGTCATGACGAGGAATTTACTAACAGGCAAAATGAATAAAGGAGAGGAGAGACAGCAGTGTTTATCACACATAGGGAGGCCATGCCTCACTGTGGTTTACAGCCGGGCAAGTTCAAAGTTCCCTCTCAGAAAGGCCAGGTGCAGTGAAGGATTAGAGCTTACGATTGTGTGGAGTAAAAAATGAGAAGCCCAGTAAAGCCCGTTCTCTAAGACCCTGTAAAGCAGCGCCAGGGATTTTGATGAGATGCGCAAGAAAGAGCCATTGTTAGCTCTGGCGGGAAGGGAGCCCAGTAAAATGAGGTTCCTCGAAGATACTTTAGGTAATAGAGGGCTAAGCCATTGAGTCAACAAGGGCTCTATTGGGGCTGAGTCTCCTTCTGAGGTTTGCTCATGATTTACAACTTTGAACACAATGTCTAACAATGCAGTTTCTGCAGCAGTGGATGCTCCTGAGGAGTTGGAGATCTCACCTTTTCTCGGATCCAGAAAGATTAAGGGAAAGCTGAATATGCCTGCTGATTGTCTCCTGATTTGTTTCTGTCACAGTCCCCACACCCTGGGAGGCCACAGGGCTCGAGACAATAGAAGCAGTATGGCAGATCCAAGCCAGAGCTGAACACAATCCCCTCAACTCCTAAAGACACCAGCGTGCCCTGACCTATGACACAACAGCACTGTCCCATGCGCGGAGTGTTCTTCCTGCCCTTTATCCTCATGGTATGAACAAAGCCCCTTCCTGACTCACCTGGTTCTGAAGAGGTGGTTCTGCTCAGCCCCTCAAGTCAACACCAGAGGGGCCCAACCCCAGGTCCCTGTTCTTCCCCCCTCAGCCCTTATTCCCACACACGTGCCAGGAACTCACACAAGGTAAAGCAACCACCCAGACAAACAAACTCACTAGTCCCTGGGTACAGGAAGTGACTCATGAGCAAAGAAGTAGGGTCAAGGATTTTAGACGGAGCCTGGCTATGTCCCAGGCACCCGTGTCTCTGTTATTAGGGAAACTGGAGAAGATCGACAAACACCTTTCACTAGGCTCCTGAGGTGGTACACAGCATGTTGTACAACCCTCAGCCAAACTGGGAGACGAACATCTGGATAATGGACGAACAAGGACAAGGGAAAAGGGCTGATCATGGATGAAGGCTTCCAGAGTCAAGGACCTCAATGTGTTTGGAATGGACAAACCTAGTCCTGTAAAAAGAACCAAAGGATGGCAGAGAGCTGAGGACTAAGGGTCCAGATGTGCTCTGTGGCGAGCCAGGCGGTAGAAACCAAGGTCTGGGGCCCCGAGCAAAGAAGATCCTGCCTAGCGAGGTGGCAGCTGGACAGGACAAAGGTGTCTCCACACCCCAACTGAGAAAACACTGTGAATGGGAGGGAGCTTTGGAGAAGGAGACAGCTGCCAGGAGCGAGGGCTAAAAGCAAGAGGCAGAAAATGAGGCTTGATTTCTTCAAGGGAGACCCTGCTTAAAGCAAACGGGCTATCCTCAGCATGCAGAGGATGAGATAGCCTTCTAGGCATGTCCAACCTGCAACCGCGGGCCACACACAGCCAAGCACGTTTTAAAGGCACCCACTCAATTATAAACTTCTGTATAACATTATGATGAGGTTTTTTTGTTGTTGTTGTTTTTGTTTTTTTGGTTTTTTTTTTTTTTGTAACTAGATTGCATAGTTCTCAAGAATGAATTTTGTAGATGGCAATGTCGTATTACAAAGGCATACGGCTGGGCATGCCAGCCAACAGTTAGCATTAACAAGATAAGAAAACATGGAGGGGGGTGATGGGGCAGGCAGGCAATAGAAAGCTGGATGAATGAATGAGTGGCTGAATGAATGATAAGCGTGTTGTGCGGGCACATGTGGTCACCAGAGAGGCCCACGCCAAATGGCTTCCTTAATTGCTTTTTACCTTACTGTTTTTCTCTTTTTCCTATTTTTCGTGTGTGTGTGTGTGTGTGTGTGTGTGTTTGCATGTGTGTGTTTGCGTGTATGCTCGAGCACAGGGCTTGTTTTGTTTTGTTTCTTGTTTTTGTTTCTTGCATATGTAGATGTGAGGACCCCAGGTTGATATGTGGAACCATCCTTGATCAGTTTCCCTCCTTAGCCATTGGGACGGGTCTCTCAATCAAACTCAGAGCTTTCCAATCTGTCTGGTCTTGCTGGCCAGCTTGCTCCGGAAAGCTGGAATTACAGGTAGCCACGCCCACCTGCCATTTCATCTGGGGCTCTGTGATCCAAACCCCGGTTCTCCAATCTTGTATGGCTAGTGTTTTAACAGCTAAGCCATTCATCTCTCCAGCCCTTCACCTTATTTTTTGAGACGAGGCCTCCCACTCAACTTTGGAATTGACCTACTCAGCTACACAGGCTGACCAGCAAGCTTTGGGGATCACCTGTTCTACTTCTCCGGGGCTAGGGTTACAGATCCCATACCTGGCTTTTTGTATGAGTACCAGGGATCCGAACCCAAGCCTTCATCCCGGTATCTCCCCATCCAGAATCTTGCATACCAGAAGGGTGGTCTCTATCTTATTACTCTGTGTGTTGGGCAAATGTCTACAGAGAGCCCCAAGAGCAGTACACATACCAACAACTGCAGATACATCTGCTGCCTCTGTGGAGGGTCTGACCTCTCCAGCCTTCCCAGGCAGTCCCGGCTCCACACAGCCTTTTCAGGAAATCCGGCCCCAGGCCACAGGGCACACAGGGAAGCTGACCTTGAGGCCCCAACCTGGTCAC
This sequence comes from Alexandromys fortis, assembly GCF_014885135.2. Lineage (NCBI taxonomy): Eukaryota > Metazoa > Chordata > Mammalia > Rodentia > Cricetidae > Alexandromys > Alexandromys fortis. The sequence continues at coordinate 3,572,938 of NW_026067955.1, forward strand.
ACTTCCAACTTCTGTCCCCCTGGAGGGAGGACAGCCAGGGGAATGTTCCCCCAGCCAACTTGTCCTTGGCTGACTATCTTTCCTCCCATCCACGTCATGCAGCCCATCCCTTTTTTCCTCTGTCACTCAGCCACAGAACTCATTTCTTCCCACGAAACCCCCATACCGTAGACTGGCTGGCTCACCCTGAGCAACGGGGAAACACACAGACTATGAGTTAGGAAAAAATGTGGAGATCTACACAAACTCCCTGGCTACTTGCAAGCAAATACATTAACACAGGCTTTGTCCTGCATTAAGTGTGGAGGGGGGGGAACCCTTGCAGCTCCTTCCTCACCTGGAGAAAGGTGGTTAGCCAGCACAGATAGCATCATCTTCACGGTCATTAACGCTGCTACGGTTGTATATTTGTTTTCAATCCTATAAAGAAAATCGTTTCCCAGGTAACTAGGGAAAATAGTCAAGTGTTGAAATATCGGGCAGACAGGCTATTTCACACACTCGAGCCATTTGTGCTGGCTTCTGCAGAGCTGCCCTTTTCAACTTCAGAGGCATCAGATCAAATGGGAGGGAATTCCTCTCTGGCGTCGGCATCTGAGCCACAGGAGTCCGTCAGTCTGGTGACATTAGTCTCACATACAGGACTCCGATCTAGCAACAGTCACCCGTGTCATTACGACTTCTTTCTCTTTCCTGCGTCTTCACTTTTCACAGCCAGTGCCTGGCATGGGGCTTGGACACAGCAGGCACCCAGTCAGGTGACATCCAAGTCTAGCACTCAACCTCACAAGGAGGGTCTTCTCTTTGAGACAGATTGCCCAGCTGGGGATCTGAGCAGCAATGGTGGTCTTTTGTAGCAACTGCTAAGTGTTTCTGAGATTAACACAGTGGGCAGCATTCTCCAACCAACTCCTAAAGCCCCCAACACCCAGGAAACCCTTCTGATGGACCACGAGGGGCCCTCCCTAGGATTCAGTCACCTAGAGGTGGACTCTAGCCTGTCCCCCAGCGTTTCCCCCATACAGCTTCTCCCAGAATCTTCTTCCAGGAACAGCCTATACTGCATGGGTTGTGGTTAGGAAAGGACAAAGAGCAGACCATCCAGCTTTCGTGAGACCTGCAACTTTCCCAGTGGCCTTCAACAGTGAGCCACCTCATCTCCAACACCTACGTGTGCTCTAGACACTGTCGCCATAGGACAAGGAGAGTGTGTCGGCTCAGACCACCTTTCTCTTCGGACTCAAGGTCTTAGCTTGCCTTTTTCTTCATTAGGATCTACGTTCCACTGCCTACAATGGTCCTTTGTCGTTCTATGGGGTATCTGTGGCCACGCACATACACATTCTTTCCTATTCTCTCTCTCCCCCCCCCTCTCTCTCCTCTCTCTGTCTCTGTCTCTGTCTCTCTCTCTGTCTCTGTCTCTCTCTCTCTCTCTCTCTCTCTCTCACACACACACACACACACACACACACGGCATGGAAGGAGAGGTCATGTATGTGTTAATAGTAAACAAATTCCTAGAGAGCAGGTGACACATTCATTCACAAATGGATCTTGGTGAAACTTCAGAGTTGAGAGGGACATGGATAATATGGTTTTTATGGTTTTTCTATCGGGCGGGACTATGCACATAAATTATGCATGTTCCTGGGTCTCAATCCCCACTCCCATAAAAATGAAAAAAAATTATGCACGTTTATTAAGAAAAGTCAAAAGCCGATAGAGAAACATGAAGGGGAAAGTGCTAATTATTTACTGCCCCATAATCTAACGTTAAACAGCCCCTGGCACTTGCCATCAACTGTGCATTCCCCAAAGGGTCGTTGGTCCATGTTCCCTGACACACAACATTCAGGCTGCTGCTGGGCTCCAGCCAGGGGAAGTGTAAGCTGTGCTCTGCCCAACTCATTCCCAGCCAGCTCTGGCCTTGAGTCTAGGATCTCTCCCCAGTTCCCTGCATGCCTGCTCATGAGCGTGAGCCATAAATCAGCAGGGTCCACTTTCTGCCCTTGGTGCTTCCGAGTGGCAGGGGAACGAATTTGCCTTTTCCTGCTCTGCTCCTGAGGCCTAGGCCTCCAGGCTTCTGTTACTACGTTACTTTTTCAAAGGGACAGAAATCTGGTCAGTGGTTTGTAGCAAGAGCGGCTATACCCTGTATGCTGGAAGCTCTGAGTGACCCCTCAGAGAGCTGCGGAAATCTAGCAAATTAGTCTCGTGCCCTTGACACAATCCATGACAGGCCCGCATCAGGCCAAGCTGAAGTCAGGTGTGGTGATTAAAAGATTAAGGCCATACCAAGGAGATGGGCGGCACATAAACTAAAGCAGTTCCGAAGGGAACGGAGCTCAAGAAAAACAATGAGAGGAAATTGAGCTTGGGAAGAAGAAAGCTGTTAGCAGGCCCTTTGCTTGAACCCCATCAGCACCGCTGCGACTCCATTCACATCTGTCTCCCTTTGCCGGCTCACGCTAGCCTTCAGGCCAAGCTGGAAAAGCTGCCAGCAATAGCACAAAAGTCACAAACTCCAACCAGTGTCCTCATGACCTGACCTCTGGGGCTGGGTGTCTCACTCATCTCCCGGGAGCATCTCCAGGAGCCCCACATCTTAGGACCTATCATCCCATTAGCATCTAGTTTCCTCCTGTGAGTGGCTATTTCAGAGCAATGACAGGACAGTCACCAGCTGCACATTCAGCCCTGTCTCCAGAGAACGGAGCTCAGTGCTCATTCAGGCCTTGGTGAGCCTCACTCCCTGTGTCTTGGGCCCAATCTTTTGCCAACCCTCAGCCTGTCCTCTGCGTTCTCTCTCGGATAACCTCTCCTTCGTGCCTCCTTCTACCCAGCCTCATCCAACCGCCTCCCTTCTCACTGCAGTCAGTGCTTCTCTGGCTTCCCACACTTCCCTTTCTCAAAATCCAAGCGCGGCAGCGCTGAAGGGAGGGCTCATCGGTAAAGCACAAGCCACATAAGCATACAAATGAAAATTAGGACTCCCAGGTAATCCCTAAGAACAGTGGGCAGGCAAGGCAGCGCCCCTGCAATTCCAGCATTTAGGAGGCAGAGGCAGGAATCTCCAGGGAAAGCTGGCAATCTAGACTAGCTGAGTCTGAGTGCCCCAGGTACAGGGAGAAACACTGCTCAATACAGTGGGACGAAAGAGGAAGACATCCACCCCAACTGCTGGCCTCCAGTGCACACACACACACACACACACACACACACAGAGACAAGCATGCATGCACACAAACGCATGCACACGCGCACACACATACATGCACCTACATATTGGCACACATGTACACAGGCACACACACATATTGGTACCCAAGCACACATGCGCATGCATACACACATGAGCCCAAGCACAGATGAACAGGCACACCTGTCACCATGATCTACCTGCCTGTCCCTCCAACCGCACCACTTCGTCCTCATCACCCTTCCACAAAAACCCACATGCTGAGAAGACCGGCTCCTCCTCCTTTATTCCTCTGCAAAATCATTTTCAGAAATTTGACCATGAAGTTTGTAATCTCAGCATTTAGGAGGCTGAGGCTAGAGGACAGCAAGCCACAGGCTAGCCTGGTCTACATAGCAATCTGTTGTCTCCCCAAATTAAAAACTGTGTTGTGGAATACGTGATTGCACGGTGAGACTCTGAGACTGTGTTTATAAAATTAACCTTGGATTGGGGGTGGAGCCAGCAACCAGCGGACAGGAATTAGCCATAGGGAGGACGGAGGAGCCAGGAATATGGATAGAGAGCCGCAGAGGAAGGAGCAGGGAGGGACTTAGAGATTCACAGGCTTTTGCTTGTTTGTTTGTTTGTGAGGAATGGAGAGGCACTCTTCTTTCTGGGTCTCCACCCCAAAAGGAAGGTCAGCTGGTTGTGTCTCGGGTTTTCTGATCTAGCACATCTAGTTCTTTCACCCCAACATCTGACTCCCCAGTCTTTATTGGTAAATAGAATAGAGACTTAGTTAAAAACCTATGTTTGGCAGCTGTGGCCAAGCCTGTGCAAGCAGGCCCTGCAATCCCACCAAGCCAAGGTCTGAGCCTCAGGCTGCTGACTGCGTGGCACAGACTGTAGTTAACACATCAGCATTCGGTGCTGCCACTAAGAAAAACAACAGATGGGTCTTGGTTCGAGACTTCTTCCAGTTGAGTTTGTGTCTTATGCAACATCTGAAAAACTTTCTGGGAACTATTCCATCTGGGACCTTTGAACCCTGCCCACTCTCTCCTCCCCTTAACAGGCACAAATATTGGGTCCCCTGCTATAGTCCTACAAGTCCTATTGACCTTTAGCCCAGGTCTGCTTCTCTCTACGGTCCAGGTTGGGGAACTTGTTGCATCTTCGATTTGCTGTTTCTATCCTCTTGTCTCTACTCTCCTATTTAGTCCACCCAGTGAGATCTGATTTCAGTTATTATGTGTTTCACTGCTAAAAATTCCCTGCACGATTAAAAACTTAAACATGAGACCAGGAACTATTTTTAAAAATTGGAGAAATACTATATAGCATTGGTATGAGTGATGATTTTTTAAAAATCTGATCCCCCCCAAGCACAGGCAACAAAACAAAAGCATGAATAAGATCACATCAAACACAAAAGCATTTGCAAAGCAACAGTGTGAAAAGACAGCCTATAAGCCAGGAGAGAACGCTTACAAACCATGTGTCTCATAAGGGATTGATATCCAAAACATGAAAAGAACTCAACAGCAACAACAAACAAAAAAATGAACAAGTGAACTAGGGACCTTGTCAGTAGCTTTCAGAAGAACACATACAAATGCTTAACATCCGTAGTTATGAGGAAATTGTACGTTAAAGCAGGGGTGAGCTTCCATCTCATGCATGTCGGGATAGTTGTTATCAAACAGGCTTGAGATGACAATTGTTGGTGCAGGTGGCTGGGGTAGGGCTTTCAAATAACACTGGTGGGAATGGGAGTTAGGACAGCCATAATGGAATACTGTATGGAAAATTTTCAAAAAAACTAAAAAGAATGTTTGGTGCGGCAATTCCTCTTTTCGTATTTATTCTAACGTACTTAATCTGTGTAATGAGGAGATTCACGAACTCTCGGGCTCCGTGCAGCCTTCTTTCCTATAGCCGCACTATAGAGATTAGCATAAACGCTCACCAACCAATGGATGGATGAAGAGAATGCCAAGTGGAATACGATTCAGCCTTTATAAGAAAGAAGGAAGCCTTCTCATTTAGAGCTTGAGGATATTATGCTAAGTGAAATGAGCAGACCCAGGAAGGCACAGGCATGCTCTCACTGACATGTAGAATCTAAAACAACTCAACCCATGGAAACAGAGTGCAGCTGGTGGTGAAAGGCAGCGCAAGAGAGAGACGGTTGAAGGGCACTGAGCGGTCCTGGTTGTCTGACCCGCTGCAGAGTTGGCTGTGTAGTTAATGACAGACAGCACAGAATGTATTTCATAAGTGCTGGGTTGCCCTCTCTACAAAAATTGACAGGTATCTGAGATAAAGGAGAATTGTCTTGATTTAAACACTCTACTCTGTACCCTGGAACTAGACATTATGACAATTTACTGATTTATAATAATATTAATATTTAAAAATAAAATTTCCAGGGCTTAGTAATAGAACACTTACTTGTCATGTGCGAGGCCCTGGATTCAATCCCAGCATTACAAAGATAGATAGAAATTAAACATTGACATATAGATAATTGACAGATAGAAAGGCAGATAATATAGGATGGATAGATGGATAGACAGACAGACAGACAGACAGGTGGATAAATGATAGGTAAGTGATTGGTAGACAGATGATTGTTTATATATGGGTGAATAATAGATCGATAGATAGACAGTAGATAGATGTTTGATAGGCAGCTAGATGGTTGACAGATTGATCGATGATGGATAATAAAGAAAATTTCCATTTGTTGAGCCCTTTTTATCTCTTTCTTTTTAAGATCTTTTTTCATTTCTTTCAAGCACGTGGGTAATTATTTTTTGAGGTGCTTTCCAGATGGGGCTTTTAAATCCTTCCTGGGCACCCCTCACATCTTTGTCAGCTTAGCGTTGGCCTCCATCTATTGTCCTTTCTCATTCACTAGAAGATCTTCCTGGTCCTCATGACTGATTCGGTGCTAACCCTGCTCATCACAGGCATTGTGTCATGAACAAAGATCTTATTTAACTGTCTTCTTTTGACACGCCAAAGTTGGGGAGGGGCTCTTCCCTCATCAGGCTCAGCTGGGGACAGAAATTCAAAGTCCCCATTTGGTCTCCACAGAGGAAGGGGGAATCATCAGTACTTCCGGGCAGGATGATGGTAGTTCCTGTTCTCCAGCCAGTCTCCACCGGCATTCCCCTGCTGCAGGGGAGGGGACAGGATCGAAGTGAAACATGGCACACACCACAGCTCCTCACGCGGCCTCCACTGAGTCGTCAGATGGGGCAGACATATTACTCCATGCCTATTCCTGTGGATGGGGTAAGAGTCATTGCCCCCACTCTCAGGGGAAGGAAGGAACATCTTGCTGCCGCTGGGGAAGTAAGGGTGAAGGCCTGTATCAGTTGACAACTGTCCCTACAAATCATCTAGTCAATCACTGCTCATTTAGGAATGAAGAATTAGGACAGTGGTGACACACCCCTTCAATCCCAATCCCAGATCTTTAAGTTCAAGGTCAACCTGTCCACAGAGTAAGTTTCAAGACAGAGACAAACCACGTCTGGGACGGGGGAAGGAAGAATTAGCAACACAGCAATGGGCAACACAGCAATGGGCAATGACTCCTGATGGTCAAATGACAAGCCAACGGCCCATGACTCCACTAGTCTACACAACAGAGAGCTCTCTGCCCGAGAAGAACACCAACCCCCTGCCCAATGAAACAATGAAAAAAAAAAAAAAAACCGCACTGGCCAAAGGATAACAGCTGCCTCCCTTCAGATCCTGCCAGCCCCCAGGCCAGAAAGCACACATGGCTACGTGCCATCGTCCCCTAAACAACACAAACACACGCCTGCTCAAGTCGAGTTTCCATCCAACACATACAGCGAAAGCAAGTTCAGGAGCCAAGAACCACAGCCCCACAGTCACCTTCAGGGCTGGTGGTCTCCCATCTGGAGAGAATCCTACTTTCCTGCCCACTGGAATCTCTGAAAGCAACATCCACTCAGGAGCTGGGGAGATGAGAGTAGCCGGGAGGCCAAGTGGCCCATCCTGGCTGGAGAGCTGGGTCTGCACCCAGCTGGATTCTTGGTCTGTGGGGCTGGGGCCCCAACCAGCAGTCTACACAAAGCTGCATTTTGTCCAATAAGGGAGAGCTGGTGACCCGGGCGGGGAACTCAGCTTTCCAACAAGCCTTTGTTTTTGTTTCCATTTAAAAAGGTTAGTGACTTTATTGCATGTGGAAAGAACCAGAGAAACAAGCTCAAAGCGGCTCAGCATGTTTTTGGAGCTGACCAAAAAACACAGGACTTTTGAGTCTAGTTGAGAGGAAAGGGAACAAGTTTATCCTGCATTCACCATGTGCCAAATACAAGCCTGGGAGCGCCTTCTGTGCCCTCCCCTGGTAGATTCGGCCAGAATCAAGTCCAAATTCCTTACCACAGGCCCTCAGGAGGTCAGGAGTCAGAGCTACTGGATTCCAGGATCATATACAATGAGCGACTGATGTATAAAGTTCCCTTTCAATCAGGAATCAAAACATCATCTAATGCATTCACCCATCAATATTCTTGAGGTGGCTGGCTCATACGCATCCCCACAACCACCAATAATATCCATGACTGCTCAAGTCCCTCATATAAAATGCCATGGTATTTGTCTATAGCCTATGGATATCTTCCCGTACGCTTCAAATTACCCCTGAGGGTATTTATACTACCTCACACGGCATAAATGCTATGCAAGCGGCTACCTTGTAGAAATGGCGTGGTATTTGCTTATACCCAATGCACATCTGCTGTCTGTACATTTTAAACCATTCCTGGATTACTCACAGTGCCTCAAGTACTGAACATGTTATGTGAACAGTCACTGTACTGTATAGCTCTAGTAAATAAAGACAAGAATGAAGGTAAGCCTGGTCTACAGAGCGAGTTCCAGGTCAGCCAAGACTACACAGAAATCCTGTCTTGAAAAGCCAAAATAATAATAATAATAATAAATTATATAGATTATATAGACATATCCAATCTGCAGTTGGTTGGTTCTTTAGAGGTATAGTATCTTCCTGAAATCAGTGGATGCTAAGAATTTTGAAAGCATCATTTTTTATTCACTATAAAACTACTCAAAGTATGATAAATTATATTACAACAACTACTTAAGTTGGTATAACCCAAGCTCATAAATAACCAAATTTGTTGGCTAAAGCTTGTGAATTGAACTAGATGCTTACTGAACACTGGCGAGCCTATGATTCCTGTGGACTCTCTAGGACGCTGCCGCGGTTTGGATGTGAGACGTCCCTGTACATCTGTATACTTGAACTTGGTGATGTTTGGGAAGGCTGTGGAGCTGTTGAGGGGCAGAGCCTTTCTAGAGGAAGTAGGCCACTGCGGGGGGTGGGTACAGTCAGGCTCCACTTCCTGATGTGGCTGCAGTGAGACCATTCAGCTTCCTGCCCTGCTGCCATGCCCTCCTCACTTGCCGCCATGTCTTCCTGGCCATGCTGGGGCCATCCTCTTGAACTGCAAGCCAGATGAACCCTTCCTCTAGTCTAACGCTTCTTGTCAGGTGTTCTGCTGCAGCAACAATACAAGCTATCATCACACAGATATGCTCACAGTCGTTCTTCCTAGCATTGGAGAAAGTCTTCAGTAGCGTGCTAATCTAGACTAGGAGTCAGGAAACGCCACTGAACAATAAACATATCGTGTGTGTGTGTGTGTGTGTGTGTGTGTGTGTGTGTGAGAGAGAGAGAGAGAGAGAGAGAGAGAGAGAGAGAGAGAGAGAGAGAGTATGACATGCGATGTGGATGCTGAGATGATGAAATTGCCATCACAATATCCAAAAAGCATTTTAAAGGAGATTTGATCTTTATTCGTGTGTGTATATTTATGTGCACGGGTCCCTAAAGAAGTAGGAAGAAGTCATCGGACTCCCCAGAGCTGCAGTTGCAGTTACAGGCAGTCGAGAACTACCCAGGGTGGGTACTGGGAACCCAACACTACTTGAAAACAAGAGCAGCAAGGTCCCATAACCACTGAGCCACCTCTCCAGCCTCTACAGGAAGTTCCATTGGAGTGCATCAATGACCTTTCATTTAGGAACCGTCTGGGGCTTCACTCGTGCTCAAAAGGCGGCACTAATCACATGCAATAGGGATCCGTGTCCTGCAAAGCCCAGATATCAACTCTCTGACCCTTTCTACTTTCTGACCCCTTGCAAGGAACACGCTGCCACCAATCTCTGCCTGACATCATCTGTCAGACGGTGGTTCAAGCCAGGCTAAGAACATGGCAAGATGACAAGGAAGAGATGACTACAGGTGGAACCGCGTGGCTTCTGACAGCAAGGAATCGTCATGGCCCACCCAGAGGAGGCAATTTTAAAGAGATACTGCAGACTAGAAGCAACATCTCAGCAAAACTGTGTGGCGGCTGTGGTGTGTCAAGTACATACACACACTTGCATTCATTCTCGGGGGTGGGGGGGTAGTAGGGAGATTCACTTATGAGGGCTCAGTTCTGAGAGGTGATCAAGGAGATGGCAGTCTCATAAAGTATACACGGCTTCCACTTCCTTTAGCCCTCTCTCTTCCCCTCCGTTCCCTACTGGGTCTTGCCCCGAGTTCCCAGCCGCAGCCTCTCTGAAGTCCCACAACTGAGTCCATCTCATTTCATCTGGGCTGTTCACTATGGCTATTACAATGACTTTCCTATGTTCGCTATGGCTATTACAATGACTTTCCTATCACCTGCCTCTGCCTAGCACTGTAAGAACTGCCAGCTTAGGCAGAAACACCATCTCACTTACCTCTAAGACAGGCAGGGTTTTGACCCTCCGTGTCTGCTTTGATCTGCATGTGTCTCTCAAAGGCACGTATTAGTGTGTTTTCTTTTACAAGATTTGTTTTTATCTTTAATTACATGTATGTGTGGCAACGTGCACATGAGTGCAGCTGCCCGGGGAGGACCAAGTTGTAGGATCCCCAGGAAGAACTGGAGTTCCAGGCAGTTGGGAGTCACCACGTAGATGCTGGGAACAAACTGGGGTCCTCTGCAAAAGTAACACATGTTCTTAAGCATTGGGCATTTCTCCAGCCCCACGTGTTAAAAGTCTTAGTCCCCGAATGGTAACGCTACTGGGAGAAAGCAGAACCTTTAAGAGGTGGGGACTAATGGAAGAAGAAAGGCCGCATGGGACTTAACCTTGTAAGCAGATTGGGATCTATCTGACCCCTTATATCTCTCTTTGCTTCTAGGCCACCATGAGGTGAAAATCTCTCTCTACCGTATGTTCCTGCCATTATGTTCTGTGGTGCTATAAGGCAGGAACCAAAAGGACCAAGCAACCATAAGACCTCTGAAGTCATGAATCAAAACAAAACCTTATTCCTTATTGTTGATAACCTCAGGCATTTTGTTACAGTAACAGAAAGCTAATACAGTGTCATAAACAAACACTAGGCTAGCTCCACTACATTTTCTAGTATGTACAGAGATTATTGGCCCATTGTACAAGAGAACAAACTGATTCTCCACTAATGCTGTCCAAAGCCATACAAGCAGCCGAGTCTGGAATCCACACATTTTACAATGCACGCTATCGCTCCCTGGTGCCAAGTAGGGACTGGGAGGGAGTTGGGAGCATGAATGAATGGATGTCTGGCCCATATGGAATTAGTAGCATGTGTGAGCATAATCTAGGAAGTTGCCAGCACCTTCCTTCAAGGAACCCTCTGAACACTGACGTAATTTTTTTTCTATGGAATTCAGAAAGTCCCCACCCCACAATGTATCCCCCTGCCCACTAGAGGGGTGTTGAGTTCCTCTACCCTGAGCCCTGAGGAGGGAACAGAACTAGTAAGAAGGAAGGAGTGGGTAGCGATGAGCCCTCCTCGCCTTCTGGTGCTCACGCAGGCCTCCAGGAGCTTGCTCTCTGTGGGTTCTTGAGTACTGTGGGTCAGTATGACCACCAGGCGACCATGTGGCCTGGATCCAATTTCCAAAGCAGAACATGAGATCAGAAATAGATAAAGAAAAGCAAACTGGATGCCTTTCCTGGTGTGCTGATTTTTGAGATTAGGGAAGAACTAAAAACAACCTAGCTCCTAACAGGGTAGGGAGACACTGTGGAAGTCCTCACAGTACTCAAGAAATGGGAATCCAAAAAGAGCTTAAAAGGGGGGCTGGCAAGGTGGCTCAGCAGTTAAAAGTACTTGCTGATCTTTCAGAGGGCCTGAGTTCAGTTCCCAATACACACATCAGGCGGCTCCCAACTGTCTGCAACTCCAGCTCCAGGGGATCGGACAGGTCTCCTGGCCTCTACTGGCACCCACATCCACGTGTGTACGCTCACACACGAACATACACAGAAATACAAGCTAAAGAACTCTCCTATATAACTGCTAAATGTGGGAAATATTTACACAGACGCACATTAGCCAAAAAGACAAATGTGCACCAGCTAAGTTATAAGGGGAGCTTGTACGGGGCCGGGGGACAGATGGCTCAGCCAGTAAAGCACTTTCTGAACAGCCACAGGAGCTGAGATCATATCCTCGGCACATGCAGAAAAAACGGAGCAGGATGGCCCACCTCAGTGATGCCCGTGCCGGGGATGCAGATGCTGAGGGGGCCTGGGAATTGCTGGCCAGCACAGCTCAGTCAGTGACTTGCCAGGGTGAGGGAGAGCCCTGTGTTCTGTTAGGGTTTGGGGTGTTTTGTTTTGGTTTGGTTTTTGTTTTGTTTTGCTTGTGTGTGTGTGTGTGTGTGTGTGTGTTTGTTTTGGTTTTGCTTGTGCGTTTGTTTTTTATCAACTGGACACATGGGTCACCTGGGAAGAAGGAATTTCAGTCGAGACGATGACTCTGTCGCACTGGCCTGTAGGCGAGTCTGTGGGACATTTTGTTGATTAATGTTTGATGTGTGAGGGCCCAGCCCACTGTAAGCAGTGCCAGCCCTAGCCAGATAGTTCTGGGAGGTATAAGAAAGCAAACTAAATGGTCCAGTAAGTGGCATTCCTCCATGGCTTCTGCTTCAGTTCCTGCCTTGAGTTCCTGCCCTCTCTTCCTTCAGTGATCAGGATGTGCAAGCCAAATAAACCCTTTCCTCCCCAAGCTGCTTTTCGTCATGGTGTTTAACATAGCAAGAGAAAACAAACTAGGGCACCTCAAAAATTAAAGTGGGGGGCTAATTGAGGAAGACCCCCTACCATCATATTGATCCCCCATATATGAACATGCACATATATACCATGCATACATACCAAAACCATAAATAAGCATACACAAAGGAAAAAACAAATCGTTAGAGGCAGCTGGCATACTATTCATAAATGAGATGGAGTCTTGATTTTTGTTTCTTGTTTGTTTGCTGTTTTTCATTCATTAACTGCTCTGTTTGTTCCAAGAGTTTCTGCTTTGGAGCCAGATGGAACTCAAATTACTCTGCTGTAGTCTTGCTACATGAGCCTCCGCTGTCTGAGCTATAGAACAGGATAATGTCTGGCTGACCTTAGAGGACCTAAATTCACACAGGTAAAGGTAACACCTCTTGCGGGGCTCTGCACGGCAGCTCCCCCTCTCTCAGCTGGTGATGAAGTGTCTCTGCCCTTGAAGCAGAGTAAAGGCCTGGGCCTGGCTCCGGCACCATAGGTGAAACACGGGTGGACAAGAGTCCCTTCCGGCCGGACTCTTCATGATGCTGAAGGCTGCATTACCAATACACACGAGCAATGAGACTTCAGACCTTACCCTGTAGCACTGGGAATGGAGTTCAGTATTAAAGGACTTGCCTGGCCCGCCTGATCAGGCCCTAGGTTCAAACCCCACTACCACCAAACAAGAAGAGAACAAAACAGTGAGAACAAAAAATGTGCATCATGGCTCTACCTGCGCTCGCCCTATAACTTCCTGCAAGCTCTTCATAGCTCCCAGGAGACCTCACATCCACTGCAGGGAGCGGCCCTCCTAGCAAACATTAGGTAAGTGTAACTTATCAGCGCCAATCCAGGATGAGGTGATGGGAGCTCAGGGGAAGCCAGAACAGGGGGCGGTGCTTGGGTTTGCATCCTGGCCAGATGGATTTCCACAATTCCTGATTTTTTGCAATCTTTTCTACTCTCATCCACTTGGCCTGGGGCTCCTGGGTCATAGCAAACTAGCAATGAGCAGAGGGGAGCAGAACCGGTTGTAGGCCACCAGAGGTCCAGGCTGACATCACTATCCAGATCACCAGCATTCTGTCCAGCTAGCAAGGAGGCAGAGGGCAAGGGGCTGGAGGTCTAATCAAAAGGGCAGCAGGAGGCCATGGGGCCAGCAACAGAGGGTGGAACCAGAATTTAAAGCATGCGGGGTCAGGGGTCAAACAAGCCAAATCAATCAAAGAGTTAAGTCACTTCACAGAAGTGAGTCCCGGAGGCGGAGGAGTGGAGGAGCGGCTTCTGTCCTGAGGAAGGGTGGTGTGGGGTAGGTGAGAAGAAAGACAGCTAAGACGGAAATGGCCTGGATAGGAGCCCGGGACTGCTGACATCTAATGATGTCACAACTCTCCCTATGCTGTATACTGCACTGTTATGACACCCACTTTAAAGGCGGGAAAACGACAACAGAGTAGTTAAGAGCCTTGTCTGAAGCCGACAGCGTGCTGAGACCCAGACTGGGACTCTGAGCTGGCTCTGGAGAGCTGTCACCTTCTGTTCTCCACACACACACAGGCTGCTGATTGCTAACACAGGAGTGGACGGGACTCCATCACAGAGAGGTGGTATCTAGCCTGGAGGCAAATGCCTTCTTTGTTTATCTTCCTGGAAATGACAGGCTGCTGGAGGAACCCCCCCCCCCTTCAGGAGGAAAGAAAAAGCAAGCTTAGTAACTGCAAATTTGCCACTTGCTGATAGCATCAGCGGCTTTCCTAGGAGGCAAGGAGGCAGTCTCCCAGAAACTGATGCAGCCCCAGGCAGCAGAGATTAATCATCTCTCTCATGATCTCACCTCAAAGAAAATGATCACAAGTCAAGGCCCACAACCATCCCCACAGTAGTCAGACGCGTGGCTGCATCCCTGCCGTAAATCAAAGGCGATGCCCAGCTTTTCATCAGATGCCTGCAGATAATTCCCCTGCCATTTCCCGGCTAGGAGTCGGAGGGCCACAGCTAAAGGGTTAACATCTCATTTCCTCTTGTCTTTCAAGCCTTAATCCCCATCCTGAGCTGGGTGCATTCCAAGCCCACCTGGAGCAGGTCAAGACCAGCCTCCAGCCCATGACTGGTCCTTCATTTCCCCTGGCAGGAGATTAGATGAGGCACCCATTAATCACTCATTACCTCTGTCTTCCCTGCTGGTCAGACCTCAGGCAGCCTGCCAAGGGGCCTGGGAGGGTGCCTGGGAGCCGGCCAGTACCACCTTCCCGGAGACAAGACACAGAGGCACAAGCCTGGCTCAGGACTCCAGGGACCACACCCAAGCAGAGGGAGAATACTGCCTATCTTCCACCTAAGCTATCCTTAAGGCTCCCAGACCACAAGCATCTTCTGCTTAACTAAAGGGTTAGGAAAAGAAAGAGAAATAAACTAAAAGTGGCCACTTTCCCCAAGATGACAATCGCCAGGGAGAAAAACCGCTGCCCACCTGGTGTTTGTGCCCTTTAGAGGACCCAAGGGGAAACTGGACAGGAAGTGGAGAGAAGACGGGATGCCGGCTGGATGATTACCGTAGTGCAGCTGTGTACTCAATGGCTGGGTTGGAGTGCAGGGCAATAACAGGCAGTCCTTCAGACAGAACCTGCACCTGACAGGCTAAGACTGGATGCAAGTTTCTTCTGGAATAGGTTTAGTGAGTGCCCATTGTGTCCAGCACTCATCAGTCAGAGGAGACAGGAGAAATGGGAAGTGACACTGAGCGCCTACTCTGCGCCCAGGCTTTGCCTAAGAGGCTTCAAACCCACACCAGTCTCCAGGCCTCCTTTCCCATTGTTCTATGTGAAGATAAGTGTGGGAGAAGGGAAAGTAGAAAGAATTGTTAAGTGAGAATCTGCCATAGGTCAGCCAGCACTCTAGGGAAGAAGCATGCCTGTGGCTAGCCTAGCCTGGCCAGCACTATTTGGAAGATTACAGCCTGTGTTGTACCCCCACCAGCTTGGGGTTTTCAAACCAAGGTATTCTGATCTTTCTTCTTCACACTTGTTCAGACTTTGGGATGCAAGGGCCGGGCTTAGATGCTTTCAGGGAGGACAAGAAGGACGTGTTGAGCTTTCAAAAACTTCTTTTCCAAGGCCCCTTAAACAACAACAAAAGGGGGGCTCTCTTGAACTCACAATCCCCCCACTCGCTCCTTTAGGTCAAAGTTAAGGCCCTCTCATATAAATAAGAAAAGAGAGAAAGAGAGAGAGAGAGAGAGAGAGAGAGAGAGAGAGAGAGAGAGAGAGAGAGAGAGACAGGCTGGCATAGTGATACATGCTTATACCAATCCTGGGACAGAAAAAAAGGCATGTCCCTGGGACTCAGATTGACATTCTATGGCCTCTGTGGTGCAAATGCACACGTGCATGTGTGTATATGCACACACACACACACACACACACACACACACACACACAGATAAGCCAGGACAACTAAGTCAGGCATGGTAGCAAGCACCCATGATCTCGGTGTTCCAGTACCTGAGCTACATGTTGAGCACCCTTGTCTGAAAGGGGGTGGGGGTGGGGGTGGAACAAGGCCATTTGTGACAGACCCTCATCTGTCACTACAGTCTCATTCCTGGCTCAAAAGGCAACCAGGGGCTGAGGTCTTCAAAGCCACGTGTGCCTAGGACTCAGTTTCTCCCTCCCCTGTCTCCTGGATGCTCTGCTCACGCGAGCACATGGATATTCATATTCATTCTTTCATTCACCCCCCCCCGCCCGGGCCCTCTGTGTTTCTCTCTCCCTGGGTGGTCATTTATCAACTCTTCTCTCAGCCCTTGGAGGGCAATGATACATCCTTGTTCAGTATGAGCCCCAGCACTTGGTAATAATCCCTGGCACACAACGGATGCTCAGAAGTATTGGCTGGGGGAAAATCCAATGGAAGTGAATACTGGGGAGCCATTGTGATTTCGTGCAATGTGGTGAAGTCAGAATTTCAGAAATATTCATCTGTCAGCATGAAAGAAGATGGATTACAAGGAAGAGAGCCACCCAAGGCTAGTAGGCAGGAAGGGCAATTGTTACTGTAATTTGGACATGGTTTAAAGTAGAGGCAGGAAAAGAGTTTGAGAGGTCGTGAAAGACAGAATGTGGAAGGGTTTGTGATAAACGAGCTCTGCATATAGGGGATGGGATAAGGGTGCTGGGGGGGGGCACTTGAACACGGATACCAGCAGCCAATAGGGATAAAAGTGATGCCCTGAAGGACAGTGCGAAGGGTAGAGAGGAACTCTGTGGGCAACAGACAAGATCGCTCAACAAACAAAAACGTCAAGCCCTGACCTTCCTCTCCCTTCACACCTGGCCATGAGACTTCGCCATGGCGCAGCGAGTGAGGGTGAGGCAATGGTGCCCTGCCCTGGGCTGGGCATGGAGCCCTGCCATCCTCACAGTGAGGCCAATGCCATCACTTGTGCCGGCAGTGGCTCCTCATGCTCTCCTCACCCAAACTCATTCATTCTGCGAGGCTGGACCTTTGGGAATTCCCAGCTCCAGCCCTGCAGAGGTTTATGGGAAAGCCCCGGGACTCTCGGCTGCTTCCTCGCATTAATTTTCAGGGTAGGATTGCATTTTTCAAAGGAATTCAACTACGGTGCCAACAAAAATCTATAGGAATTGAGTAGGGCTACATTTAAATGACAGCTTGTTTTAAAATGTTTGCTCCTTCGGACACAGAGGCCCAGTTAAGGTCCTCTCAGGCCCAGCAACTGTGTCACTGACATCTCCGCCAGGTCAGAGACATCAGCGATGTCACGACAACACAGTGGCTCTAAAAGGTGTGAGATCTCAGCTGCTGTCTGGGCGTTGCAGATGCAAAGGAAGTTGGGCACAATAATTCCTTGGCGTTCTGGGCTATATTTCACTCACTCCAAATTCTAATGGGCTTCAATCAGCTTCCCAGAATCAGGCTTCAATTCACCCTACTGCCTGCAAAACAGGGAGACACTGTCAGGTGAGGGGTGCACTTTCCACGGCACAGAAAGCTGGGGGACTTCTTAAAGTCTCTCTAGACCCATAATTCCACATGCTAAGTGGGTGTCTCAAATCAGCTTCCCAAGGTACGGCTGCAGTTATTTCTAAGAAAAATGAAACTTCATTTCTAGATCTCTCCCACTTCAAGGTGAGCAAGTTGGTCCAAACGCTAATTCTTCAATCACATTAGGGCCACAGTTCTATGAGCTGTATCCCAGGCTGACAGAAACAGCAGGTCCACTTGGGCTAGCAATGACACTGGGCTGCAAAGACTAACCTGACCTGGGGGTCAGAGGCTTTCTAGAAACCAAAGTGATGGAGGCTCCAGATTGGGGCTTTGGGGCTGCTGACACTCCACCAGCAATTCCAGGCTAAGCAAAGGAAAGCAAGGCTGGGGTGGGGGTAGAAGCGCAGCCTGTGCAACTCAGGAGTTCCCCCTCTGAGCTGAACAGACCTCAAAAGGGCTACTTCGCTACTTCCCCCACCCCAGGTGGCCTGGCTCTGGAGTTAAGGGGGAGTAAGGGCAAAACAGGCCTCCAGGAAACGGGAAGAGAAAGGATGAGGAGGGGAGTGGAAGGTGAAAAGGAAAGAGAAGATGCAGAGTAAAGGGAAAGAGGGAGAAGGGGAAGATGAAAGGAGGGGAAAAGAACGGAAAGAGGAAGGGAAAGAGAAGAAGAGGAAATAGAAGAGAAAGGGAAAGGGAAGAAGAAGGGGAAGTGGGAAGGAAGGAGAAGAGGACGGGAAGAGAAGGGAAGAAGCAGGTACAACGATCCGAGCGACCATGGGCCCCGACAGACCCACGCGTGCCAGGTTGCGTGGCTGCCCCGGGCTCCGGCGAACGGCGGGCCGGACTGCGCGATCTGCTCACCTGGAGCTATTCCGGAGCGTCAGCCTCCTCAGCTCCGCGTGCTTCCCGAGCGCCGCCGCATGGACGGCCGCTTGCCCCGCACGGGCTCCCGCTGCGCCCCGGTGAGTCGGGTGCGCGGGCGGCAAGCGAGTGCCCAGCGCGCACGATTCAGGCGCGGAGTCTGCGGCCGGAGAGCGCGGTCCGTGCGCCCTGCCCTCCCGCGCGGCCTCCCGCTGTCACCTCCAGCCGCCCCTGCCGCCCCCTGGCGGCCGCATAAGGGAGAGCCGGCCCTGACCCACACCCGTCCCCGGGGATGAGGGGCTCTTTAAATCCGTGATACTGCTGGACCCCTGAAAACCTCGAGAAGAGACATCCACCAGAAGAGGCAGGAGAGGGGAGGACGGTCTGGACAGAGGCTGGAGGGCTGGTTAGAGACTGGAGAGTGGTGATGGAGGAACTTAGAGGGCTCCCGGGCTGGTCAGGGTCATCAGTGAAAGAGCGAAGAGGAAGACAGAGAGGACCAAGAGCCTGAAAGTCAGTTTGTGGGAGCTTTCTGGACGTCCTTGAGTATTGAGGAACAGCCATTCTGGTTGCAACCACGGGGTTAAGGCTGGTTTTCAGTGAAGCCCTTCTTTCCGGCTTCCAGGGTTAGAGGACATCCCTAAGAAAGAAACTCCCTGAGAACCAGAACAACTCAGCATGCCTTCTTGATCGGTCCTCGGGCTTGCCCGCAAGCGCCTTTGCCTGCTAAGCCAACGTGTTGCTTCCACTGCCAATTCCTTGAGTCCACGCACAAAGCTAAAATGTTTAAATTCAGTCCACGCGTCTAGAACTGGGAGAAGAAAGCAAGAAAGAGAAACCGTCCCTCTTTCCCCGAGAGGGCAGGATGGCCTTAAACAATCGAAGAGACGTCCTGGCACAGGAGTCGCTCTCCCTTGATGTGAATCAGCGTGTTTGCTTATGGCTGCCACAAAAGCCTGCCTGCAGGGGGTGTTCGGGAAAGGGCAGGTGTACATGTGTGTAGAGGTGGGTGGCAGCAGAATGCAGGCACTCTACCTTAGAGCCAGGCAGCATCAGGGGTAGGTGTGGTATGGTATGCTTTGTGGAAACAGAAAGATACCCCTCCAAGGAAAAGAAAAAGAAAAAGGGAGCTGGGAAGCACAAGAGATGAGGCCAAAGGAGAACCGATTTTGAGTGCCTGGCACCTGGGTACAGCTGGGACTGACTGAGTCCAACTGGTTCAAACAAACACATTCTGATGAGAGGCACCTGGTGTGCAGTGTGGCTGGAAGAATCCTGGTCCAGATCCAGGAAATCAAATCTCCAAATTCTAACTCGTTTCATCCATTTAAAGCTGATTAGCAGGTGTGATGTGTCCGTGTGTCCCCCCCCCCCCCCCCCGCAGTCCCAATATTCCAGTAGTGGCTGCAGGACGATGGGGGTGGGGCAGAACTCAAGGTCATCCTTAACCTCCTATCCAGTTTGCAGCTAACCCGAGATGCATGAAATTATGTTTCAAACAACAAAGTCAATATAGCCAAGCTTATTCGTGCAAGCCTATAATCCCAGGTACCAAGAGGCTAAAGCAGGGGTATTGAAAGTTCGAATCCAACCTGGACAACATAGTGAGATACTGTCTTAAAACAAAGAGTGCAGGCTGGGCGATGGTGGCGCACGCCTTTAATCCCAGCACTCGGGAGGCAGAGGCAGGCAAATCTCTGTGAGTTCGAGACCAACCTGGTCTACAGAGCTAGTTCCAGGACAGGCTCCAAAGCCACAGAGAAACCCTGTCTCGAAAAAACAAACAAAACCCTCCCCCCCCCAAAAAAAAACCAAAGAGGGCAAACATGGCTTTGGAGTTAGTGGAGGGCAGAATGTCTGCCAGGCACGCATGAGCCCTGGGTCTACCCCAGCACCAACAGAAATAAAGAATTCTTAAAGGACACAGCTATTTGCTAAACAGGATGCGCCAGGAACAGCACAGGAGGAAAGGACATGGGTTTCTTTATGGCTTCACTTTTGAAGAAATTTTGGGCTTAAACCTGCAAAGATAAAAAGGAGAATAAATAAAACCTTCCTATCCCTCCCCCTTCTCCACCCTCCCCCTCTAATGTTAACGTGTCACATAACCAAAGTGCATTGTTAGTGACCAGGCTCATTTGACCTAGGCTGGTTCTCAGGGACTGATCCTGATCCACTTACAAAGTTTAGAGGTTAAGAGCATGGCCTGCTCTTTCAGAGGCCCTGAGTTCAATTCCCAGCAACCACATAATGGCTCACAACCATCTACAATGAGATCTGGTGCCCCCTTCTGCCGTGCAGGCACATATGCAGACAAAACACTGTATACATAATAAATAAATCTTTTTTTAAAAAGTCATCCAGGTGGTGGCAGCACACACCTTTAATCCCAGCCCAGAGGCAGAGGCAGGTAGATCTCCTTGAGTTCTAGGTCAGCCTGTTCTACAGAGAGAATTCCAGGACAGGCTCTAAAGCTACACAGAGAAACCCTGTCTCAAAACACCAAAAAAGAAAAAAAAAGTTTTTGGCATTCTGAACTCATTTTGCTCGTGTCACAGAAGGTTCTCTTTATTCAGGGAAAATTAGTCAGTGAGCTGGGGAGATGGTTCAACAGTTAAAAGAGAGTGCTTGCTGCTGTCCCAGAGGCTAAAGCTCACTTGCCAGCACCGGTATTAGGCCGGTCACAACCACCTGTGTGTGACTCCAGCTCCAGGGGATCTGACACCCTCTTCTGGCCTCTGTGGGCTCTGCACACACATGGCAACCACTCATACCGGCATACACATAAATAAAAATATATCTTTAAAACAAACCCCCGTTGTTATAAGTTGAGATCTTTGCATAAGAGCACTTTAAGAATTTATACTAAAGTAGTAAGCTTCCCTTTTCCCACCAAGTGTTTACTGTATGGCTGTAAATCCTTTTACCAGTAGAATGTCTCTTGAGGCCAAGCTTCACAATTCTGAACATGCACGAGTGGGTACTTCAGGGGCTGTGTCCCAGCAGGGACGGAAATGGTGGTTAGCTGCTAGCATTTCAAGGTGGAAAGAAAGCAGACACCCAAGCCTCTCATTTCAGCCTCCTGCTGAGTCGCTAGGCTCCCTCTCAGTTCTTGTGAAGTTCTTTTCATCATCGCGCTTGGAAATTTACCTACACTGTAAAGTCAAGACAGGCTTGGGCTGAGCAAACAAGGAGGCATGGGTCGAAGGCTGAGCTTGTCTGCCTGACAGAATTAAGAATCACCTAGGAGACACGCCTCCACTGTGTCTGTGAGGGTGTTGATTAAGATAGGAAAGCCCAACCTGGATGACCACATGTGGGTGGCATGTTCCTTTAGCTGGGGCTCTGGACTATAAGTCTAGAGGAGAGGAAGGCAGAACGTTGGCACATTGAGGCTGAATAAAGTCCTCCTTCTCAAAGTTGCCTTGGTCAGAAATGTTGTCAGGGTCAATAAAAACAATAACAAAGCCTCTTCAAGTGCTGATAAACTTACTGTTTTAAATCATTTCTTGGGGACCAGCAAGACAGTTCAGCAGGTAAAGGTGCTTGCCACCAAGCCTGAAGACGTGAGTTCAATCCCCAATACCTACATGGTGGAAGGCGAGCCCTGACTGCAGCAAGGTGTCCTCTGCCTTCCATAAACTCTATGGCATCACGTGTGCTCCCCTAAGATAAAGAAAGGGTGCAATTAAAAATAAACTACTACAAATCAAATTTAAGTATTTTTGGATAAATTTTCTGTCCTGCTTGCCTCCTTAACTTGCTTCTTTTTTTCTTCTTCTAACAGGGATCTGGGATAGTAACTGACTCTGTGCCAGTACTGACTCTGTATCCTTGCCTATGGCTGGCTGCAACTTGACCTGTAACATGACTGCATGGCAGACCAGAGACTAATTTGTCTGCAGCCAGAGTCTCTGGGGTCACGGGGGTCGAGGTATTTGGACGGACTGTGAGGGGACTGTTGGGGATTCCCATGAGCTGTCGCAGGGGCTTCACGCACCACCTCTAGTTATCTCGCTCTGCCCTTTCTATTTCTATCACTCTCTCTTCCTCTCTGGGCCACATCCTGTCAGCAGAGATAGCGAAGTGGCCTTACCTGGTACTGCAGGACTTCTGGAATTCCAAACATTCAGACTATGTCTCTTTTCCCTCTTTAAGCCAGGAGGCAGCCTTCCCTCTGCAGTTGCTTCTCACTGAGAGTAGCAGTGCTGGAGGGAAGCTGGAAAAGAGATGATGAGTCAGGTGACCCAAGTAAGAGGGGACAGACCGGGCAAGCTTGTTCTAGAAAGAAAATCGCTTAGAAAGGACCAGGGGGAGGCAGAGGCAGCCTGGGGTAGCCACAGCTCAGAGTATAAGAGAGGAAAATGAGGGATGTGGGGCAGGGGGGTTAGCTGGGATGACTGGGAAGCAGCTATCAGATTAATAACCACGAGATAACCACAATGGCTAGACCTTGTTCCATCAGAACCAATAGATGCAGGCTGGGGCAAGGGCCCAAAGCTCCTGCTGTCCCAGACTATGAATTAGAGAGCCTTCCAGCGAAGAAGAGGTAGCTACCAATCAACAAATAAAGACGTATATGGTTTTAAATGACAGAGAAAGCTATTCTGTGCTAGCCCATTCCATGCCAGTGATGATTATGACCATTTCTGAATGTTGTATCATTTTCAGACAAATAAAAGAAATCCCGCTGGGAATGGTACTAGGCCCCTTTTTGTTATTTTTTTAAATATATATTCAAAGTAATGCAAAAAGTCATTCCACAATTCTCTTGTAATGAACATACTCAAAGCGAAATAAAACAAATTCATCATTATAAAGGAATGTTGTTTGCCTTCCCCTGCTTCCTGGGAGATTCTCCTAATAAGGTCTTGCCCTTCACCCATCGCACACAATGTCTCTTCTACCTCCTGTGGCCAATACTGCAAACCCCTCAAGACAGCCAGAGGGGTGACGAAGCTCCACCAGCAAGCAATGGCTGTGTTTAAGCTAATCAGCTTCCATTGACGGAAATCACTCTCTCTTCAGCCTCATTGGCTACCCTTCTGTAGCAAGCTGGCTTTCTTGTTGAAGGGGTGCTGTTTAGTCAAGCCTGGGAGAAGCAGCAAAGCCAACAGGCACTGGTCAGCAGCAGTTTATGAGGAAACCAAGGCATTGCAGCCCAGGAAGATAAGTGGAGTCTGAGTTGATGATTTCACCTTGCCTCAACCACCTCCATCCCACCTCGCTTTCAAAGACCATCTACCGTGGCCACCAGTGACACCTCACTAGACTTGACTGACCTGGTATAAATTTTAATTTTTTGTGTGCAGGTATGTGTTTATGTTTACATATGTGTACTTGCGCATGTGTGTGCATGCATGCAGGGATGGCGATTAACCTTGGGGTTATTTCTCAGGAGCCATCCACCTTGGTTTTTTAATTTTAATTTAATTTTATCTTATTTTATTTATGCATACAGGTGTTTTGCCTGCACATATGTCTGTGTACCGCATGTGTGCCTGGTGCCCACAGAGGCCAGAAGAGGGTGTTGGGTCCTCTGAGGCTGGCGTCGTAAACAGTTATGAGGCACCATGTGGTTGCTGGGGATCAAACCCAAGTCCTCTAGAAGAGCAGCCAGTGCTCTTAACTGCTGAGCTCCAGTCCCTTTCCCATCTTGGTTTTTGAGACAAAGTGTCTCACTGGGACCTGGGGCTCACCAATTAGGCTGGAGTGGCTAGCCAGGGAGCCCCAGGGATCCACCTGTCTCTGCCTCCCGAGCACCGAGTTTATAAATGTGCGTCACCACACCTGGCTTTTGCATGAGTGTTGCAATGGCTCTGGTGCAGGCTGTTGACAAACTGTTCCCCCAGGCCCCTCTGTTCTCTCTCACCCTTTAATATTTCCTGTCTACGGCTCTGTCCGTGAAGCTGGGAAGTCATTGTTTATTAAGGAGCAGTTTGGTGTTAGACAGTGGAGGCCTGAAACCTGTGTCAGCATCAGTCCCTGGCCACCCATCATAGGAAAACATGCCCACTCCAGCTGTGGTCGTCCCACTGGTACAACGGGAAGCCCAAGGACACCTGTTGGAAGAGAAAGAAGCTGCTCACACATCTTCCGAGGCCTTTTCCAGCTCCCAGATCTACCACTGGCTCAGAGAATGCAGAAGGGAAATTACATGGCTCATTGTGGAGCCATCTGGGAAAACATGACATACACAGAGAAGTATGTGGCTTCTCTTTTTTTCAAAAACCATTTCAAGCTGCATTTGAAATCACGCCTTTCATTCACCACAGTGTGGAAGATTGCCATATACCCACAGTGGCACATCAGGGTTGCAGGACAAGGTCCCCACAGCCCACATCTTGGTCATGGACCAAGCTCCCATGCTTGCTGATTTCTGGGGAGAGACACAGAGCTCCTGTTGAGAACTGAGCAGCTCCCATATTTCCCTTGAATCGAATGTCAGTCCCAAACCACAAGACCGTGTACAGGGTCAGCTTCTTCCTAGTCCATCTTGTCTGTTTATGCTCATGGAATCCTAGAGGTAAGAGAGGAATTTTTCTCTTATTCTTTATGTAGTCCAGGCTAGCCTTGAATTCGAGGTAATCCTTTGTAGCTTTCAAAGTCCTAAGGTCACAGATATTTGCAGCTATACTCTGCTGCTAAAAACCTTAAATTTAAATATCATACATGCCAGTTGGTAGTGGCGCATGCCTTTAATTCCAGCACTCAGGAGGCAAAGGCAGGCAGATCTCTGAGTTCGAGGCCAGCCTGGTCTACAAAGTGAGTCCCATGACAGCCAAAGGTTACACAGAGAAACTCTTTCTTAAAAAACAACCCCCCAAAAAAGCCAAAACAAATAAATAAATATAATCTACATTAAACCTTTTTTTTGTTTGTTTTTTGGTGTGTGTGTTTTAAAGACAGGGTTTCTCTGTGTAGCCCTGGCTGTCTTGGAACTCACTCTGTAGACTAGCTTGGTCTTGAACTCAGAGATCTGCCTGTCTTTGCCTCCTGAATGCTGGTCTTAAAGGAGTGCACCACTACTGCCCAGCTAAATCTGGGTATTTTCAGCCCCATGTAAAGGATACTTCACCTAATCAAGTTATGTAGCGAGCTTCGTGGTGTCACACCTGATGGAGATGTATAATCAACTCCTGAGATGGCTAAGGCCTGACCTGTGCTATGATCACGCAATGATTATCAGCTGCTTGCATATGCGTGAACCTACGGGCAGTGCCCACGTGGCAGTTCGGGGTTGGCAGCCCATGCCTACTTAAGGGCTGGGTGAGGTTTGCCTGGAGAGAGAGGGGAGAGAGAGAGAGAACGTGAATAAAGTCCTGGAATACACTGCAGTGAGAAGAGCTCCGGTGGTCGCGTGTCATCCTTGCGGGTTGAGGAGAGCTGTGACAAAGTTATTTATTTTCCTCCTTTGAGAGTAAAATAAAAAGAACTAATGGACCTTGTTCCCCACTCCCCACATACATCCAGGTTTGTCCTGAGTCCCAGCTAAGTAGCATGCACCTACAGTTTCTGCCATTCCTTATGGATCTTTCCAGAACTCGAAAGCCTGTTCCCCAAGCTTCTAGGTGTGTTCATGAAGAGTTTTTTTTTAAAATAATTTATTTAACTTTATTTTATGTGGATTGGTGTGGCAGTATTAAATCTGCAGAAACTGGAGTTATAGACGGTTGTTAGTTGTTATGTGGGTTCTGGGAATTGAACCCAGGTCCTCTGGAAGAACAGCCAGTGCTCTTAACTGCTGAGCCATCTCTCCAGCCCCTCATGAAGAGTTTGAGGCCCAAGAAGCATTTTTCCTTAAAGCCTGGAGTCCGGCAACTGAGCTACTTGGGTACCATATCTCACCCCATGTCCCCCTTCACAATGAGCGGCACCTATCCTGCCTCTGTTGGCCATCAAGCTGTTAGCTACCTAGCCTGGGCATCTTTCCTGGCAAACGGTTAGACTTTAACGAAGAAAGCTGCTGTCCCTTTAAAAGACTGTGAGCACACCTGTGAGGAACCAGCCAAGGTCACCAGGTCACTCTGACTCATTCCTGCGCCCCCCTAGAGTAAACTGTGCTCTTTATACTACATTCTGTGCCCAGAAGCACTCATGTCTGCCGTCTCCTTTCTCTGAACATGCCTTCTTATGACCTTAAGAAAATACCCAATGCCCTCCCTTTTAGAACAGTGATACACTCCCTATACTGAGCATGCTCAGGGAGGTGCTTGCCCCTACATGCACTTTCCTGTATGTACAAGCTCTTCAGTGTATTCCCACATTGAGAGGAAATAACCCCACTGCTCTTATCTGCTGCAAGCAATAAAACTTCTCCTGGTTTGTGGATGCTGTTAGAGAAGGTGGAGCCCCCTGCTTTGTCTTGTGGGTACCAGGACAGGTTCCTAGGAGTGGAAGGATAGATGCAAGACTGCCAAACTGAAGAGACAGAAAAACAAAGTTGGTTTGGGGTGGGGGGTAGTGGCTAGTGATAACAGCTGGGGATAATCTGGGCTCTAACCATGTGACCTTGAACAGCCGCTTAACCTTGCTGAGCTCCAGAACGTTCTTCTGAAAAGGCTAGGTCTAACTCGCTGCCAGCTTTGCCCCAGTGGAGACGTGGGAACAGACTCTCATGCCCTCGACCTTCCTGCTGAGCATTCTGAGGAGCCCCGCTGCATCCGTCCATGGTGTGTTTAGCTAGATTGCAGATTCTTGGGTTGTCACAAGATCTTTCTTAAGGATAAACAAAGGGTCTGGGACAAGAAGAAAGCAAACACAAACAAGAACAATGTGGCGATTAAGATACAAATGTTTCCTGACCTGGTCTTGTGGATAGAAAATACACAGACTGGCGGAAAACCACACACCACCCAATAATCTGTAATCAGATGTTGTGGGCAGGCCAAAGGGTGCCCGCATCCTTCCATTCTTCCTTCCTTCCTGCAGGTTGTTGCAAGAGGAGGAGGGAAATACATTCTCACAAAATTAACTTTGATTGGGAGGTCAGACAAATCCTTGTCAGCATCTGGAGTTCCCGGGAAGCTAATAAAGGCATCCTCTGCGGAAGGGTTTGTGAAGAGGAGGTGCCGAGTCACGCAAGACATGAGTGTGTGCTAAGAGAATGTGTGCCTGTGATCCTTGCTCTGCTGTGTTTGTGCAAGAGAACAGGTGCCTGTGATCCTTGCCAGCTGTGAGTGTGTAAGAGAACATGTGCCTGTGATCCTTGCTATGCTGTGAGTGTGCAAGAGAATGTGTGCCTGTGGTCCTTGTTCTGCTGTGTGTGCAAGAGAATGCGTGCCTGTGATCCTTGCCAGCTGTGAGTGTGCAAGAGAACGCGCTCTTATCATCCTTGCTGTCATGCCCACCCTCGACCAGCAAGGAAAAATGCAACACCGGAGCTCTTGCAGCAGTTTTCAGGACTTTATTCACAGCAATCCCTCTCCCCTCCTCTCCCCTCCTCTCCCCTCCTCTCCCCTCCCTCCCTCCCTCCCT